>NC_135493.1:88080856-88414396 GCF_052094955.1 Ictidomys tridecemlineatus
GGCTCCTTCCACGTAAGCGCTCGCTCCCTCCCACGGCCCACAACTATTTGCTCCGATTCTGCTCTTCAGCTTACGTCACAAGGCTCACTTCAGTCGCAGGCGCCTGGGAGCAATAAGAGGCTGCTCCCAGCGGCAGACGCTGCATTGCGTAATGCAGGCCACGCCCCCGCCTTACGTTACAAAGCCCGCCTCCTTCCCAGGCTCCAGGTTCCACGACGCAGGCCCCAACCCCCATGACTGTTTCCTCTCAGACCCCGCCTCCACTACAACAAACCCCATTTTGTTCTCAGGCGTCAGACTGCACCACACAGGCCCCGCCTCTTTCCCAGACGTTGCGTTTCATTCACAAGCACTTCCCCGCCCCTCTCGCCCGCTGTCCTACCGGCCCCTCCCCGCAGCAGTTCTTCCACAGACATAGGCTTCCAAGTACCCCGCGGTTGCCAAGGTCCCCGCCATCCCCTCAGCCAAGGCTTCGCTATAACCCAGCCTCACCAGCTTTCGCCAGCCCGCAGTGGACGTTCTCGCCCACTCTCGCCATTCTCGATTTGGCGCCACTGGTCGTCCAGACCAGGGATCGCCTCATTCTGTATTTCTCTGTCTTCAGCGGCCTCCGCGACGGCAGCTGCGGCCGGGTCCGCTGCGACCGCCGCCATCGCCGTCCGTCCTCTTCTAACTGCCAACGCAACTGAAGATAGGAAGAGGACCCTCAACTGCCACTTCCGGATTCTGATCCCGGAAACGGAAGCAGAGCCCCCCAAACAGTCAGGGGGCTCCTGCCATCTTGGAAATGGGCCCCTCGCTCGGACGCGTCGAAGGGCTAGGCGGGCATCGGGCGGTGGGCTGTGATCTCTGCAACCCATTCACAGGGTAAAACCTCCAGTTGGGAACTAAGAAAGACAATAGTGCTCTCTGGGATTCTAACGCCATGTTGAGTTAGGGCAAAAGGTTGCCTGGAAAGCGGAGGCTGAGTTTCCCATGGTGGGCAAGGGCATATTAAGGAGTGCTCAGGGTATCACAAAGGCCCCAAAACTTTTCTGCTGATTCTCTGCTAAGTACTGCGGACCCCTATCCTGGGAGTGGCACTTTTGTTAGCCTGACCAGAGTGCCCTCCTTTCATTCTACAACCCTTTTCATCCATCAAGACCCAATGCAAAAGAGGTCTCCTCCAGATAACCACCTTGGCCTGCAGGCCATTTTTTTCCCTTCCTGAACTAGATTTATTCGGTAGACAAAAGTGATGAAGGCAAGTCAGCCCCAGGCTCCTGTTGTGTGTTGGAGTCACAGCAATAATAACTAGTAGTCTGCCCAGTTTAAGTGTGTTGTTGGATTTAAATAGTAGCCTCAGGCAGCAGGTACTATTATTTGCCGTCCATGGGCAACAGTGGGGGTAACTGAGGACCAGAAATGTTAACACATTGTCCCCCAGCTAATAAGTGCTGGAGTTATAGTTCCAACTCAAGAAATCTGATTCTAGAAGTGTGACCTTAAACACCAGGCCTGAGATTGTCAAACTGTGCTCCAGGGCTTTCTGCCCAGGAAATCCTCTCAGGGGTTTCACAGTCTATTTTAAAAAAATACTTTTTCACTCCTGTCACGTGTGTATCGTGAAAATATCCAGAGACTACCTATCTAAACAAAAGGCCTTTAGGTGTCCTCAATATTTTTAAGAATATAAAAAAGGGATAAGCATTGTGCTAGGCCAGATTTCTTTTTCAGCCTCAGCACTACTGTCATTTCTGCATTGTGGGGAACTTTGCAGGCTGTTCAGTTACATCCCTGGCACTACTACTAGATAACAGTGGCACCCTTCAGGACAGCCAAATTTCTCCCTCCAGATATTATTAAATGTCCCCTGTGGGCATTGTCCCTGGTTGAAAAACACTATGCTAGTTTATGCTACCATTTTTTTTTTTCTGTTAGGGCTCCCAGCTCTACTGATTGGTGATTGAATTTTTTCTCTGTGGGGCTCTAGCATGTTTATCTACCTGTTGGCAGTCCCCACCTGGCTGTCCCAAACTCCCCTAAGATAGGCTCATCAAGATTCCAGGACTGTTTCAGTGACTTCCTTCCCTACTATTACCGATTTACCACAGGCAAAAACCTTGCTTTTACACATTCCTAGACCCATATCCATACATGTCTGTCTCCTTGCACAATTTCAATCCTCCTCACCCACACACAGCCTCATAATTTACTTCATTTTCAGTTAACCTCTGTGAGACAGAGATTAATCTCTGCAACTCATACATAATTCCAGCCCCCAACCCAGACATGCCACAGATAAGGGGTCACAATACCCTGAGGGTTGTATAAGCCCTGTAGGAGAAAAAGGAGTACTTCTTTCACTTGGGACCCCCAAAGAAAGTGGCATTTGAGTTGGATCTGACACATGACAAAGAGCTGCTCTTCAAGCCCAACTGAATCTTGTCAAATTCACTGAATTTGCCCCTCTGCAAACTGTCCCTTCCCATTTACCTGGGCAACCAGGTAAATTCAAGAAGCCTTCCTTCCCAGCCCTAGACTTTTGTTGTTTTTTTGTGATACTGGGAGTTGAACCCAGGGCCTGGTACATGCTATCACTGAGCTACACCCCCAGCCCTAGACTTGGTTTCTTCACCTTTCAGAAACCAAATTCTGCTCATACCAATAACCCTACCGATTCCTAGAGCAGTTGGGTGAATTCCAGTTCTCTTATGTCTGGACTGGCAATCTCATCCCCCTTTGCAAGGTCCTCATTTTTCCAGCCTCTCTTGCTGCCATAGGTGGCCGAGATCTTCTGATTCTACCTCAGAGATGGATAGCACAGGAAATCTGCTGAGGAGCTTGTGAAATTTCCAGCCCTGTTACAAGAAAACAGGGTGTCCTGTTTTCCAGGCTTGCATTCCCATCTCTGGGGACATGGCAGCCACTATGGCACCATGAAACTACAAGCTGAAATACCATCAAAATGCATACAAGGACACAGTGGTGTGATTAGAGGTCTTCAGGTTACCACCACTGAGTTTCAGGAAAAAGCCACTTAATTAGGCTTACAATTACTTGCAGCATTTGCCTGCCCTGCCCACCCCACTTCAGCCTGTTGTCTATTCTTGATTCAGGGCATATGAGCTAGAATTTACAGGACAGAAATTAAAACCTCAACTATCCCCACATGAGGGTAAGTCCCAGTCTGGGACCTCTTCCCAAGATCACCTCACCCATGCCCATGGTTTCCACTACTTCTTGAACACCAGTAATCCAAAACTTCCAGCTCTGTGATCCCACTCCTGAACTTAATCCATGTATTAAAGGATTCTTCCTCTACCTACTCAGAAGTCCAAAATCTAACCTTATCTCATTTCTTCTCCCATCAGTCCTGGTCAGATATGTGGTGGTCACACTAGGCCTCTTTGCTTCATCCCTACACCCTGGGGCTTTCAGTGTCCTTCAAACAGCTTCTCTACAGCCCTTGCCTCTACCCTGTCAGGCTTACTCTTATTGCTGGATATATCTAACTCCTCTCTGCTTGATTCTCAGAACATCAACACTCTTCAGCCTGCCCTTTCTGCTTCAATTGGATGTTCCACCATTATATGTACAACCTATCAGGTCTTGTTCATAATCATACCATGTCCCTGGCCTACTCCCAATGCTCTCCTAGATGATGGGGACCAGGTATGAATTCTCCAAGTTTCTAGTAATCACCCCAGCTTGAGCCCCCACCCCTTTACAGGGATTTGCAATCAGGCTTTTCACTTTAAACTTTTTAATATTTCATACAGCGATTATGGTGCATTCGGGAACCCAACCCCCCAAATCCCATTAGGAAGGCTCCCACCCTTGCCCTCCCACCCCATTTAAGGGTCCCAAGGGCTTAGGGTAGAGGAAGGGGAGGTAACCACCCATCCAGGGATGACCCTGGAGACTGTCCCTGCCCTGTCTCACCCTCCCAGGGGTTAGGGAGCAACAACTGGGCACAAACCCCCCATGTGTCCCTCTGTCCCTGCTTATGCACGTATACACACTATGGCTCCTGGCTAAGTTGGTCAGTTCCTTCCTGGCAGGGCCCCTACTCAACAGCACCGAGTGAGACAGGGCAGGAGGGCTGGGCTGGGCTGGGGAGACCCTGAGAAGGAAGGAGGTCCGGCTACAGGACTGTAGGAGGGAAAAGAGTGGGATCTCCCCCCACACCTTGTCCATCTCCCAGAGTCTCCAGCAATTTACAGATCCCCCTGCAGCTGGGAATGGCAGGCAAGGGAGGAAGGCGAGTGGCCGAGGCATGCTTTCCCATAGCCGATCCCAGGGTCTGGTGATGATCAGGGTTCCAAATAGGGGCTGTGTCCCTGCCTCTCTTAAAGGCTAGGAGTGGGGCTTCATTGCACAAAATACTGTGGGAGGGCCTCACACAGGGGGTGGGGCCCAGCCAGTCTGTATACAGAGATATTGCATTTAAAAAAATGAAAACCTCATTTAAAATAATTAAAAAATAAACAACGAATGAAACAAACAAACAAAAAAAAAGGCCCACACAACATGAGGCAGATGGGGCAGGCAGGAAAGCAGGTAGAGAATGCCTCAGACCCAAGGCATCGCCACCTTCTTGTCTGAGTCAAGAGCCCCAGCCTGGGCTAGCTCCAGACCCCTGGCTGGCCATGGGGTAGTGGTCCTGGGAGAGGATATGATGAGGAGGGGTAGGCCTGGCCTCAGTGTGGGAGGCTGGCACGGCCATGCTGTCCGCCGGCAACTACCGAGACAGAGAAAGAGAGACAGACAGACAGACCAAGCAAAGGAGTGATGAGAGCTTTGTTAGCACCCAGCAGACAGGCCAATGGGTGGGTTGACAGGCCAATGGTTGGGTGTTTGGGCAGGTGGCAGGGGACAAGTGGGCAGGTGAGTGTGGCTCAGGCAGGTAGGCAGGCAGCAAGCAGGGAGGATGCAGTTGGGGTTTGCCCTGTGAGGGGTGTGGCATCCCTCCAGCCGCTGCCTGCTGGGACCTCGGTCTGTGGCTTAGAACTTGGCTTAGAACTCGGTGTCCACCACACGGAAAGCTGGCCTGCCTGCAGGGGAAAGCAGAGCGGATGGCTGTTGGTGGGCAAGCAGGTAGGTGGGTGGGGCAGGGGCAGGGGCAGGGACAAGGGAGGTGCCACACCTACCTGAGTCAGGCATTGATGAGGACCGAAGATTGGCCTCCTTTTGTAGCTGGATCTCCTTTAGTGCAAATATGGAAGTAGCTGTGGGTGGAAGAGACACCTATGTAAGGGATAACCCATGGGGCCATCCAAGACCAGCCCCTGTATGGTCCCACTGAAGGAATTAGACCAAGTTGCCCATTTTTTAAAAAATATTTTAGCTGTAGATGGACACAATATTTTATGTATGTATGTATGTATGTGTGGTGCTGAGGATAGAATCCAGTGCCTCATGCATGTTGTCAACCACTGAGCTACAACCCTAACCCCAAGTTGCCCATTTTTCAAGAGGCCTTTCATTCATCAAATAATTCCACACACAAACCAGCTACAACTAGAGAATATGGGATGTGGATTACTGCATGTTACAAAGAAGTTATTTTCGAGAGTGATAATGGTATTGCAATGACTACCTGTTAAGTCCAGGTGATGGATGGTATTTTAGAATCTGATCTAAACCATTATTTTGATAATGGGGATTGAGCTCAGGGACCCTTTACCACTGAGCTACATTCACAGACCTTTTTATTTTTATTTTGCTGAGGCTGTCCTTGAACTTGTGATCCTCCTATCTCAGCCTCCATAACCACTGGGATTACAGGTGTGTGCCACAACGTCCTGCATTTTTAAAATATGATTTAACCCAGTGGGCCAATTGTTTTAGGTGAGATAACATTTTCTAAAAAATTGTTCATAGATAAACATGCCCAAATTATTTAAGGATGAATATATATCTATGGGATTGGATTTGATTCAAAATAATCAGAGGGAAGTAGAGAAAACCACATTAGCTGAGTTGATGAATTGTTATAGTACTTGTGTGAACTCATCATATTATATTTTTTGTTTCTGTTTTTGTTTTTTGGCAGTATTGGGGATTGAAATCAAGAATACTCTATTGAGCTACATCTCCAGTCCTTTTTATTTTTATTATTGTTTATAACATCTTGCCATCTTCTTGCTTCGGTCTCCCAAGTAGTTAGGTGCGCTACCATGACCAGCAAAGGTTAACAAGCATTTATTGGGTTAAATGAATTTTCTTATTTTTAAAAAATGGCATTAAAAATGGTCCTGCTGATTACCTCAGCTACTCTTACTTGGGAGGCTGAAGCAGGAAGATGGCAAATTCAAGGTCAGCCTGGGCAACTTGATGAGACCCTGTCTCAAAATTTTAAAAAGGGCTGAGGATGAAACTCAGTGGCAAATTGCCCATGGTTTCAACCCCAATACCACAAAGAAACAAACAAAAAAACAATGGGCCTGGAATAACCACGATGACGTGAGGGAGCTCAAGGGAAGCTTCTATCTTCATTTTTTGACTTGTGTGTTGGCTACATGGGTGTGCTTAGTATGTGACAATTAACTGCATTGTACAGTTAAGCTTTGTGCATTTTTTAGCATATATATAAGGAAATGTCTTTTTATGTACTGTGTGAAAATTTTTGTGAAAGATAAAGGAACTGAAAACCAAAAAAAATATTTTAGTAAATACAACCCATTATACTGTATGAACAAGGATGTCTTTTTAGAGATGGCACAGCTAGAACCCTCACAACCAGCTCAGCTGTCCCAAGGAGTCTTGTTCCCCACAATCCCTGCCCCAGTTCATCCATTCTCCAGCTCTACTTACTGTCAGGAAGTTTGTGGATCCGCTCTCCCAGGATGAGAAAGAATGGATGTTTCATGGCATCCTCTGCGGAGATCCGATTGCGACCCTCAAACTGAATTGGGGGGAAGTAGGTGCATTAGTATTTTCAATGAGAAGGTCTCTCCTTCCTGCCAGCCTCAGAGCCCCTGGGGGTCATTGTGTCCCCATACCTGGAACCTCCCCACCCCCAAGACTGGTCCAGGAAAATGGTCTCACCTGCAGCAGCTTGGTGAGGAGGTCAGCCCCATCGCTATCAAGTCTACCACAAGGACAAGGGAATCTGTTTTACATTGAGTTTGGACACTCTGGTCCCTAATGCCCACCCCACCCACCAGCCTCACCGGGGTGCGTGGCTCAAAAGGGCCTCAGCTCGGTACTTGGGGTAGTTGTATGTCTTGAACTCCTCATTAGACAGGATGCCTGGCCATGTCTCCTCAGTTGGGGTTCCTAACAGGGAGGAGTTGTTTGATTCCAAACATCTCATATCCTCCCTTCATGTGCCCACAGCTCCTAGGGCCTACGTATTCCTCACCCAAGATGCGGAAGATGAAGTGCAGCTGCTCCTCCACCGTGGAGCCCGGAAAGAGGGGCCGGCCTGTGGCCATCTCATAGAAGATACAGCCCACACCCCTGGGCAGGGAGGACACAGTGAACAGGGAGGCAGTTGGCTGGGTGGTATGGCTGCAACAGCCACCCCCTTCACCACCTGGCCCTGCTATACTTCCACCTCTCCTCACCACATGTCAATCTGGGTGGAGTAGTCCGTGGAACCGAGAAGGATGTCAGGGGGCCGGTACCACAGTGTCACCACTTCATTTGAGTATGTCTTCGTTGGGATTGACTTGGCACGGGCCAGGCCTGGGCAGCAAAGAGAAGGGGCAGCTGGAATAAGGAGATCACGGGCAGTGGGTAGAGGGTGTCCTAGGCAAAGTTTAGAAAAGCTGATGGGAAATGAAACTAAGTGGCCATGGGGAAGGGGAGTGCTGGGAGAATAAGGCTGCGGGAAAGAGAGGAAGAAGGGGGAGGCTGGTGGTACCAAAGTCAGCCAGCTTGAGTTCTCCCCTCTCGTTGATGAGCAGGTTCTGGGGCTTGAGGTCTCTGTGTAGCACCTTCTGCCGGTGGCAGTAGGCCAGGCCACGGAGCAGCTGGAACAGGAACAGCTGGGAACCCAGTAATGACAGGCAGAGGTCAAAGGATATCCAGCAGCCCAACCCCCAGCAGGCAGGAACTGCTCCCTCCCAAACACATTGAGCCCAGAGCTTTGTTAAACAAAAGAGGACAGGCACCCAATGTCAAGCATTCCCAGCAAAAAAAAGTCAAATGGGAATGGCCATTTCTGGAAGATTTTGGGGGTGCAGTGGAGTGGGTGGAGTCCCCCTCCTGTCCCTGCTTCTTGCCCCACACCCACTTTCACGTTGTGCATGTTGATGACATTCCCACAGTCATCCAGGTACTGCTTCAGGTCCTTGTCCTGAGGAGAAAAGAGGCAATATAGGAACAGCATCACATCCAGAAGCTCTTGGCCATCTCTCCACCTCCCTCCAGGACCCACTGCCACCCAACCTTACCAGGTACTCAAAGACAAGGGTGAGGGACTTCTCCGTGTGGATAATGTCATGTAGTGTAACAATGTTGGCATGCTTGAGATCCTTGAGCAGGGACACTGCAGGAAGCATGGGAATGAGATGAAGCAAGAGTCAGAGTCCCATTCTCAGGACAAAGGTGAGGACATGGACCAGACAGGGATAAGCCCAGCATTTCCTTCTTTCCCCATGAGGTAACATCTCACAGCAACAGGCTCTAACCCACCCTATGCCAGGAAGGTGCCTCCATGTTCCAAATGTGGAAAATAAAGCACAGAGACATGTACGAAATAAGAACCTTGGATTGCTGCACCAGGTTCATAAGATACTAGGTTTTTACAGTCTGATTTTGGTTTCTGGGAAGGGGAGTTGCTCCAATCCTCAGTATACAGGCCTGTAGCACAGTGTGAAACTTGAGTTTTCATGCTTACTTTCTTTCTTTCTTTTTTTTTTTTTTTTTGAGAGAGAGAGAGAGAGAGAGAGAGGGAGGGAGAATTTTTTAATATTTACTTTTTAGTTTTCAGTGGACACAACATCTTTATTTTATTTGTATGTGGTTCTGAGGATCAAACCCAGCACCCTGTGCATGCCAGGCGAGCACGCTACCGCTTGAGCCACATCCCCAGCCTTCATGCTTACTTTCTATACAACGCAAATCCATTCCAGGTGCTATTCTGAACACTTTAAGGGGTACTCTCAGAACCAAAGCAGGCACCATGGTTTGCAATTCATTCACCTTCCCTGGTTCATTTACAGATTCCTGGTTACTCTAATACCTGGATATGTGGGTGATGGGCATTCTCAGGAAGTCCAGAGCATTGAAAAAGGTTTCCCAGAACCTCTAGTTTTTATCCTCACCATGGAGTGTTTGTATGCCATGGGGAATAACCCCCATATGAGATGGGGACTGTACCTTCCCGGATGGCGGTGCAAGGTGCCCCCTCTTCATGTTCCAGTCTGATTTCCTTTAGTGCCACAAGGTTGTCTGTGAGCTTGCTTTTGCCTTTGTAGACGGTGGCATAGGTACCCTGGGGTGTGAGGAAGTGTGACGAGAGGTGCTATGAGGCTGCAGGGAGTTTCTACTGACCTCCATCCCCACCATGGACCTCTTGGCTGTCTCTCACCTCACCCAGCTTGTCCAACTTGATGTAGGTCTCCAGTTTCCCAAAGCCGATCTCAGACTGTGGGATGAAGGAGGCAGGTTGAAGCAGGCCCAAGGGATGGTTTTAGGAGAGGAACAAGAGGAGGAGAGAGCAGGAAGAGAAGGTGCTCACCAGGCTGACGCGGCGGAGGCGGCGGCTGAGGGGCTTGTCAAAGATGGGGCTATTGAGGGTCAGCTTCTCAAGGTAGCCCTCGGGCAGCCGGATGTCGGCTGGGAGTGACAGGCGCTTGTTGATGTCCTAGCAGGCAAGACAAGGGAAAAACAGGACCATGAGTTCTACTTCCCCAGACCCAACCCCTTTTCCAGCTACTCCATCACCAAGACGGGGGTTAAGCACCTCAGTGGAGATCTTGCGTGGGGGATGGTTGCGCATGCGCACTCTCACTGGAGACTGCACCTCATCCGAGGATGTGGCTGAAGCCTGGTCACTCTCCCCATCTGACCCCATCTTCAAGTCCTCGTGCACAATCTCTGGTGGTAGGGATGGGGGAAGGCAGGCCAGGTGGGGTCAAGAACACCCCCCTCACACACAACACATTCCCTCATCATTCCCATTTATGCACATGGCCCCAGAAACAGCCTTGAGTCCCTCAGGGACAGGATAGTGGAGCCCAGGGAAGCCCAGGTGGGCCCAGAAGAGGTTGAAAGGGTGTATGAGGGGATGACAGGCAACAGTAGTCACCTAGTGCACCTCATTCCAGGGATGAGCGGAGACTGCGGCTGGCCCAGGGCCAGAAGGCAGGTGGCAGCAGAGGTAACCAAGGGCCCTAGGAAGGCAGGCCAGGGCAGGCAGAGTGCCAAGAGGCCTTAGGGCTATCATATCACAGAGTGAAGAAGGGCAGAGGGAGTCTTGGGGCAACTCTAATAGGCAAGGTACCCTTTCCCGTGGAGCATGGACACAAAGCCAAGGAAAGGAGCACCAATGGACAGACAGACAGTATGTTAAAAAAGAATTGTAGGGAAGGGGAGAAAAAGAAGACAAAAAAATGAAAATAACACAAGTCTAAGAAGAACTTGGCTGGAAGACAGCACCTGGGGACTGGGAGCAAGGAGAAGTAGTAGTCAGTGGACTGACCTGGTGCAGAGCTAAGTGGGCCCCGTCCAGAGCGAGGTTCCCCAGGGGCAGCACGTGTTGGAGCCTCTCCAAGGTCGCTGCCACCACCACCACCACTCTCATCCAGACCTATCTGCTCAGGGGCACCATTGGTCTTATCTATGCCTCGGCCCCCTCGGAGTGTCATTGACAGCTGCCGTTTGATCTTCTTCATCCGATCCATGGCGACCTGAGCAGGGGACATGAATAGAAATGGGTCCCACATTAGCATTTGCTTGACTACCATGGGCACACTAAAACCTATGACAACCTATTGGGAGCACTGATACAAACACTCCTAAGTAGCCCACCTGGGTACTCAGAATTGGGTGGCTGGCTGAGGGCAAGGGCCCACCCAGTAGATTGTTGGTCTCCACGGTGGCAACCTCACTGTGGGAGCAGAGGGCTCCACAGCAGGCAATCTCAGGTGCAGCGGTAGTGATGGACCCAGCCACAGGTGGGACAAGGGGCTCGCCCAGAACTGAGGGACCAGTGACACAGCCCCGGGCGCGCCCATAGAATGGCATGTTCCGCTGGCACCAGCCCCACATCGCCCCCAACTGCCAAGGCAGAATGCTCCCTGTGGCTACAAGGACCCTCAGGCCTCCCCCAGCAACCATTGTCATGGTGACTAGTGGACTACCCCACTGCTCTACCCAGATAGGGGGTGCAGAGTTCCTGTCCAGACCCAACCACTGTGTGGAGTTGGGAGGGGCCATCTCAGTATACCCTAGTTGTCCTCAGAGCTGCTGGAAAGGTTCCATCCAGTTGGGACCCACAGTGTCCATCTCAGATTTTCACAAGCCAGGTCACTTTTTTCCCTCTACTAGACAATGTACATTTCCTTTATCACCCCCCAAATTAACGCCCCAGTCCTCAATGTGGCACTTATCTCATTTGCCCCTGTTACCTCTCTGGTCTCACCTTCCCCTTGACCATTCCCAGTTGTCATTGTACAACTACACTCAGCAGTCCTACCTCAGGGCCTTTGCACTGGTTGTTCCTGATACCTAGGACACCCTTCATGCAGAATGTAAAATAGCTCACTCCCCACCCACTTCATTTCATTGCTCAAAAGTCGCCTTCTTCATGAATAACCCTATTTAAAAATCTCAACCATCCTGAAGTAGATCACCCAGCACTTATTACCTCCTTAGAAATGACACCATCTATTTATTGGTCTCTTTGCTCTTTACTGTCTATCTCGTCACCACAACTAGATAGTAGCACCAACAGGATAGATTTCTGTTTTGGTCACACATATATCCTGAGGACCTGAAATAGTTACTGACACAGAAAATATGCTCAAAAAGTACATATGACAGAAACAAATAATCACATAGGACCAACTTCTGCTGAGGTGGTTGAGTCCCTGCTACTCATGAACAACCTCAAAAAAGGTGGCCCAGAGATGCTGGTCTAAGGAATATGACCTAGATGGGCTGCTAGAGAGAATGGGGCCACCAAAAGGTTTAAGCTGGCCTTCTTCTGCTTCCTCCTGGGCTCTGGGCCAGTGAAGAGGGGGAAAGACCTGGCCCAGGAACCATCTGGACTAACAGCAGGGACTAAGATGGCCCTGGGCCCAAGGGAAGTAGAGCTAGATAGGAGGTCGAGGATGAGGCTGTGGCTGCATTTGAGAGAAATGGGTCATCTGGAACCTTGAAATCAAGTGCTTAACCCAGCAGCTCCCACCCCTGCTTCTGTCTGCCTTTTAAACTCACTGCCCTCAAGAAGGGAAGAGGGTCTAGCCTAACAGAAAGACCCAGATAGAGGATGAGAGGTCCATCCACAGAGAACCCAGGATATCAACAACAAAATCCTGACCTGGGAGGCTAAACACTGGACCTATGGCTAAGGAAGGTAAATCATGGCCAGCTCCCAAAGACTACCTTGTGTCCCCATATGGCATGGATACCCAATGCTTTGAATGTGGTGACAGGGAATGGGGGAGGGGTTGGAGAAACTCTAAGTAGGGCTGAATAGAAGATAGAGAGGGAGATAAGAGTAGTCATGACTTCTGGAACCCTCAAGGGCTAGATACGTTATGGCGTTCCATTTCTTGAAAACTTTAGGATGATGTGGTAGGAAATCTGTGTATCATGCAATACTCCCAGTGGTGAGTTTAGAGAAGCTAAGCAGGCCCCTGTGAACAGACACTTCAACATTTATATGCAGCAAGACTATTATCATTTCAGTTTTGTGGGCCTATAGATTTTGAAATAAGTGAAGAAGGGGGCAAGAAACTGGACATATAACTCTACTCCAAAAAGGGCATATGCCCAGGGGGCTGGGGTTGTAGCTCAGTTGTAGCATGTGAGGCACTGGGTTCGATCCTCAGCACCACATAAAAATAAATAAATAATAAAATAAAGATTCTGTGTCCATCTACAACTATTTTTAAAAGGGCATGTGTCCTTTATGACCCCCAAGGACACACACCTCTCCTCCGACTATTCTCATACTGAAGGATATTTGCTACCTCATAATACACAATCCACTGGGGACAGTTATTATTACACTCTATTACTCCCATGGTCATATAACTCCTCATTCTGACCGTCATGGGCACATACCCTCAAGAAGGTCTCACTACATCTTAACTCCCATTAGCATCCATGATTTCTCCTTTTATCTCTAACTCCACTGCAGCATTCAAAGCCCTAACTTATTGCACTGAACACCGTTGGCATATGCTCAGCCCCTCTAAGTAACTCTTGGTACCACATTCATAGGCCCCTCCCTGCCCCAGTTGCTTGTTAGCTCCTTCACTTCACAGTACCGATCCTCTATCAATGTATGGTTCCCCCCAGAATTCTGGCCCACACTAACATGCACTTGGGACGCTCTACAGCTGACCTGAATTAATACTCACTGATCCTTCACACTGCTCTAGATCTCAATAGCACAAAGTAAACCTTGAAGATCCCTGACTGGTTTTGTCCACACTCAGGCCCCTTCTCACCCATGACCATCGTTAACATATATCTTGTCAAGTCGTTCTACTACCCTATCCCTTCCATCAGCACAAACTGGACCTTCATTCCACCCTGACCCCTATTAGCACACACATAGCCTTATAAGTCCTGCCTCCCCATTAGCACACCCTAAACCCTTACTCAGCCCTATTCCCCAGGGATACACAACACACTGTTCTGTAATGGTCTGACCCTCATTAAGTGTACACAGCTCTCCATTCAGCCTTGACCCCCATTAGCACACACTTCAGTTCTCCATGGCTCTAATCCACTTTGGCACACCTACACCATCACATATTCCTGACCTGTTTCTCTTTGCTTCAATCCCTCCACAGTTTTAACCCTTGTTGGTTCACACTTAGGCCCTCTTCATAGCCCTGCTTCCCCCTATTATACACTAAATGACCTCCACAGCTCTACCACAGTTCCCCCTGAACCTCAATATATTCCAGTGCCACACCAACACACATTGTCTTTACAATGTTCTGACACTCCTTATATTCCAGATTTCATATGGCTGACTCTCCCCCAGATGGTACACATTTACATGTCTCTATGACTTTAAACCCACATTAGCAGTCAATCACTAGAACTTTATATACAGTATTACCCTGCACTTTCTGGAGTCTCACATTCCCTTTGTGGACTCACACCTCACCTTGACCCTTAGTGTGCTGAGCTCTTACATACTAAGACACTTCCCTCATCATCACCCTCCTTCACACATATATGCAATTCTGATACCCATTAACACAAGCCCAGATCTTCTACCATCCTGTCCCCATTACACACCCTTGGCATACACCAGACCTCTCACTATCCAGATCTTTATTACTACATGCATACAACCTTAAGGCCATGACCCTCTTTAGCACACATTGGGCTCCAATTATCTGCCCCTCCATGAGCACACCTTGGACCCTCACACTCTAGCCCCACCATTAACAAATACACAAAATTAATACCAACTTGACCCTTATCACCACACACTAGGCCTCTTAGCCCTGATCTTATCGCCACACTTTCTGTTACCTCCACCACCCTGTCACCTATTAACGTATACTGGGCCCCTGCAGCCCAAACCTCCACTAGCAAGTCCTTAGAGTTGTCCCGGGACCCTACCCCCTAAACACACCTCAGATCCCTCGGGGACCTGCAATCCCCTGCCATTAACACACCCTGGGCCTCAAACCTTAATGCTCCGACCCCTGCACAGCTCAGGCCCCCATTAGCAAACCTTGAGTCTTTCGCTACTCTGTCACTCATTTCCACATCCTCTGGTCCTTTGGTCACCCTGCTCCCCCTTAGCACCCACAGCACTTCCCATCCCCAGCACCCAGGACGGGCCCAGGGCGGGGCCAAGGTCAGGGAGGCCACAAATGACCCCCCACCCTGATGCATTCTGGGAAATTCGCAGGAGGAAGGGGGCACCTGCCAGTCTGGCAGTCCAGACCCCGGGGCGCCGCCCGGTGTCGGGGTTGATTCTATAGGAGCAGCCCCCACCCCAGGTCTTGGAGACGCGCTCACCGGCGGGGGCGCGCGAGCAACCTCAGAGCCGCGGGGCCGGCGCGGTGGCGCCTGGGGCGGCGGCCCAGGATGAGGCCGCGCGACCTCCTTCTCCTCCAGTTCGCCGCAGGCGCCCGTCCCAGTAGTCTTCGGCCATGGCTGCTGGGCCCGGGCCGCCGCCGGCTGAGGAGGAGGAGGCGGCGGCGGCGGCGGTGGCTGAGGCGGAGGCGGCGTCCCGCTCAGCCGGCCATGAGCTTGGCCGCTGTGGGCGATGCCCCCGGGCTCGTTGGCGCCCGCTGGAATCCGAGTGCTCACTGCGGCTCGAGGCTCAGAGCCGACTGCTCGCGGAGACGCGGCAGATCCCAGGGCCGAATTGCCAACGGCCCAACCGCCGCGCGCGCTGCGCTCCACGCATGCGCACGCACGCGCTGGAAAGGGTGAAGTGGGAAGGAGGGGACTCACCTCTGACTGCTTGTACCAAAAGACGCGTCCGCAGCGGGAGGGGGCACGGCCATTGCGCGCCCACAGGGGAATGTGGCGCCGGCCCTGGAACGGCGCCAGGGGTAAATGTGGAGGTTTAGGACTCAGTTTCGATCTTGCCAGAGGTTTGTTAACGCCGAGGTGAGCAGCAGCCAGTGGCCAGGCTGCTGGTCACCACTCTCTACCCCTAGTCGGTCTCACTTGGTACATTCCCATGGTGGCAAACGGGACTTTTGCAAGGAGGAAAAAAGATGAGACAATCAGTTCTAGTCCCTTGAGATGCCCCGGGAGGTAGGAATTTTAAAGGTTCAAGAGAAGATGACTTTTCTAAAAGAGATGGCCTGGATAATCATTGGCTTTTACCACCTTAGATAGGACAGCCTAGCCCCGCCCTGCTGCCTCCCCCCCACTGCTCATTCCCACTGTGAACGTGTGCAGCCCCGCCCTTTGAGGTTGTCTCCAAGCCAATCGGATTTGTTCCCTGTGGTGAGGCAGAGCAAGAATGAAGGGCGTGGCTGAACTGAAGAGGCGTGACTTCGCCTTTCCTCCTAATCGCCCCTTCTCCTCTGCCCGATTCTCATTGGTTTTTACTGGGGTGGGGGGAAGCTCGTTTTTGTTCTATACTCCTAACTACAGGCTGAATATTCCGCAAGGTGACTGGTCCAAAGAACATTCAATCGGGCACCATCCCGCCCTTAACCCTTCCTATCTCCTCCGACCTCTTAGGGTGGAGCCTAGGCTGAGAAGAAAGGTGGACCTTTAAATGGGCGGGCTCCACTACTGCGCAAGCTTGGAACTTTGGGTGGGGCGGGGCCTCCTCCTGTCTCCCGGGAGCGCATGCACTGAATTGCTTTTTCCAGCCACCTCAACTCCCTCTTCTTGTCCGCAGTTCCCCTCCGTAGCTTTATTTCTGTTATTTACTGTTCTCTGTTGTGTGCCAGGCGCTGCTAGGCATACCTAACCCCTCACTTCTCTCTGCGTGGAAAAACTACACTATCCCTAAGTCCAACTCAAGGGGCGGCAGCCTTTGGGCGGGCCTTCTGGGATTTCCTTACACTGCATCCCAATTCAAAAGCAGGCTCCCTGCCTCTTCTGAGCTTCCCTTTACGGCAGCCTTGATCATACCAGTTAGGATTTTCATTAAAGTTCATGTTAGTAAGGACTTCCTGGGCCATGATGGGGGTAGAAATATTGACAAAGACAAATCACCACCGCTGGATAGATGTCTCCTACCCTTTTTTTCCTCTCTTTCACTCCAGCGGTATTTCTGTTTCTGAATAAGGCAAGAACAATCCAGGACTTTGCACTGGCTAGTTCCCTTTGTCTGGAATGCCCTTGCCCCATATATCAGAATGCCTCATTCACTCCCTTCTTCCAAGTCCCTCAATCATAGTCACCTTCCAAAGGATGACTTCCTTAAGTACCTATTTAAAAATCCTTTATCCCCATAACTCCATATTACCAGACCTGGCTCTGTTCTTCACCTTTCTAAAGCACCAAGTTTTTCCCCCATTCGCAGTGCTGGGGAGGACCCCAGGGCCTTGCACATGCTAAGGAATCTGGTTTATCACTGAGCCACATTTCCAGCCCCAATCCACTTCCAACAATTTACTTATGCTATTCTGGGTTTTGACCTAGCAGAATGTAAGTCCCCAGAGGTCAGCGTGGATTTTTTTTGTTGTTGTTGTTTTTATTATTATTATCTAAGAGGAAAAGTTTTATTCTGAAATTTCACAAATCATTTCCTTACCCATAATTAAAGTCTGGTCATTGCTCAATGTTGGTACCACTAATCTGATTGAAATTTGAATAAAGGGAGGGAGATGGGGCTTAGGAATGCCAGGCCAAAGCAAAATTCCAAGGGAGTCCCTCACATCCATGTTGTTGTTTTTTAATTCACTGCTGGATCCCAAATGTGTGCAACAGTGCCTGGCACATAGTTGGTACTAAATAAATGTTGAATGCCTGAGTGGCAATTAGATTCAGGAAGAGGTAAGAGGAGACATCCTTGTCCCACCTGTCCATTGTCTCTGCTAGGTGCAGAGGGCTCAGCAGTGACCGAACTGGGGCCGTCTGAGCCCTAGTCTTCTACTGTCTGGCAGGTATAACAGTAGACAAACAGTAAAATAGTATGTGGGAAAGGAACTAATATACAGCCAGGATTAATGGGTAACTCAGAAGCTGGTTTTGATGAAGGGCAGAGTATCAGGTATAAGGTATCAAGGGGATCAAGGAGCTGTAAAAAGGGCTGGGGAGCTGGGTGCAGGAGTCTGAGACAGGAAGATCGTCAGTTTGGGCCTAACCTCTACAACTTAGCAAGGCCCTAAGCAAATTGGCAAGATTGTCTCAAAACAAAACAAAAAATTTAAAAAGAGCTAGGGATATAGCTCAATAGTAAAGTGCCTCTGAGTTCAATCCCCAGTACCAAAATTAAATTAATAAACAGGGCTGGGGATGGATGTTGCTCTGTGGTAAAGAAGCCCAGGTTCAATCCTTGGTACCAAAGGGGGGCCACTAGGAGAAGTAGCTCAGTTATAGGAGTTTGCCTAGCATGAACAAGGCCCTGGATTCAATCTGCTGTACCACAAAACAAATAAAATAGGAGCTATAAAGACAAGTTTCTAGAGAGTCCGGAGTTGTAATGTGGGGGAGGGTCCACTGGACGAGGTACGCGGGGTACTAAAGCTGGGGCAGTAGAGAAATGGGGGAGAGGAATAAAGCATGTGTGCAAGCCTCATTTGTAACAGGAGAGACAGTGGACAGATGTGTGGAGTGCCTGCCATACAAGGAGCACTAATATTGGAAAGGTGCTTATGGTGGTAGTCTCTCCACTTGACCTAGACAGCTAACACCACCATTAATCGGACACCAGAGGTAAAATGCTTGTTAGCCCCAGTGTCCTGGTGAGGACTAAATGGCAACTATGGAAGGATGAGGTGACCCAAGCAGAGTAGACAAAAGGGGGGAAAAATGGTCATGAGAGGGAGGCAGTCAATGGCATAGACTGTGCCTGGGGGCTAGGAGCTGGCCCAGGAGGCATCAGGTGTGGGGACAGGCTGTGATGGGAACCTAGCCAGGTTCAGGAATGTATTGAGATATTCCCAACACTCAGTTGAGTGGAAAAGTGAGGAGTCTTATTTCTAAGGAGGGCAGAGAAACTGGTTCCTGAAGGAAAGGAACAGATTTATGAGTGGTATCCTTAGGAACCAGGCACTAGTACCAATGGAGGAAGATACCTATGTGATAGTGGCCAGCCAGATTGGTGTCTTCAACTATCTGGAGCTCTCAGCCAAGACCAAAGCCAGAATATGGCAACTCTATAGTCTGCAGTCCCAGTGGGGGTGAGGGCAAGCTTCCTCCTGCTTGCACTAACCAATGATTACTTCTCTGCTCCCATAGCCAGGTCTCCCCCTCGAAGATTAGGAAGCCTGAGCACTCAAGAAGCATATAGGCAGATGTGGAGCCAAGGAGGGCAGGGTGAGACAGAAAAGAGGCTTTTCCTCTCTAGATGTTCTCAAATACTTCCAAAAAACTGCACAGTATGTCTGAAGGCAGTGACATTCCTCAAGCCAGCAGAGCCATTCAGGCTCCCTGGAGCAGAGATCTGAAGTAAAGGCACCAAAGCCATTGCTGGTACCACCAGGAATCTTGTAAAGGCCTACCCAGGTCTGAGTTCTTTGAGCCAGATGGGAAGGGATCTACCCCAAGGACACAAAAAACACTGACCAAGCCCTGGCAGCCTGCTTGCTCAAACTTTCCTCTTTGCAGTTAAACTGGAGAAGGTGGGATTTGAACCCACCTCCAATCAAACTCACATGGACCCAGGTACCTACTCTCTATGGCCTCACTGGTGCCTCCATATTTTCATAAGAGAAAAGAGCAAGAAGAGGTGGCAACTCTTACATTTTCTCTGCTAGGAAATTGGCAGCTGGCCACCATCAGAACCAAATAGCTCCAGGAAGCCCCTCTTTCCCTGGAACCAGCAGGGCAGGCCACTTCTGGGTTAATATCTTTTTATTAGGAGTCAGGTTCCAAACAAGGTAGAAAGCAGTGGCAATTGGGATTCAGGTAGGGAGTGAAGAGCAGACACCAGGCTTGGCCAGTTGGGCCACTGCCAAATGGGAACCCAGGGATGGAAGGGACCTGGGGAGGGGGGACTGGGGCCAGCCTAGGTGAGTATAGGCAGGTCAGCGGATGGTGTATCGTACATAGGGGACCTCGACGTCCTCGCCGCTCTCGTCGTTGCAGCACAGCTCAAGCACCAGCGCCCGCACATGGCGGCCCAGCTTTCGCTTCGACACACGGCTTACGATCTCTGTCATCCTGGGGGTGAGCGTGAGGGTAAAGGTTCAGGAAAGCAGAAAGCAAGAGGGGAGGTAGGTGGGGGACAGAGCAGGTGAAGGGACGTACAGTTGAGAATCCCCAAGAGACACAAGACCTCCCCTGCTGACCCAGCAGCCAACTCACGGCTGATCCAACCGTTCCTTGAGCTTAGCAGCTGGCATGAAGAAGGAATAGAGCATGGACACACCCTGGGACAGCATGGTGATCTCTAATTTGTGCTCTGTCTGGAGGGGAAGGATGGAGGATAGCAGTGTCAGGGGAAGGGACAGGCCAGCAAGTCCCCTGCACATCTCATCCCCAGGAAGGATAAAAGAGTAAGGGTCCTTACCTTAAAGTAGTCTAGGAACTGTTTGAGGGTCATCTCCTCACCATTAGGCTGCAGCCCCTGTACCTCGAAGCGATCCCACAGTGTCCACTCTTGGTTATAGTACTGCAGCACAAAGAGGGGAGATTAAGATGAGGGTCACCCCAGAGGGCCAGCCCCTGTCACCTCCATCTCCTTACACTCATGTTAAGTCAGATCACAAAACCCTTTTGTTAAAACTCTCTCATGGACTCCACATCACTCTGAGTAACCTGCAAAATAGTCTTACTGATGACTGACAAGATCTTATGCCACTGGAACCCTATAGTCTTCTCATCTCTTACCTGCTTCATCCTCTGACCTAATTCCCCAACATGCCAGGCATACTACTACTTCAATACCCCTGTGCAAGGATTGGTCCCCAGTCTCCACGAAGGCCTGCATGGCTTATCCCCTCTCCTCCCCCAAAGTCTTAGCTAACATATCAATTTTTTACAGCAAGATATTTCCTGACCATCCCACATTTCAAACCCCAAACTCCTGGCTGAGGCTGGAGCTAGAGCTCAGTGGTAGAGCACAGGCTCAGCATGTAATACTCTGGGTTTGATTCCTGGCATCAAATAAAATAAAATACCAAACTCACCAACCCCTGATACTCTCAAGCCTCTCCCTATCCTGTTCTTCTTTGGGAGTTCCAAAATCATTCAAATTGATATTTATATAACCTATTTTATGAATATAACCTCAGCACCTAAAAGATGATTTGCACAAAGTAGGTACTCAATAAATATTTGAAAATTAATCAAGTGAAGCATTTAGTATACATCCAAAAAATGTCAGCTGCAATTATTTGATAATTAATAATCTCTCAGGACACAATTCATATACCCCATCTTTTCTGAGGGTGTCCACAGGAGGGAAGCAGACCAGTGCTCAGCAAGTAGCAGGTACTTAAACAACGTGATTAATGAAAAAATGAACAAAGAGTGCACAAAAGGAGTAGGTTACATGTCAACAGAGTCAACAGAAACTCTGACCCTGTAATAAGGTGTGATGAAAAACTAAAGCCAGCTCTATAGAGACACACCCCATCTCCCAATGCAGGCCCTTACCTGGTGACGTGGTGCAGCAAGGGGTTCAGAAAAGCCAAAGAAGGGCAGGGCCAAGTTGAGGAAACCATTCTTATAGGAGTCAAGCTGTCTGTGCCCCTGTACTACCTTGTACAGCTCCAGGCACACAAGGCCAACCACAGCTGCTGTGGTTGTGGCAATGGCTGGGATGATCTTCCCTGCAATCAGCTTGCTCTGTGAGATAGGAACAGAACAAAGGTAGTAGTGTTTAAGTAGCAAGAGGTTCAGGGTCTACAGAAAGGGAAGAATGCAGCAACTTAAGCCCAGGAGAGGGAGACTCCCCTCACCTTGTGCCGGTCGGCAGGAGGAATGTCATAGTTTTCTGCCCGGAGGTTGGATGCAGCCACAATGAAATCCATATGGAAATTGCTATCATCATCCTATTATTAATGGGAAGAATGGATCAGATGAGGAAGAGACTTCTTAGCCTCTAGCAACACAAGTGTTCTCCATTGCAGTTACCTTGCTAGACTTCCTCAGATCACAGAGGGATGGCCAAGAACCACCTATTGATTCAGAGCCACATGATAAACTCATGATCTGATCCCCACTGACTCCAGATCCCTAGAAATCCATTCTCAGCCCACACCCCTGCCCTACCCAGGGCCCTCTTCAAGCACCTTCTCAAAATCGATAGGGCACATCTTAAATCCAGGCAGCTTGTCTGGGCTGGGCAGCGTGGCCTTGAGTTCCTCTAGACGGCTGTCATCTGAACAAAGAGAAGGATGCTGTCAGCCCTTTGATCCAAACAAGGGTCTGAAATGTGGGGCAAAAGGTATTTAGGTAGATACAGGATTTGGAAAGGAGAGATATTCTAGGAAAGCAGAGGGGCAAAGCAGAGAGGTAGAGCTGGAAAATAGTACAAACCTGAAAAGGATGGAGAGAGGGGGATAGTGGCTAATGAAGAGAGATTTCTCTAAGAACAGAATGAAGCTGTTAGGAGAAAGGGAGACAGATCAAACAGGAGAAGTATAGATCTTATGGGAAATGATGTAGAGGGAGATAGGAAGACATGGAAGAGCTGGATACCGTAGCACATGTCTGTAATCCCAGCTACTCAGGAGTCTGAGGAGGATGGCTAGTTTGAGGCCAGCCTGGGAAATTTAATAAGACCCAGTCTCAAAATAAAATAAAAGGCTGGGATACAGCTCAGTGGTAAAGTACTTGCCTACCATGCTGGCACGCACAGGGCCCTGGATTAAATCTCCAGTACCAAACACACACAAAAAAAGATATATGGAGAGGAAGATGGGGGGAAATATGAATTGAATGGACAGAGGAAAAAGCAGCTAAGAGGCAGATAGAGAATGAGGAAGAAAAGGGTATATACCAAGGGTGAGATGTGTGAGAAGAAACAGAAGAATATGTGCAGATGAAAGAAAATGTTATAAGGAAAGACTACAACAATATACAGAGAAGAACATGAAAGGCAGATATTCTGGAAGTTAGACAGGGACAGGAGAGATGGGAAGAGATACATGGAAGGTCAATGTAGAGAGTTTCAGATGCATTACAGATATATAAGGGAAGACAGGAGAATAAATATATAGACAAGGTGTCAGTAAACTTCGGCCTAAGTATGGAGGACAATACCGGGGTGAAGATGTATGTGGAGAAATGGGTGGGGAGGGGGCTGAGATGTGTGGATGGGGAAATGGGAGAGATGTGGAAAACGACAAAGCAGGTAGATATCAGGGGAGATCACTGGTGAAGACCAAAACCCTGAATGAACAGATCAAGAAAAAAGAGTAAAGAATAAAACCAAGGCAAATATACACAGAGCAAGAACTTAACAAAAGGCTTTCTCCTGAGGGCCAGAGTGGGAAGGAGCAGAGAGATAATCTGATTCAACTGATCCTCTTCATGATACAGAGAAAAAGATGTGCAAAAGAAGGGGTGTGTGGGGGTTAGCCTCAGGCCTGGGGTCACAGAGCCAGGGGAAGAGGACTGGTGGGGAAGATAGACTAGGGCTGGAGACAAGTAGGGATCATAACTCCTGGCCTACTGGCCAAACACCCTCACCAACAGAAGCATTGGCGCTCTGCAGCTCCTGGTCAGAAACATGGATCTTGACACCAGACTTGGGGGTGAACTCGGGGACTTGCACAGACTGCAAAAGTGTGGCCACAGCAGCTCGGTCCTGAGAGCCCATCAGCCCATAAGTCTGGGCAAACAGGTTGGCAGCAGCCATCACATAGTCCAGATGCAGGGGCTGGGGGAAGGCAGAGGCAGGGTAAGCATATGGGCCCTCAGGTGGGGAGCACCACCTCATTTCCCATCCTCCACCTGACCCCAAGAAACCCCAGGAGACTCACATTGTTGACATCAAAGGTGAGTGGGTGTGGACAACGTTTGGGCCCAGACCAGAAGGGGGCTCCGGAGCTTGTGAGCTAAAGGAGAGAGAAATTTTTGTGAAGCAGCATCTACAATTAGAGGCTTCTCTGACAATCCTGACTCATTATCTTGGCTCCAATCTTCCTCACTATCCCTGGCTGGGCACTCAAAGTTGACTGGAGTCAATATCAAAACACCCACACTGTAGTGAACTCTAGATGGAAGTTCCTAAGCCAGGGGAACCAGGGGCTTTGTTTAGCATTTACATTATGTAAGATAGGAAGCCATTAAAAATACTCTTATTGATTACTAGGCAATGAACTAACTTATTATCAATAAATACTAATTAATCAATCCTCACAAAATACCCCATGAGGTAGATTATCATTGTTCCTATTTCACAGCTGAGGAAACTGAGGTGCAGAGAAGTGACTTGTCTAAGTTCAAAGAGAGTTGGGATTTGAGCCCATAGTTCCTACAGTCCTGATGAGGCCTAAGGATTTAACTCAACCCACACCACAGGTAAGGAAAACAGAAACTTCATCTCTATTGAGTGGGAAATGGAACAAACAGGTCTGGCGTAATCATTTTTCTGAGATCCCCATAATTCAAGGTACTGGCCATGGCTGGACCAGTAACTGGGAGGTGCCACCTGGAGAGCCCATGGCAGGCTCCTGTTGCAGGGAAATGCATGCGGTCAAATGGAACCAGCAAGTGGGCATTACCTGGTCAGGAGGGAAGTTGTGCAGCAGCTGCCGAATGTTGTTAGAGTACTGGGTGTGCCAGTGGTGGCAGGCCCAAGTCACGCAGTCAGCCCAGTTCTGTGGTCGCTGCAGCACCAGGCTACGCTGCACGGCCTCCAGCACTTCCAACGGCTGGGTGCCCGCCAGCCGCAATGTCCGCTCCACAAACTTGGGGTCTCTATCAGGGAGCGGAGGGGCCGAGGGGCAAGATTACACAGAGACCCTAGGAGTAGGCTCCAGGGCAATCCCACCTTCTCCATGGAAAGCTATTCCTGACCCCCAGCAGTATGAGGCCCAAGCATTCACTGGTTCCTTTGAAAAGTGTGCCTGGTGTTGAGGGTGACAGTGATGGAGAAGAGACAGGATACCTTGTCCGGCAGGCAGGGAAGAGGGCGAGGGCGTTTGTGAGTTACTCACGTGAGGTACTGGTTGACATTTTCTGCCGGCTGCTTAAAGAGGCCTTCAAACTCATCCCGAGCCCACTGCAGACAAGAGCATGAGAAAGCCCACCAGTGAATAAAGCAAGTAGGAAGTAAAATACATGGCTGCTCTGGAAGGGGAAGGACCTACAACCTTCCCCATTCCCTCAATGCCAGCACTGCAATTTAAAAAAAAACAACTGAATTAAGCCGAGCATGGTGGTGTATGCCTGTAATCCCAGCGGCTTAGGAGGCTGAGACAAGAGAATCCCAAGTTCAAAGCCAGCCTCAGCAACTTTGAGGCACCAAGGAACTCAGTGAGTGAGACCCTGTCTTTAAATAAAATGCAAAATAGGGCTGGGGCTGTGGCTCAGTGGTTGAGTACCCCTGAATTCAATACCCAGTACCAAAAAAAAAAAAACAATTGAAGAGATCTGAACAGTAATTACACCAACATATGTATGACAAAAACTATGGATATAGCTCAGCAGTAACGTACCTCTAGGATCAACCTCTAGTATCAGGAAAAAAGAAAACTGAATTCTGTGTATCTTACTCTACATATGCTACATCACAATAAAAAAGAAAAATATCTGCTGTGTGTGGTGGCACACACCTGTAATCCCAGTGACTCAGAAGGTTAAGGCAGGAAGATCACAAGTTTGAGGCCAGCCCCAGCAACTTACCAAACCCCTAAGCAACTTAGAACCCATCTCAAAATTAACAAATAAGCTGGTTGAGGTGGCGCACGTTTGGGAAGCTGAGGCAGGAGGACCTCAAGTTCAAAGCCAGCCTCAGCAACTTAGGGAGGCACTAAGCAACTTAGGGAGACCCTGTTTCTAAATAAAATGTAATAAGGGGCTGGGGATGTGGCTCAGTAGTTAAGTGCCCCTGGTTTCAATACTTGGTACCAAAGTAAATAAATAGATAGGGATGGGGATGTGGTAAAATGCCCCTGGGTTCAATCCCCAGTACAAAAAAACAAAAAGGCTCTTGGGACTCAGCAGAAAACACAACAAAGGCTCTATCCTCTGAGAATTCCTAGGATAGGAAATAGTCATTAGTGACGTAGTTTGGAGAATATAAACTTTAGAGATCGCAATTCAAATCCCAACTCTGCTGTATATTATGTGTAGTTTTGTAACTTCAGGCATACATGTCAATCCCCTGACTTCCATGTCCCTACCTCTAACCTATCTCATGGGGTTGCTAGTGAGTATATTCTTTGTAGAGCTGGGCATTTAACCCACTGCAGTCTTACAAAGTGAACGTGCCAGGCCACAAATCAGAATCTAAGGATAACCAGTGTGCTATCAGAATAATTCTCAGTGCAGTGTTAGAAACCAAACCATACAGTGTGATTAGGAGTATGGGGGTGGGAAAAAGATCAGCTCCACCTGTCACTTTCCCTTGTGACTCTGCGGTTCCAAAGTGGATGTGTCTATATTTGTGCATCTACCACATTCTCACTAGACCATGTGTGACCTTGAACTCACGAATACTCTACCACTGAGCTATAGCCCCAGCTCCCTGTGAACTTATATAGTAAGTGTTAAGGTCTTTACAGCTGCACTGTGAAGTAGTTGCTACTGCTATCCCCGCATTTTAGAGGAGGAATATGAAGCACAAAGAGGTTCAGTTCAAGGTCATACATGGTCTAATGAGACTGGTGGATGCACAAATATAGACACATCCACTTTGAAACCGCAGAGTCACAAGGGAAAGTGACAGGTGGAACTGGTCTTTTTCCCACCCCCATACTCCTAACCAGTCCTAATGATTTGGCCTCCAACACTGTGCTGAGATTTATTCTGATAGACACTGGTTATCCTTAGACTCTGTATTGTGGCCTGGCAGGTTCACTTTTGTAAGACTTCAGCTAGATGACATGTGTGCTGTTCCGCATGTGTGTGTGTCATACAGACAGAATTATCCTGACAAACAAGCTGTAAAACTAATTTTAAACAACTGTTAGGGAAAACTCAATATGGACTAAGTATTAGAAAACAAATAACTTGGAGATGGTAAAAAAATGGCTATTAATTTTGTTCATTACGAAAATGGTGCTTTGCTTAGATAGCAGTAGTTCTCGACTAGGAGTGATTTTGTACACCCCCATCCCCCAAGACATCTGGCAATGTCTGCAGACATTTTTAGCTGTTACAGTGATGAGGGGGTGTTACTGACATCTAGTGGGTAGAATCCAGGGATGCTGGGTAATACCCTACAATGCACAGGACAGCATCCCTAGGACAAAGAAATACTCAGCCCCCAAATGTCAATCATTCTGAGGTTAAAAGACCCTATTATACAGAAATATATATCCTTACTCTGCAGAGGCAGAGTGAAATAGTAGGAAGTAAAGTGTTGTGATATCCAAGACACTCTAGCACAAAGAAGAAAAAACTATATCAATCTAAGAAATAAATGTGGTAAAACATTAACAATTGTTAAACCTAGAGAGGGAGTGGCATTTGAGTACCCAGCATAGTATTGTTTATACTTGTCTACATGCTAGAAAAACTTAAAAATAGAAGTGAAAAAAAGAATGAGTCATCCTAGAAACCTAGGCTGCCAGGCAAGAAGTGGGGGAAGGGGAGAGATTGGAGAAAAAGCACATCTTTCACTTAGGCTTACAACATCTGAAGGCTAAGGGCCTTGTGGCTGAGAGACTAGCAGCAGCCACGGGGCTACCCTCTTTCCTTCCCCACCACAGCCACTCACCTGCAGAGTGTGCTCAATGGCATTGGGAAAGTTTTTCAGGGTACAGATGGGGATGGACTTCTCCGGTGGATCCTGGCTGGAGCTGTATGACTCTGTCAGGAAGGGAATCACCACCTGCACATTTCCCTTAGTGCCTAATGTGCCTGACTCCAGCAGCGGCTTTCGGTAGTACACACAGCGGCGGTCCATATACATGCCTGTGGGGAGACAGGGGGAAAGATATGAGAACAGGAAACTTAACATCAATAAAGGACAGGAAGACCCACAGCCCTCATACATGCACATCCACATACAACTTTAACCCTGACCTCCTCACCCGCCTCCAAACTTACGGGCATCCACATTATCCAGGGCATTGGCCACGCCATCCAGGTTTTGGAAGAAATCATCATCATAGATGCGCTCTGTGTCAGGACCCACACGGTTTTGGTGGCTTGTTACCCGGATGTGTGGATTCATCTGACGTACAGCTGCAGTGGCTGTGTCAGACTTTAACTTCTAAGGGGGTAAAGAGTTCCAAGGTGAGTGTGGAGGAACATGGCCCAGTTATTTCTGTGCTATCTTGATACATATCTATAGAGAGCCATCCACCTGAGCATTTAATACTGGAGAAGAAGTAGACCATGAGTTCAAGAGCTCCCTGGTTTAGTAGAAGAGATAGCCTATGACAATGCCACATGGCCAGGGAAGCAGAGGACAAGTACATATTAGAGACATTGGGCAACATCTTGCTTTCCTTAACTTTTAATATTTTTGACTAAGGACAAAATATTTTCATTTTATTATTTATTTTTATGTGGTGCTGAGGATCGAATCCAGTGCCTCACACATGCTAGGCAAGCACTCTACCACGAGCCACAACCCCAGCCCTCTCCTTAACCACAGTAATCAAGGCTGCAAACTGACCTTGGTATACTCAACTTTCCTTATAGTGTTTTTGCTGTATCATCTGCAGAACTGCTCACCAGCAAAATGAACAGTACAGTTCACGGATGTATTCTATCAATATTTTATATATTATTTACTATTTGGTCTCCCCCACCAGAAACTTTTATTCTTTAATGTATCTCACATATCTAGAATAGTACCTGCTACCTTAATAACTATTTGGCATATAATAAATGAATGACCCAGTAAGGGAGGAAAGTAGATTATTGGGCAGGCTAAAATATAAATTGTCCCCTATGGGCTTCTCGCTAGAACCCTGTATAACTCAGTTACAAATGTGTGCAGAGGAGTGACCCTAACTGACTAAACCACAATCTGTAGAAAGGCATGCTTCCAAGGTTGGCATTTAGCTAGAGTCTAGAAACTTTCATCCTTGACTCACTGAACCTGAACTGTTGATGCAAACACCACAGTTTATGTTGAACACCTTTGTTCCTTCTTGGAGTCCAGAAGTTTGACACATGAGTTCCATACATGACCACCTGCTAATAAAAGCCCTGGGTGGCTAATCTCTAACAAGCTTCCCTGATCGGCAACATTTCATGTGTCTTATTACAATTTGCAACTGGGGAAATAAAGCATGTCCTCAAGAGGGAGGACTCAGAAGAACTTGCAACTGACTTCACTCCATGCTCCTTTTCCCTTTGCTGATAGTGCAGTGTGTCCTTTAACTGTAATAAATCATAGCTACAAGTACAACTAAATATTCAGTTGTAGGAGTCCTCTTAGTGAAACACACTGAGCTTGGGAGTGGTTTTGTGAATCCCAAAATACTGTTAAGGAAAAAGCCTTATTTCCTAACTCTCACAACACCTGACTCACCGTGACATCCCAGGGCCGGAATAGAAACTGTCGGTTCAGATTTGATTTCTCAATGGTGTCCATATCTGTGACAATGATTTCTCCGCCATCCCCACAGCCTAGTCCAATCATGGCAAAGTTCTTGAGCAGCTCACAGCCAATGGCGCCTGCACCCACCTAAGAAACAGACAAGATAGATGAAAGCAAATCAGAGTGACATAGGTTGATATGAAGTATCCATGGCCCCTTACTTGTCCTATAGCCAGCAGAAGGTCTGGCACCATGTCTGCAGGTTCCAGGACTTTTAAGAAATGACCCAGGGGCTGGGGATGTGGCTCAAGCGGTAGCGCGCTCGCCTGGCATGCGTGCGGCCCGGGTTCGATCCTCAGCACCACATACCAACAAAGATGTTGTGTCCGCCAAGAACTAAAAAATAAATATCAAAAAATTCTCTCTCTCTCTCTCCTCTCTCTCACTCTCTCTTTATAAAAAAAAAAAAAAAAAAAAAAGAAATGACCCATAGCCAGGAACAGTGGTGAACACCTGAATCCCAGGGACTTGGGAGACTGAGGCCACAGGATCCTAAGTTCAAAGCCAATTTTTTTTTTTTTTTTTTTTTTTTTTTTTTTAGTTCAAAGCTAATTTAGCAAGACATTGAGCACCTTAGTAAGACCCTGCCTCTAAATAAAATATAACAAAGGGCTGGGGCCGGCTCAGTGGTAGAACACTTGCCTAGCCCGTGTGAGGCACTGAGTTTGATTCTCAGCACTGCATATAAATAATGAAGTTTTTTTTTTTTAAGAGAGAGAGAGAGAGAGAGATTGAGATTTTAATATTTATTTTTTAGTTTTCAGCGGACACAATATCTTTATTTGTATGTGGTGCTGAGGATCGAACCCTGGCCGCACGCATGCCAGGTGAGCGCGCTACCGCTTGAGCCATATCCCCAGCCCTAATAATAAAGTTTTTTTAAAAAAAGGCTAGGGGGCTGGGGTTGTGGCTCAGCAGTAGAGCGCTCGCCTCGCACATGCAGGACCCTGGGTTCGATCCTCAGCACCACATAAAAATAAATAAGTGAAATAAAGGTTTTGTGTCCAATTACAACTAAAAAATTTAAAAAAAAAAAAAAAAGGGCTGGGAATGTGGCTCAGTGGTTAAGTGCCCCTGAGTATCTAAATAAATAAATAAATAAATAACTGACCCAAAATCATCTTAATGACAAGGCACCAGAGACGGAAACAGGGGCTACACCTGAATTTCCTTTACGGTAACAAAAATAAGGTGTAAGGTGGTTAAAAAAACAAAAAGACCTTCCCCCTAAGGATGTAGAAAGCATGTAAGAAGTGGTTAGAGGCCAGGGGAAGGAAGGTAGCAGTTTTCCAATGGGATTACTCACCAGGAAGTATTTCTGCTTGCCCAGCTTCTCTTGTAGGTCTGAACCAAATACAGCCACTTGCCCATCATAACGGTTTTGACGCTGAGAAATGTGAAAAGAGGATCAGAGAGGGGCCTTCCTAGATATGCCACCAAGGATGCCTTCCCCATAGCCACGAGCTCCACTCACATACCGGGAGGCACTTGTCCTCTGTGAGGGCCTCTTTGTCTTCTGGAAGACACTCAAGGGCATCAAAGTATAGCCACTGCATGATGGGCATAAACTTCCCAGAGCAGGCCTGGCAAGGGGGAAGGAGAGGGGAAGGAGGTGGTCAGTGGTTCACTGGGGCCTGATACAGATGGACAGCAAATGATGGAGTCAGGAAAGCATGAGGCCCACTCCACCCATGCTGACCTTCATGACCTCCTGGGCAGCAAGACCCCCAATGAAAGCATTTATGGGTGCAAGGTCCCCAGCAGCCACATAAGCCAGCTTCCGTATGAGGTCCTCGTCCAAGCTATCCTGATGCACTGCCGGTAGGGCTCGAGCATTGACAGCCTGTGCTAGGGCCACCAGTTCTGTTGCATCCTCCTGGGGGGCAGAAGGAACCAAATGAGGCCCTGTCAGGCCACTGGTAGGGAAGAGAGTAGACTGAGAGGCATGGTGGGCCTTTAGAGCCAAGGATTTATGCCCTGGCTGTCTCACCCACCCCCCACTACCTCATTGCGGGGTCGAGGTGGCCGGCTATGCTGAGCACAGAACTGGTGCAGAGCCTGGAAGCCAATGTGTAGCTGAGCAGGGCGTGAAAACTTGGCGAAGTCTGTCATCACAAAGTCAGGCTCCGCCAGTGAGGCTGGCAAGGATTTCTGGGGAGTTGGATGGGGGAAGGGCATTAGAACCAGAAGAAAGGATCAAAGAATTTGGAAATGCCTAGAATCATGCCCCATTGCTCCCCTTACACACTCACAAAGCTAATCTTCTTAGGTACTTTGACCTGAGTGACGATGCCTCCGCGGATATAGTCAGAGAAGTTAGAAGTGTCACAGATGCTAAAGGTGTAAGGACCTATGGTAGATGGGGGAGGTCATCAGTCTATTCACCCTCCTTCTAATCCACAATGCCCACAGGATAATGAAAAAACCATCCTTGCCCCAGCCCAGACATCAAGAGCCATCTCTTCGCCCTCCCCTCAGGGCTCCACTTGGACATCAGAAACCATCTAGCCTCTACCCCAGAGCCAGCTCAGACCCCATGAGGCCCTGAGTAGTCCCTGGCCCCCAGTCTCCAATGGAGACCCTTTCTCTACTCCTACCCAAATGAGCTCAGACATGAGTGGATCCCCTGATCTGCCCCATTCAAGCATCTTTCCCCTGCTCAACTCTAACACTACATATTCCTTCTCCCAGGAATGACAGTTCAAACATAAAGAAGTTCTTTCCCATGCCCACGAGCACTGATGGAGTCTGTTTCTGGTTCATCTCAGCCACTCAGGATGATGTGTCTCCCCTCACTCTGAACCCAGGGATACATTTCCTCCCTATAACATCCTACCCAGTTCTCTTCCGATGCCCTCATGGCCTTAGCTCACCCAGGACTTTGATCTCTATGGGCTGATTTCCATTGAGCTCAATCATTCCCTGTACTTCTGAAAAGGAGACAAAGTCGCCACTCTCAAACCCATGTCGGGCCTCATCCAGGCAGGTAACCACACCGGGATTGTCCTGGTTAAAGAAGAGTGAGCCTCAGAAGCAGGTTCAGGGAGAAGACAGGGAGAACTACCACTTCCCATCTGCATGCCAGGCCTCCTGAGGCTGGTCTCCTCACCTTGGTGACCATAGAAACCATAGCACTGAGAGGCTGCTCTCCATTGGAATCTGTAAGGACCATCTCCTCTCCAAAGTCACAGAAGAGCTGCCTATAGAGGAAGATGACAAAACTGATGGCCAAACCCATGCACACAGGCCCTACACATCCTTCAAAGTGCAGTCAATATCTACAAACTCAGTGTCTCACTGGGGGGATCAAACAGTGCTAATGCCATATGGGGAAAGGTGAACACACAAAATATAAAATTCAGGTGGTTGAGGAGGGATGAAGGCAGTGACAATCTGGGGGTCTTGATCTGGGCCTGACATGGGTTAGTGGGAAAGAGGTCCAGGGGCAGCACTCACCCAAACAGGCCTCGTGTGTCTGCCACAACCAGCTTGATGCCATGGCTGTGACAGAATGCACCCACTCGCAACTGCTCTTCCAGGGGGGTATTGGTCAGGACCACCACCTGTGGAGAAGTGGAGGCTCAGGCCAAGGGCCCAGCCCTATGGGGAACGGGGGAAAGGGGGAGAAAACAATGGCAGAGGTGGGGAGGGCTCAAGTAGTCCTTAAGGTATAGATGTCCGGGGTCTTTCTGATTCAGTCTTCCTAAGGAAGACTGCTGCGGGTACAACTCCACTTAGCAAGGGTGAAACTCAGTGTAGAGAAAAATGCATCCCTACATTATGTCAGGAAAGCTAAAGAGATAGCTAGGCGCAGAGCCTGGAGAACAGCTGACTCACCTGTTTGACAAACACCCACTGCTCTCTGCCTACAACCTTGGATGCCCTGCAAGACCCAGGAGGAGTAAAACTGTCTCGAGCCAAAGTCTGAGCTCACTCCTACCACACCCACCTGCTCCTGGTTCTCAAGACAATGCCTGCTTGGCAGGCAGTGATCTTTTGAGTCTCTGCTCTCTCCCCAAGAGCCCATCCCTGCCCACTGAGGTGGGATGCTACTGCTGCACTAGGGTGCAGCTCTAGTGCCCTGGCCCTCAGGGACTCCTAAGGCAGAACCTCAACTCCCACAGTTCCTTGTTCCAGCTCAGAATTTTTATTTAGCAAACATCCATATAGCCCTTACTATGTGCCAGCTGTTATTCTAAACGCTTAACCCTCACAGAAGCCCTATGAAGTCAGTACTACTGCCATGCCCAGTCTACAAACGGGAAAACTACCGCACAGGGTCAAAGTGACCTGCGCCAAAATACAGCAGGTAAAGCTAGAGTTCATCCATCATCTAGACTTCCTAACACAAAACCTAGCGCCCAGGCTGGCCTGTTAAATCCTGAATAACACTGAACAGACTAGAGATGGGCTCGGAGAGAATTAAGCAGGAGGGTGGGGGGTGTCCCAAGTACCTGGAAGCCACTAAGGAAGTCCTCAACAAGAGGCCCAGTGTGGGCAGTGACAGGCACGTAGCTGTTGAGCTCAGCGAGGCGGGGCTGGGACACCTCAGCCCGGTTTTTACCAATGTCCTCTTCCCGCAGGTAGAACTACAAAGAGGGAAGTAGGGGGAAAAAGTGAAGAGACTATGGCAGGCAGTGGGGCTGGTGCCTCAACAGGGAGAATGGGGCTGGGAAGAGGTACCTGGGAGGACAGGTCAGCCCACTGGGCAGTGCCCTGATCATGTAGGGTGACAGCCTTAACCCCACCAAGGATGATGTTCTTAGCGATCTCCACACCCAGGCCCCGCAGGCCGGAAACCAGGACGCTGGATGTCTGGAGCCGCTTCATTGCCTCATGGCCCAACACATACCTGCCAAGTTAGGGGGCACTACAGGTCAGGGCCTGGCCCACCCAACCCTACCCTCTTACCCCAGCCAGGCCTTAGCCCCACTTACAGCTGCCGGGAGTAAAGGCCCTCATCTATGTCTGCTTCGCTGCCGTTCTTCGCCATTCCCTAGGGATCGAGGGCAAGAACAGGTTTAGGGAGATGTGCAGGAATGGGGTGTGGAGAGATGCACAATGATATAAAGGACCTTGCCACCCACCACCATGCCTGTCAGTCTCCAGGAAGAAGATACTCACGTTGGTTGGCACCGAGGGCACTTCGGACAACACGGACTGGGCAGGGGAACAGTTAGAACCCGGCTTTGGATCAGGCCCGGACACGCGACGTTTCTTGGACAGCGGCGAGCTGGACATCTAGAGGGGAAAAGGAGGTTCAAAGTGAGCCTGGGGCACACAAGAACATTTTCCTGCTTGTTAATATGACTATGGGGTTAGGAAGACTAATGTATTAGCAACCCTGTTTTACAAGAGACTGACATAGAGAGATGAAGTGACTTGCCCAGGGTCACACCACTGTTGGGGGTAAGATCTGAACCCAGGTGGTCTGGCTTGCAAATCCTCGTTGTTGACCACTAAGCCATTTGCCTCTCCCCAGCCCAGGAAAATAAGGGAGAGACTCCAATCCTGTGGGGTGAAGAAACGACAAGACTACTTGTGGGGAGGTCAGAGGAGGGATGTGGATTCAGGATAGACTTGGTTTCAAATCTTGACCATGTTGCTTCTTGACGGGTATCATTTAACCCCTATGGGGATCGATTTCCTCACCTGTAAAATAGGGGTGATGATATAGTTTACCTTCCTCAAGGGGTTGAGACGAGAAAAAACACAGACCTGGCACAGAGGAGGTAGGCAGCACCAAGCAGCCATTCTCCTCACTCTCTTCTCCCTTAATCCCAGGGATGGGGATAGGGGAATGTGCAAGAGGGAAACAATGCTTGGACGGTTATCAGGGTATCACACTCATCAGGGTGGCGTGATGGCAGGGGATACCCTACTGAGAACACAGTCCCCAGGGGGTCAGGGAGGAATTTTACAAAGCCCAACTATCCAACATCAAACTTTGGGAGGGGAAAATGAGCCCAGGCCAATTAAAAAAAGAAGACAGAAAACACTTCAAGTCTCATCTACATGTGGAATCCCTTAAACAGGTAAACAGTATGATAAACATTCACTAGGAGTCCTCCCTGTGCCAGATACCATACCAAACATCGTACAAGCCTTGTCTCCAATCTGTCTTCAGGTCACCTTTGTGGAGTTTAGACTACAATAGTAACCCCCAACTCACACAGGAAGAAAAAAATTCATTCAGAGATGTTTGATGACTTGACCAAGATTCCCACAGAGAATGGCTGAACTGGGACCTGACCAGGATCTGCTGACTCTGAAGCCCAAGCTACTTCCCAGTATTATCAAGTTTCATCCCCTCAATGGCTCTGACCCCACAAGGCAGGATTTAGCGTCTTTGCTGGATAAATGAGAAAACCTAAGCTCAGAGACAAGTGACTTACTAAGGGTCATACACTAGGTTGCAGAGACAGAATACAGCCTGCAGTGGCAATGAACTCTGAGGGGCCACGGGAGGGGGGGGGCTAGATCTAGATGCTAGAGACTAGAGGACCCACAATCACTTCCCCTCACCCCCAATACTCCCTCCTCAAAGCACTGAACCTTTGCTTACCTAACTTCACATAACTGATCCTCCACCAAGCCTTTTATGATACCCAACCACACCAAGTACTTAAGATTCCACCCTGGCACATGTCACACTCTAGCACTAAACACAATGACAAGAGCTCCCTATGGTCTACCCCAAGCTTACTGCCAGTCAATCCCAGGGTAAAAGGCTTTGTCTAATCCTAACAATGCTCATGAACCACATAAACCTATGCCCAAATCACAAATGAGAAAACAAAGGCTTAGAAACAACTCCACTTGCTTGCCCAGAGTCACATAGCTTGTGGAGAATAGTTTGTTGAATTTTCCTGGGTAAACAGGACCCAGCTCCAGGCCCTGCCCAGAGGGCTAAGGGATGAGAAGGAAAAGGAAAGGACAAGAGGAGGTAGGAGGCTGGCTAGGGCCCATGAGTCTGCTGATCAAATTGCTGAGAATGCTAAGAACCAACCTGGATAGGAAGAGGCTTGGTGAGTTAGGAAGGAGACAAAGGCAATTACTATTTTCCATTCACTGGCTCCCTGACTCAGTGTAGGGATCTCATTTCCTCTGAGCCCCATTTTATCCAAAAGCTGGGACAAATACAACTGTCCTCAAGGGACTGCTGGGAGAGTTAAAGAAGTCAAGGTCTGTGGTCAGAACTCGGACCTAAGAACACGTGAGATCCTGCAAGGACACCTGCAGGGACCTCCAATACTTAGTTATATCTTTGCCTTGCCATTTGGTTGGTATGTTTAGGACATATGCTCTCCTTACTCCTTAAATCAGAGATGATCCAGGGCCAGAAAGTTCTTTAATAACTAGAACTTTTATCTCTAGACTCCTAGTGCTGGCAACAAGGGTCTAAGCAGGTTTGGGATAATTGATCAAAAGTGGATTTCAATTGCCAAGGTTTGGAAAAGCCCTTTCTCAAGGTGAGGAGGAGTTTGGTGTAGAAACCCCCAGAAAGGAGCTAAACATCTCCACATCCAGCAAAAATCATCACCACAACCACCATCATCATGTATACCCTCAACATGCGCTTAGGCCCCTATCAAATGCATATTATGTGAATTGTTTAGCAAAGCTGAACTGTGGCTTAGAGGGTTTCAAAATTGACCTACAGTCTCCAAACTGATGATTGTGAAGCCAGAGCATGTTCTACCCTCAAACCACAGTTGAGGGTAGAGTCCTGAAGTAGGTTTGAGAAGTGGCAGGCACAGGGCCAAGTGATCAGGATGGAGAAGCTAGGGCACAGAAAAGAGATACTAAGGCCTGCCAAGCTTCCTGGGAAGGGTTAATTGATAATTCCTTGGGTATGTGAGAAAGGAAAATCAGGAAGAAGTTGTCTGAACCAAGGAGCTCTGAGGGAAATAGAAGTTCCAGGAGGACCCAGCCATGGTGTTAGGAAACACTCAAATCTGCATCTCTGGAAAAGGATCTTTTGGGGAGGTCTAAGAAACTTCAGTTGCCCCCCAGACATTGCAAGGAGGAAGATGGTCAGTTGCTGGGGGAAGCTGCACAAGGAATGGGTGGGAGATTTTAGAGCCCAAGGATGCTGGTGGCACAGAAAAACCCTCCACCAAAAAATAACTGTTTCTCAGGATGAGAGGTATATGACACTAATGCCTAAAGTCCCAGGAGGCTGTGAGAATGGATGCTGAGGGGCTGGAGAGGTCTCTGAGGACAGACCCTTGGGGAGGGATTTCTAATGGACCACAAAGGCCCTGCATGGATCTCTCTTGACAGGATATGCTAGGTACCATAGCTGCAGACAAGGCAGAGAAAGAAAGATGAATCCAGACAGTTTTAGCCTTAAAAACATTAGTAAGTAAACACTGGCTAGGTCCTCAAGTAGAGTTAGTTTCTCTGACCAATTATGTTCGATCCCATGCAAGCTCTGTAAGTAGATGCTTGGCGGGGGGGGGGGGGTCCCCTCAATTCTGATGGAGGTCTAGTGGGCCTGTTAGGGTATGATACTGGTATTCTATGAGGCTGGAAGCAGAAGCTGAGGGCTTCTGACTCAAGATGCTGGGGATCCTGAAAAGATTTGAGACCAGATTCTGAAGCCTGATGTGAGATTAAAAGAGAAGTTAAAACCCTGGTTGGCTTCTGAAGGCAGAGGTTGGGTCAGGAAGAGGATTGTCCAACAGAATGGGGTAGAAGCCAACAGGGTCTGCAAGAACAGATGATGGCAGGGTATTTTTAATGGAGGATCACTATCTAAATAGTTCCTCCCTGATATCTGATGTGGAATTTGCTAAGGCCTGTGAGCAGTATCAGAAGAGAACACCAGAAACACATAACAGGGAGAATCACCCAAAGTAGTGAAAGTTTCTATGGGCAGATTCTAGGAACTGAAAGGAATCTCTAAAGGCAGAGATGCTAAGAGCAGTCTCTGAATAAAAATGCTGGGCCCAGAGGGGATATCTGATAGAAGATGCTAGGGTCAGGTGGGGTTGGGAGACCTCAGATGTATAAAGGGGCCTCCAAAAGGATGGCCAGGGCCAAAATGCAAAATGGCTTTTCAAAGGGTCTAATCCCATTAAAGGCAGATAGTGTATGGAAGGGGAAGAGGAGGGGGGTGGGCCAGCAGATGTCTTAAGGGAAATACTAGAGAAGGTGCTCTCTCAGAAATAATGGCCTTAGGGACCCTCCCTAAAGTCTGGCCCCTCTTGGAAGCCACGAGGAGTCTGAAGAAAGATTTCCCTGGAGATTCTGGGAAAGTCTTTAATGGCACACAATGGGAAAGGGCTTAACCCAGCAATGCTGATCCTAGTGCCCTTATGGGAAAGTGGAGGAAGTTATGCTCTGATACAAGGTTCGAGATCGAGTCAGGTACCTGACTAAGGATGTTGAACTTGAGTCTCCATAAAGCACATCTGAGGGGTCTGACCCCAAGGTCAGATTTTGTAGCCCCTGAGAGAGAGCCGGTGGTCCCAGATGGGAAACATCGGCCGCGCCCCTGAATCTGGCATGCTCCCTTCTCGGCTGATCACTGGCGAGTCACAGCGGCCCGCCCAGACATCAGCTTGGCACAGCGCCAACCCAGGCCTCACCACAGCCTCCCGAATCCCCTGCCCCGGGCCAGGTGCCGAGAAAGGCTGTTTGTTACCAATGCCGGTTCCCCGGGTCGCGCCGCCGCCAACTCCTCAAGGAGCCGAAGCCAAGCCCGGCCGCCACCCTCCTCCTTCTCCTCCTCCCCGCCGCCTGGGCCGCGTAGAATCGCCGCCGCCGCCGCCTTCTCCTCCCCCAGCCGTTGTGGTTGTGGTGCTGCTCCCTGCCACCTTCTTCCCTTCTGCCGACACAAGATGGCGGCCGCAGAGCCCAAGGCCGGAACAAAACCCTGGGCCCCACCCCCAGAAACCCGGATGCAGGAGGGCCGCGCCCACTCATGAATCATGTATGTTCCCTGCCCGGTTGTGACTATTTCGTTAGAAGGGGAACAGCTCCATCTGGTGGGTACTGTGGCAGTAACTAGGAAAACAGGTAAACCAAGAGGCCACGCCCCATGGAAAATGAATAAGGAATGAATTGTTGTACTCAGACTGTCATGGAAACCAAGGAAGAACCTCAAGGCCACGCTTCCTGATTGTGAATTAGACACGAAGTCAGGTAGTTGGTTCTAACACCAGGCAACCAGAGAGCGGATGTTAAAACATGGCAGCCACACCCACTGCTCATGAATAATGAATGATCTTGCAGCAGCCTGGATGCCAAGGAGACCAAGCCTGCATCTTGTTCATGAATAATGCATAAGGCCCAGTGGGCTGGAACAAAAGAGGCAGGACCGCCTATTGCTGCATCTAATACCTTGTACTCAGGGAAATGGGGCTACTGCAGGGAAAACCGTGCTCCCCTGGCTCCTGAATAATGAATGATGCTGTTGCAGCAGCTCAACCTGGAAACTCAGAGAGGTCAAGAAAGGTCCCACCCAGTTTATTAATTATTCATGAGGTTGAATGGCCATAAACACTCATAGATAACCCTCCCAGCAAATAAGGATTTTATGATATATAGTCAAGGCAATGTGGTTATGCCTTCCTGTTCATGAGTAATAATAGATGACCCTGCAGAGACCAGGGAAACCCAGTGGAAAGCATAAGCCCCTCCTTCCCTTCCCTCACTAACTGCTCAGGAACCAGGGCCGCCTTGGTCCAACCAAATCCAGACACTATTTGCCTTTGACAGGTGCCTCAGTTTCCCCAACTGTGAAGATTAAAATTGTGATTGAACCCATCCACCTCATAGAGATGAATTTGTTATGAAAATCAGAAAAAGTGAATTATGGAATAAGCCTTAAAACAATATCGCCACAAAACACTGCTAAATTTTTTAAATTACATATATGTATATCTTTAAAATACTATATGTGTGTGTGACACACAAACATATTTACATTAATATAAAACTAGTTAAGGGTGAGGATATCTCCAGCTACTACAGAAACCCCCAACTTAGGCCACTATTTCCCCATCCAGAAAATCAAAATAACAGTAACTTACCTTGCATTGGAGTTTCTTTTTCCTCTTTCTCCCTCTTTCTTTTTTTGTTCTGGGAATTGAACCCAGGGGCACTTTACCACTGAGCTACATTCCCAGTCCTCTATCTATTTTAAGACAGGGTATCCCTAAATTGCTGAAGCTGGCCTCTAACTTGAGATTCTCTTGGTCTCCCGAGTTGCTGGGACCAGGCGTGCATCACTGCGCCTGGCTTGGGTTGGAGTTTAAATGCCTAAATTTGTAGAAAGGGTTTAGAATACTGATACATAGTAAATACTATATAACTAACAATAGTAGTGTCCTTTAAAAAAAAATAGGGTATTGCTCAGGCTGATCTCACCAGGGCTCGAGTGATCCTCCAGCCCTGGCCTCCTTAGTGGCTTGACTACAGGTGTACAACACTGTGCCCAGCAGTGGTGCTACTATTAACTTGGGGGAAGGATGTTATAGCATTTGATTATTAAGACTATAGACTCAGGAACTAGACTGACTGGGTTTGAATCCTGGCTGGGCCACTGTGTGATCTTAGGCAAATTACTTAGCCTTCCTGTGTCCCAGTTTTGCGAGAATAATTCGCAAGCAGATACCTCTGGCGAACCAGTTTTCTCATCTATAAAGTGGGATAATAATAACATACCTCCTAGGATTTTTCTGAAGATAAAATGGACTTATAAAGTCACTAAGGGCTGGGGTTGTAACTCAATGGTGGAGTGCTTGCCTAGCACGTGTGTGGCAGTGGGTTCCATCCTCAGCACCGCATATAAATAAATAAAATAAAGGTATTGTGTCCATCCACAACTAAAAATATTTTTTTAAAGTCGCTAAATGAGCGATTTTATCCATATACCCATTATCCAGATACCCATTTTTCATGCTCATTCAAAGTTTGACTAAATATCACACAACTAGCATGAAGCCATGGGATTTGAATCCAGAGGCTCGGTTGATAATCTGGGATTACTGGGCCAGAAGGAAGGAAATGCCGAGGCCTCATCCTTCACCAGACACAGGGCTTAAATCCTGGAATCTATAAGAGAAATCTAACCGCGGATCATGCAGATGAAGCTGTGAAAACCACGCCCCTCGTAAATTGGGCACAGTGCCCCTAGAAAAGTCTCAGAAAACTCGGGGCACTACTCACCTCGATTGACTGTTGTATAAATAAGCAATAAACTCTAGTTTGCTCGGCAGGCTTGGGAACACCCCTTCAGCATGCCCCTTCGGAACGCTGTTCCGCCCCCTCGAGAATAATTCGCAAGCAGATACCTCTGGCGAACCAGGTGCGAAAGAGACCAAAAACTGCTTCCCACCACAGCCCCACCTCCTCATGAATAATGAAAAAAGCCGCGACCAACGAAGGCCGGGAAGCACTACGTCCGCTCAGGAAGAGCCTAGCAGACGGTCTCTTTCCCAGCCTGAGCTGGGGGGCCTCCTCTCCCTGGGTCTGAGCCCCAACGTGTCCAGTCTCGCAGTCCCGAGTAACCTCATCAGGTGCGGAGACTTCATCATAGAACCCGAGGTCACAAAGACCACAAATAACCTCCACAATGCCACGTCGGACCCGAACGTTCCCACTGTCACCGGGTCCTGTCCTGAAACAAGCCCTCCCCAAACCTCGCCTAGACGTTAGTAATCTTCAACTTCTCCTCTCTCTCAAGGAAACACCCCAAATCCTGCCGGACGAGTACACATATACAGACCCTAAGTCTCCCCTAGCCTCCCCTAAGTCCTGCCTCCGAGGGGTATAATTATGCCTGCCTCAGAGGGGTACTCCTCGAAACTGACTCCTAAATCCACCCCAGGGTCCCCCAAAGGCCGCCTACTAAGGGTCTTCTCAAAAGCAGACATCCCATAAATGCCACCCCGGGCCCGTAGCCACCAGATATACCCATTAAGGGATCCCCAAAGTTGGGATTGGGGGGCGCCCTCCTCCAAATGCTGTCCAAGGGGCTTGGGGAAAAGGTGCTCCAGCTCACCCCCTGTGCCGGGCGGAAGCCTCGCCTTCTTTTTGGAGATGAGCCGAAGCCACGGGGCAACGGAAGAGCAAACCACCTCCGTCGTGCAAGAAGAACCAGAGTTTGCGCGGAGGTCGGAAGCGCGGGGCCTTAGAGGGCCCCCGGTCTGGAATGTACCACAGATGCTTGGCAAGAGGGGTGTTTGCCTCTGCTCCAGTGCTTCTGGCGCCCGTTTCAGAACCAGTTACCCCTACAAGCTATGGTACGTCCCAAACGCGAGTGGCATGCTGGGGTTGGTAGTCCTGTCTGGCCAGTGCCTGGTGCACGTGGTGGGTATCAGCGCGCAGAATTCGGGAAAATGTAAGCATGAGCTGAGGATTTCCGGGAGCCGTACTCTGTGCGGTGGGAAAAGGGAACGGAAAGTGATGGTGCCTCCAAATTAAAAGGCACACCCATCCTACAGATGGAGAGACTGAGGCTCAGGTAGCCAAAGGAGTTCATTCATTTGTCGTTTATGGAGCTCAAACTGTGGGCCAAGTGATGGGGAGTCTTGCCTTCGTGAAACTAACATTTTGGAGTGAGACAGACCATAAACATAAAAAAATAAGTAAAAATTATAGTTTCACATATAAATATGTATCATAGTAGGTATCTGTGATTATATAATATAAGTCACTTATTTTATTTTTTATAATATAGGGTCTCCCTTCTGTTGCCCAAGCTGGTCTCAAAATACTGGGCTCAAGTGACCCTCTTCCCTCAGTCTCCTAAGTAGCTGGGACGAAACAAGTCTCTAGGTGGGCTTGATTTTTGTTTGTTTGCAGTACTGATGAACAAACTCAGACCTTGGTATTCTAGGCAAGCCCTCTACCACTAAAAGTTACATCTATAATATAAATTATAAAATACACATAAAGGTCTGCATTTGTGGTTCAATGGTAGAGCGCTTTCCTTGAATGCGGAAGGCAAGGGTTCAATCCTCAGCACCACATAAAATAAATAAAGGTATTGTGTTCATCTACAACTAAAAAAAAAAGAATACACATAAGGACCACGTTTTGCATAAAGTGATAGCTAGTATCAATATGTAAATAATTCACATGCATTTGTATCTGATGAATGTCTTACCGTAAATTCAGTGTGTATATTATGTATTCGAGGGCTGGGGTTGTAGCTCAGTGGTGGAGTACTTCCTTTGTATGTGCAAGGCACTGGGTTCAATCCTCAACACTGCAAATAATATATATAAATTCATATGTGAATATATATTGTATAAATTATATAAGTAACAGTAATTATGTATTGTATATAAAGTCATTGCATTGCCTAATGATGTGATATAAACATCATAGATATAAACATACATAAATCTAGATGGTATAGCCTACTACATACCTAGGATCTGTGGTTTAACTTTTACTCTTAGGCTACAAATGTGTACATCACATTACAGTACTGAATACTGTAGACAAGTGTAATGCAATGGTATTGTGCATCTAAACATAGTAATGATACAGCACCACATAAAAATAAATAAAATAAAAATAAAGGCACTAGATAATATAGCATTTTGACTAACGTGTACAAAGCCCTAGGGTCAATCCCCAATCTCTCTCTCTCTCTCTCTCTCACACACACACACACACACACACACACACACACACACATAAGCACACAAATAGCAACAGAATGCTGCATTTTAGAGCCATGCATGTGGTGCCCACTTCTAGACCCAGCTTTTATCCTGCCTGGGCAATACATTGAGACCCCTTCTTGGTGGGGTTCTTTTTGTTTGTTTGTTTTTTCTGGAACTCGGGGTCGAACCCAGGACTTTGCGAATGCAAGGCAGACGCTTTGCCACTGAGCTACATCCCAGCACGAGACCCCTTCTTAAAAAAAAAAAAAAGAATCAGGACTTTGGGGGTCTTGGGTTTGGGTTTGGGGGTGTAGGTCAGAGGTTGTGCACATGAGACTCTGGATTCAGTCCCCGGCACTTGCAAAAAAGAAAGGGAGGGAGCCAGGTGCTGTGGTGCATGTCTGTAATCCTGGTGACTCTGGAGGCTGAGGCAAGAGGATCATGAGTTCAAATCCAATGTCAGCAACTTAGCAAGGGCCTAAGCAACTCAGGGGAACCTGTCTCTAAATAAAATACAAAAAAGAGCTGGGGATGTGGCTCGGTGGTTAAGCACCTGTGGATTTAATCCCTGGTACCAAAAAAAATAAAAATAAAAATAAAAAAGAAAGGAAGGAGTGGGGAGAAAGAAGGAAGGAAAGAAAGACTGAGCAATAGGAATTTTCCAGTTTCATTTTAATGTTATTGGACTACTGTCATATATGCAGTCTGTTGATGGAAACAATATTTGGCATATCACTATATATGATGACTACTAAATGCTATGGAGAAAAGATAGAGCAAGAGGAAGTTAAGGGGAAATTAAAGAAGGCCTCACTGATGTGATGATGAGCAAAGGTGTTTAACACAAAATGCTTTTATCACCTTATCCCAAATTCTCTATCTCACATCCTTTCAATGACCTTCACATTTGAAAAAGATATATTGAGCACCTTCTAAGTGCAGGGCACTGGTGACATAGCAAGACCTATAGCAAGGAGACTGACTAACCTGACAATCATGGAGAATAATTTTCCCTCAGATTGGTTTCTTATTTATTCCTTGCCTCACCTCAGAGAGACCTTTCTGGTAACCATTTGAAGTAGTCAGGAAATGTCTGGTGAGAAGTGAGGAAGTGAGCCATGTGGAAACATGGAGGAAAAACATTCCGGGCAGAGGAAATATCAGGTACAAAAAGTCTTGATGTTAGAAGCATCTTGGCACTTTTTTTTTTTTTTTTGAGAGGTTACCAAGGATTGAACCCAGGGGCACTTGACCACTGATCCACATCCCTAGCCCTATTTTGTATTTTTTTCAGAGACAGGGTCTCTCTTAGCACCTTGCTTTTGCTGAGGTTGACTTTGAACTCACAAACCTGTGTCTCAGCCTCCTGAGCTGCTGGGATTACAGGCGTGCGCTACCATGCCCAGGTGCATCTTGGCATTTTTGCGGAAGAGCATAGAAATCTGTAGAGTTGAAGAGGAAAGAGAAAGTAGGAGGATTATGACATGAGGTCTGGGAAAGGCAAGGCCAGGCCAGGCAGGGCATTGCAAGCCAGCTGAGATGTCTGCCTTTTAGTCTAAGAACCGATCCGTGAGGAGCCATAACAGTTTTAAACAGGGAATCACAAAATAGAAATTACGTTTTGTGTTATTTGACTTTTCTTGCAGAGCTGGGGATAGAACCCAGTGCCTCAAACATGCTAGGCAAACACTTTGCCACTAAGCTCCACCCCTAATTATGTTTTAGAATAAACAGTCTGGCTGCTATGTGTGGAGAGAGACCAAACTATAGGGGGAAAGGTAGAAGCTGGGAAACCAGCGAAAAGGCATCTACAAGAGTCCAAGAAGTGATGATTGTTGGGAGCCACAGCTGAGTCAAAATGATGCCTGGCATATTGCCAAAGGGAATGGTTGAAAGGTGACACCAGCGAACCATTGAGATGATGATTTGAGTTAAACTGTATATAATTGCTGTGATGCTGGATTGATTGAGTTATATATGGACCCTGCTGCAGGAATAGGGCGGCTCGGGGAGTCTGCCTTGGGCGCCTGCTACTTTGGAGTTCCCGTGCAGTTCTCGCGGGGTTCGGGGAGATTGGGCGCTCGGAGCTTGGTGGAAGCAGTGTGTTCCCGAGTAGTGTGTGGTGCAGTGCCGGTGAGAATTGGGGAATAAAGGGTTGCGGTTTGAACCTACAAGGCTTTGTGGCGGCTCGGTTATTTGTGCCCAGCCAGACTGCAGCAGATGATAAGACATCATCAATCAGCCCATGGTGGGTGGTGGAAATAGAAGTGGAGAGGGTGGGATCCTTTGGGTTAGTTTTATTTTTTGTGGTATTGGGGATGGAACCTAGGGCCTCTCATACTAGGCAAGGGCTCTACCAGTAAGCTACATCCCCAGCCCCCAATTCACCATTTTAAGTTTTTTTTTTTTTTTTATGTGTGTGTGGTACTGGTTATTGAACCCAGGGCTCTTTACCACTGAGTTTACATCTTTTTTATTTTGAAATAGGATCTCCCTAAATTTCCCAGGCTGGCCTTTAACTTTCAAACCTCCTGTTCTGGAGTAGTTAGGATTAAAGGCACACAGGCATATGTCACCATGTCCATGTCCAGAAACTTTTTTTTTTTAGACGTGGTTTCTCTATGTTGTCCAGACTGGTCTCAATTCCTGAGCACAAGTGATCTTCCCCACTGCCCCAGCCCTCCTAGTACTGGATCTGTAGTCATGCGTCATCACACCGGGTTTATGAATTTATTTTGAAGGCAAAAATGCCAGATTTACTGAGATTAGATGTGGGGTATGATAAACAGAAGTTCTGTGGCTGAGCCTCCAGGTTTTTAGCCTAAGCAGTTGGAAGGATGGAATTGCCATCAACTGACATGGGAAATACTCCAACAGGAGTGGATGAGAGGCAAGATCAAGAGTTTGGTTTTGGCTGTTACATTTGAGATGCCTGTCAGACAACCAAGTAGAGATGTTGGTCTGGGGACAGAGTCTGGAATTCAGGGGGTGGAGTCTGCACTGGAGATCTGAATTTGGGGAGCAGCAGAGGTGGCACCTGAAGCTATGAATATGGCTAAGTTCTTCTCTGAATTGTCTTCAGTTGTATCAGTGATGCATTAAGTATAATTAAGTATATACTATATATTGTACATAGTCATATTGCACACACAGTAATTGAAACAGGATTTGGACTTTCCCATGGGAGAGGGAAGGACATTTCAATTGGATGGAACAGCTAGAGAGAGAGAAAAAAAACTAACTGTAAAGTAGGAAAGTAGGCAAAGGAGAGGGGGAATGGAAGAAAGGATTGGAGCATTTTACACTGCCTCCAGAAATGTAAAGCCTCACTGAGAGGATGAATTTTTATGGCTTCTTGGGAATTCTATATATTAGCCCTCGCTTTTTGTTTTTGTTTGTTTTGGCCTTTTGAAATGGTCTTTCTGGGTTGCTCAGGCTGGCTTTGAATGCCTAGGTTCAAGTGATCCTTCTACTTTACCCTCCTAGTGGCTGGAACTACTCAAGAGGCTAGCACAGACACAGCAAAGCTTTCTTAAAAATGGACTTCCTGGCTGGGTGCTGTAGTCCATGCCTGTAATCCCAGAAACTTGGGAGGCTGAGGCAGGAGAATCGCCTGTTTAAAGTCAGTCTCAGCAAAAGCAAGGCACTAAACAACTCAGTGAGACCCTATCTCTAAATAATACAAAAACTGGCTGGGGATGTGGCTCAGTAGTGGAGTGCCCCCGGGGTGAAAAAAAAAATGGAGTTCTTTAAAGGAGCATGGTGGAATCTGTCTGTAATCCCAGGGACTGAGGAGGCAGAGGCCGAAAGATCACAGATCTGAGGTCAGCCTCAGCAATTTAGTGAGTCCTATGCAACTTACCCAGTCTTAAAATAAAGGGTTGGGAGTGTGGCTCAATGGTAAAAGCCCCTGGGTTCAATCCCAAATACCAAAAATAAACAAACAAACATTAGAATAGAATCCTGAACTGGGGTGTGGCTCACTAGTAGAGCACTTGACTAGCATGTGTGAGGCCCTGGTTTAATCCTCAGCCCTGAATATTCATACAAAGGTGTGTGTGTGAAAGAATACTGACAATGAGATGAATTTAGACAGTTGTATATGCATTTATTCCTGCCTCTAAGCTCTGGTATGTGCCAATTTCTGTTCTAGATATTGGGGACACAGTGGTAAGGAGGCAGACAAGTCCCTTCCTTCAGACTCCCCCCATGGAGCTTTCATTCTAGTGAGGGATTCAATGAAGGAAATTAAGGAGTGTAAATTACATAGTATTTTACAAGAATTTTGTTTCCCATGTTGGGTGTTTATTATTTCACTTCATTATTATATACATTTGGCACAAATTATTTTGTATATATCAAATATTTCATATCTGTTTCTGTAGTTTTTATTCATTTAAACTGACATAAAATTGTATGTATTGGATAACAGTGATTTGTAGTACATATACACTGAAACATTTCACAATTCTATTTTTTCAAGAACAAAGAAAATTAAAATTACAATCCAGTATTTTTCAAGAATTTAATTCCTTTATTAAGATGGTGTCTGCCAGCTTTCTCTCCTGTAAAATTACTATTTTTCCTCTTGGAATTAAAAAGTACAGTCATTATTTGTGGGTTCTACATCTGAGGATTCAACCAACTACAGATGGAAAATATTTGGGGCAGGGTAGGGGGTTGCATTTCTATTGAACACATACTCTTTTCTTGTCATCATTGTCTAATAATACAGTATAAAAACTATTTACATGGGCTGGAGCTGTAGCTCAGTGACAGAGTGCTTGCCTAGCATGTGTGAGGCACTGGGTTCGATCCTTAGCTAGCCCTACATAAAAATAAACAAATAAAGATAAATAAAAATCTTAAAAACTATTTACATAACATTTACATTGTATTGGATATTCTAAGTAATATAGAAAGGATTTAAAGTATGCATAGGTTCTAATGCAAATACCGCACCATATTTATATAAGGGACATGAGGATCTGAGGATTTTAGTATCCCACTCCCTGCAGATACCAAAGAACCACTCTATTTTCTTCTAGTTGAAGTTTGGTTTGGCAGTCTTTTTCCAACTTCTTTATAATCTACATATGATAAAATGCTGAGGTTGGATTTTTACATAAAGTATGAACTCACATGACCAGTATCCCAGTCAAGATATAAAACCTTTTAATCATTCCAGAAAGCTACCATGCAACTCTTCCTAGTAACACCCTACGCCCAACAATCATGCTCTGTTATCACCATAAATTTGTTCTGATTTTGAACTTCATATAAATGGAATTATCCTGTATGCACTCTTTAGTGTCCAGCTTCTTTCACTCAACTGTTTATAATATTCATGTCAATAATTGTAGTGACATTTTGTTCCTTTTTATTATTGAATTGTGTTTCATTATATGAATATAACACAATTTACCAATTGTCTTTTAATTGGACATTTGGGCTGTTTTCTGTTTTGGGCTATTATAATTGCTATGAATATACATATGTCTTTCTTTGTGGGGGAAGGGGTACTAGGGATTGAACTCAGGGGCACTCAACCACTGAGCCACATCCCCAACCCAATTTTGTATTTTATTTAGAGACAGAGTCTGAGTTGCTTAGTGCCTACCTTTTGCTGAGACTGGCTTTGAACCCACAATCCTCCTGCCACAGCCTCCCAAGCCACTGGGATTACAGGCATGTGCCACTCAGCTGAGCTACAAGTCTTTTTGTTGACATGTTTTCATTTATGTTGGCCGAGTATCTTTTTTTTTTTTTTTGGTAGTGGTGGGAATTAAACCCAGAGCCTCCCATATGCTAGGCAAGCACTCTACCATTGAGCTATATCCCCAGCCCTGTTTTTCATTTTTATGCTGGCTAAATATCTAGGAGTGGGATTGCTGGGTCATAGGTTAAGCATATGTGTAACTTCACACATTCAGAGTGGCTATACTATTGTACACTACCGCCAGCGAAGCATAAGGGTTCCTGGTTGGTATTCTGGGGTAGGAAGGAAGTAAGTGCTCTAGAGTCCGGATTAAAGACACACCTGAGACTCAGGCTCAGGTGGCCTCTTTTTATTCCCATTTCCATTCCCTCTCCTTTCTCCATTCCCTCCCTTCAGGGCAACAACCTTATCCCAGATCAGCATATCTCACTTCCTGGTACCCCTTCTTTCTAGCCCTGCCTCTCACAATAGGATGCAGGATAGTGTCACAATGTACAGTGAGAGACTGAAGTTGGGCCCCCCTACAACTGAGCAACTTCCGCAGGCTGAGAGGAAAGGCTGAAGTGCTGCCCCAACTGACCTAGCAGATGCCCAGAGAACAGAATTGAGATTACCCCCTGCAGGGGCTTAACTAAATCTGCATATGTACATTTCCTGCCTTTTGTCTCATCGTGACCTTTTCTCTTTAAACCCTTCCTCACCCAGAGTCTCTTTTTTTTTTCTTTATAAAAAAATGTCATTGTATTTTTCATACCTTTACTTTTATGTGGTGCTGAGGATCCAACGCAGGGCCTCACACATGCTAGAGCAAGCGCTCCACCCCAGCCCTGCCTACAGCCTCTTAAGATGTTTTATTAAAAGCCAGCCTTGGGGGCTGGGGTTGTGGCTCAGCGGTAGGTAGAGTGCTCACCTACCACTTGTGAGGCCCTGCGTTCAATCCTCAGCAACACATAAAAATAAGTAAAAGCCAGCTTTGATTCTGAATATTTGTGGAGTGTAGCCTCTTTGGGGGGGGGGGGGAAGCAAAGTTAGTGCTGAGTGGTAAGAATATTAAGTGGGAAAGGGATTTCATATCAATTGCTTTCTAGCACTCCCTTCTTTCCATGGTTCTTTTATATAAGCGTGGGGGGGGGTCTGAGTGTATTCCTGACCCCACTTCACAGCTCAGCGCTCAGAGGTCTGGGGGAGGGCAACCCCAGCTTCATGTTCCACTGCATCCAGAACCTCTGCCAAGAGATGAGACACCTGCTTGGGATTCAGAGGTTGTAGGCCAGAGGGGTGGGGCACTGGTTAATAGCTGTGGAAGAGGAGGCTTAAGGTAGACCCCAATGGTCACAGAATTTGCAGGCTGAGCTTCCTCTGGTGTCATCAGTTATATTGAAGGCCCAGGGCCAACCACACCTGAGCATCCGTTGTTTTCTCCATGGCGATGCCTGAGAGGATTTTCTCCAGCTCCAGGGGTGGCAAAGCATAATTTGGTCTTGGGATCATAGGCCTAAGTGCTGCTAGGGGGCAGTGAGGACAGGGGAAGAGGGATTCCTAGTCCCGGCTGTGACACTCCAAGCCTTGTGGTGCTGGATTTCTTGGGGGACTACAAGCCTTGTGGTGATGGATTTCTTGGTACAGCAGGACCTGCAAGAGTCTGGCAAGGGAAAGGGGCCTTGACCAGGACCTTATGGATTGTGGTGCAGGCCAGAAGCCTGTGTTCTGGTAGCAATCATGAACTAGATATTTAATGCCACCAGTGCCACTAGTGTTGACCTGATGATGAGGCTTCCTGTCCATCTATGTTTGTGTTCCTGTGTCTGCATGGGCCATAAACTATGTCAGGGCATGAGAAAGAAGAGATATAAGGTGCAGGCTTTTCAGCTTTTATTACAAAAAGAACATGATCCCAGCCCAATTTCCCAACAAAAGTCACCAACTCAAAAGTTTGATTTGGTCAGGGCCTCTCTGCCCAGGGAGCAGACCAGTATATAGGAGCAAGACCTCCCTCAGACCACCCAACACCTCATCATCCTCCTTTGCCTCTGGATGGACACACAACATCTCTAGAAATTGCTTTTGCAGTTGCTCACTGGGCCTCATTGAAGCGTGTCACCATTGTCTTGTGCAGTGTCTCCTTGTAGGACTCAGTTGAGGTGACCCCATAGGAACTGCCCCGGGCACCTAGGCCGGAGCCCCGCACCCGTGTTTGGGCCTGTGAGAAAGAGAGGAAGGCTTAGACAGGTTGGGGGGCACAACAGTGCCGAGTACTGGGAAAGGGATGGGTTCACGGAGTCTCACCTCAATGGGTGTTACAATGCCCTGCTTCTTGCGGCCCAGGCCACTGCCCTCTTTCCAGCCCATGGCCTGGAGCATGCGACTGCCAATGTTGTCACTGCCCAGCCCATCCCGAGTGGGCTGCTCAAAGTCCCTGCAGGGGACAGTGTACGGTGTGAGTCGTTGGTCTGCCAGCCCCACCTCTCCTCACCTGGCACCCAGCCCAGTACCCACACGGAGGCTGTAGATATGCCGCCATACTTCCTCCTCTTGGGCTCTGGCGGCTCAGGGATGCCATACTTCTCCCTGCGTTCAGCTGCACGGTCCCGGTACTTCATTTGCTGAAAATTTTTTTGTGTGTGTGTTTATGTGTGAGAATGTTGGGGAGCTGGCTACTGTCTTTAGGAAACATGGGTGTGGATGGGATGGGCTCATAAGGGGAACTTGATCTAGCCAGTAGGTCCCAGGTCCTGAGGGTAGGGGAACTGGAAAGAGGCCTCATAGGGATAGAAAGACCAGAGGCTACCAGGCTGTACGGACTTGAAGTCCTACTGCCTGGGGAATGGGGACTTCGAAGGGACAGAGGGACTGGAGAAGTAGATCACACCTCACCTCCATATCATTTTTCTCTAGTGCTTCTAGCTCATTTTCTGACAAGTGGGCTCGCCGGTGAATCTCAAGGTTTTGCTGCAAAGGGGTATAGGACATGGAATCAAGTGGCTGAGCTGGGATGGGCCAGGTACAGGGTGTCCCTGACAACCTTCCCCTCAGTCACCTTGTGGAGCCCAGAGAGCTGCTGGTGCCGGATAAGTGCCTCCTTGCTGGGGAACTGGCGCCGGCAGAGCAGACAGGCCAGCTTCTGCCAGTCTGTGAGTTTTTCCTCTCGTTCAGGGCCCCCACCTCGCTCTTGTTCCTCTTCGCTGTCACTCTCCCCACTGTAGGCTGCCACCAGCCCCCGAGGCGGGCTCTGTTAGAGAATGAGGGTGGGTGGTCAGATCTGGCCAGATCAGAGTTCCCTACCCCTTTCTTTACCGGCACTCACTGGACGGTCATCACTGGCCAATTTGGGGAGATCCATGCTGGTGTGTTGTCTCTCAGCTAATGCTCCCTGGGGTGGAGGACACAGAAATTCAGGGTTCCACAGAGGGCTCAGAGGAATGATGAGGTCACAGGCAGGGTACAGATGGGTGGCCACAACATACCTTCTTCTCAAGAATGGCATAGCCTGCATCTGCAGTTGCCGACTCCCGCCTTTCATCATCTCGTAGAGAGCTAATAGGCTGGAAGCTGTTTTTGAAGTTTTCTTTCTGCTTATTGAGACTACGGGCCCAGCGTTCCATGTCCTTGGCAATCTGGACGTTGAGAGTGGAGGTGAAACTCCTAAGAACCCTCAAACTGCTGGGACCATCCACAATCTGCTGGCTCACAGTCCTTACGGTAGATCACTCTCCCACAGCCCTAAACCCATAACTCTCTAGTCAGAATGACTGCAATGGGATATGACTGGTCTCTGGGCTACAGCTTCCACAACCATCTAGTGCTCTCCTACAAACTGTAAACCATCCCCAAACAAAATTTCCTTAAACTCTTTCTTGTCACATCCCACCAAGAACAAACTCAAATTTGGGACCAGGGCCTGCAAAGTGTTTGGCACTCTGGCTCCTACTGGCTCCATCTTTCAACATTCCCTCACTTCCCTTCTATGCCCCCCCCCCCTTGATTTGCAAGGACAAGATGGCAGAAGCAATATGGGAATAAGAGTGGGCCCATCTGGGAGGCAGATGAAGTTGAAAGCTGAACAAGCAGGTGAGAAGGGTGGCAGTGCAAATTCCTATTCTGTGTCATTGGTTACCAGCATTACTCATCAAGTCCCTCTAGCTGCCCCCCTCCTCTGACAGGCACCGCACTGTTAACATTTGCTGTGCTTTCACTTTATCTTTCTACAATGCAGAGGATGGTCTACCTACCTGTGCATGCCATTGTAATTTGCATGTGTGACACGATACTATATTCCATGTTGTTTTCCTTGGGGCATGCTATCATGTTTAGAATGGTGAGGTTGATGATGGGACTTCCTAGGGGGGTTGCTGAGCACTTAGTCCTTGTTTCTAGAAACTGTGCCCCAAATGCCATAATCTTTCTCCACAGAGATACTGAAGTTCCCTGCAACTGCCTACTATGACAAAACACTACAATAGTTATTTTTGTGTATGTGTGCTGGGGACTGAACCCAGGGGTGCTCTACCACTGAGCTACACCCCCAGGCATGTTTATTTTTTGAGACAGGGTTACAAACTGTGATCCTGCCTGTTTCCTGAGTTACTGAGATTACAAGTGTATGCCACTGAACCCAGCTGCAATGGCTTCACTTGGCCTATGAGAATTCCTCTGGCTTATAAATCCTTGTCTGAAATAGTTAGGTTCATGGTCTCTCACCATCCCACTTCTCTCAGCAGGAAGGAGCAAGAGATGACAGAACAGACACCAAATAGCCAGGCAGAGGCTCAGGGTTCACCTGTTGGGCTGTCTTGGTCTTGTGCTTCTCCTTCTTCTCTTTGCCCTCCTTTGATGGTGCCCCTGTCTCCTTATGTCCGTCAGCTGACTGCTCCAGGGCAGGAACATAGGTTCGCCGCTCCCCATCCCAGTATAGGTATTGCTGGCTCTGAGCATTGTAGTAATACTGGGAGACAGGGAAGGAGAGGGAGCATGAGGAAAGAACTCGAGAAAGGGACCCACAGGGTCAGCTCCCATTTGACCCCTCCCCAGATTTCCTTGGGCTGTCCCATCACCTGGGAATTAGGGTCATAGTAGAGGCCAGTCTGAGGGTCATAGTAGTAACCAGATGTCTCATCATACTGGTACGTGGAGACATCAGGAACAGCTGGGAAGAAGGAAACGTGAGAGGGTCACACTCCTCCCTGATTTAAGAACTCCCTACCCCCTACCCACAAGCCGTGGCTACTCACGATACTGGCTATAGGACTCCTGGGCAGTGGGGCTGGTGGCCGGTGGAAGGGCAGAGCTGGGATGGGTAGGGCTCTGGAGCTCAGATTTGAGCACAGCAGGTGACATGATGGTGTATGACTGGTCATGGGGCCAGACAGGAACAGGGCTCAGTGTTTGCCAATGCTACCCCTGCCCATCCAGGATGTCCCCTGCATGTCCTACCCCGCCCCATATCCCCAGAGCTCACTCACCTGGCTGTTGGCAGCAGTACCCTGGCTGCTGCTTGCCTCAGCTGCTGACTGTTGGTAGAGGCCAGGGGCAGTACCAGGCTGGGCACGGGAGAAAGCCTGCAGTGACACAGAATCTGCCCCAGGCTCTAGGGAGGCCTCAGGACCTAGGAAGAGGGACACCGAGAGAGAATGCCCATGAATGGTGAGGTGGGGGATCCTATGCCCATGGGCCCCAAGTTGGGCTCAGGGAGAGAAGCTGGGGCTCACCTGCTCCTGTTGGATCCCCTTTGGTTCCAGTGATTCCGGGGCCCTTGGTGCCCTTGAGGTAGCCATGGGCATAGAGGGAGGAGTCTGTGCCCTGGCTGCCGCCATAGCCCTCATCCTGTTGGTAGTAGCTGTAGTCGACCGGTGGCTCCTCGGGGGTGGCCCAGGCACCCTCCCCACCCTGGGAGGCCTGAGGGGCAGGTGGGAGGGGCTCATTAGAAAAGGAGGGGATATTAAGTGGGGAGACCTGATGGCAGTGTCTGTCCTATGTGTGAAGCTAATGTATCTGCCTGACTGATAAGCATGCAACCTTAAGACAAGTGAAAATTCAGAGCCATCCAACCAGGAGAGAACAGGGTAGTGGAGAAAACAAGAAGAAAAAAACCCAAAAAACAATACACGCCCCAATGCTCCTGAGGTTGATATTGTTGTGAGGGAGTGACATGTGTGCTGGGTGCGAGATCAAGGAAGACACCCATCCTCCCACTTCTTTATTCTCTTCTCTCAATTTTCTTTCATCCACTTAAAAATTCATTTTTATTAAGGAATAAGGTATATATACATACTTGTGTGTGTGTGTGTGTGTATGTGTTATGTAATACACTGTACCAATTCAGGACAATAAAAAAATTTCACCCAATAGAACAGAGCACCAGCCCTGAGTGCTGTCAGTGAAAGCCGGGGAGGTGACTTGGAAAGAAGCTGGAGAGGACGGAGTTGTCTACAGAGCTGGGAACAAGGTGGAGGGCCCGCACCAGCCACTGTGACAGGGCTTTGTATCCTCAGATAGCAAGCCAGCCCTGCTGTTTGCAGAGAGGGTACAGGAGGATTGAGAAAGCCAAGTGTCAGGGTGCTGGGGGCAGAGGGGCTGAGTACCTGTGAGATGGCCCACTGGGCCGCAGCAATGGCAGTGCTGGCCACAGAGGCAGCATTGATGCGACTGCCTTCGTTGGAGGCCATGTCCCTGGAGAGGATGGTAGAGACTGGGAGTGAAATGGGAGGCCCCAAGCCGGGGGGCAAGCTGGGAGGGGACACAGGTGGGGCCCTGACCTCTTAGAACCCTTGGCAAACTCGACGTTGATGGTCTTGCCATCGATGGTGAGTGGTGGGTGCAGGGCCTGCAGGATCTGCAGCAGTTGGGCTGCCTCCTGTAGAGAGGTGGCAGGGAACAGAAGGGTCAGGCCCGGGGAGGCCCCCGGCTCCATTGCCCCATTTCCAGGCTTGGGGCCGCGGTGGGGGGTAGGGGAAGGGTCCCTCCTCCCCACCCCGGGGGCCGGGACCCTGGCTGCCCGGCCCCCCCCTGTGCCGCCCTCACCACGATGGTGGAGAGCTGGATGAAGGCGAAGCCTCTGTTCAGTTGGGTCTGTTTGTCCTTGATGACTCGCACATTGGAGGAGGACAGCACCGCGTAGGGTGCCAGGGCCCCCAGGATGGAGTCCATGGTGCTATGTGGGTTCAGATTGCGTAAGATGATGGCTGTGGGAAGGGTCCCAGTGTTAGGAGACATCCATGATAGTCTGCCCTGGCCCCTAACCAGTGGCTCCCCACAGCTCCCTGTCCTCTGGCCTCTAAGAGTGTACACCTGCTGCTTCTTCAATTCCTCCTCCCAGGTGCCAACTTGGTTGCTCTTCTGCTGAAAATCTTTCCAATACACCCCCAAAGTTGCATCATCATCTGGTCCTCCCCCCAGCTTTCCCTATATCACATGTATATCCCCATACCAGGTGGATACTTCTGAGGCCCCAGTCCTGTTCATTACCATTTCTCTGGCCTTGGCGGGCTGGGCCCAGACACCAAGGGCATGTAGGAAGAGGGAAGGAATTACTGACTCACTGTCATTGGCGTTCTCCGAGCTTGGCTCTGAACCCTGTGACAGGGCTTGGGAGGCCAGCACTCCTTGGGCCTGGTAGGGCTGTGGCAGTGGGAGCAGGCCCTGGCTTAGCTCCCGGCCACCCAGTGGCAGCGCCTGTGGATCCAACCTTGTTCCAAGGGGCAGCTTCTGCTCTGCCTCTGTTGGGGATGGTGGGACATAGGCTGGTAACAAAGAGGGAGGCTCCACAGCTGGTCACCCTCACACACATCACAACACCAAGCCCTGAGCACCAGCCCCTCGCCCTTTATTCCCATGTTCTGGGGAGGTAGGTGGGTCTCACCTGACTTGGGCACGCCACATTTGAAGCACTTTTCTCGGCGTTTGAAGTTCTGGACGCCACACTGTGAGGCATAGGCCAGGCAGTCAGAGGGGACAGGGCTTTTCATTGTACCCTCTAAACCTGGATCCAGAGATCCTCCCCACAACAGTCCAGGAAGTGGGGTCCCTGGGTTAGGTAGGGGTGGCAGGGGCCTTTTCTGGAACTTTTGCTGTCATTCTCAGTCCTGTGAATCTTCTTTTACATGGTCTCAAACTGGTTCCTCAGTGCCACCCCCAGATCATCAATCAACTCCCTTAATTTATAACTCCTTCTGTATCCTTGGGGGTACCAACTCCCAGGAGTGCCCAGCTCAGTCCTTTTAGTAGGTTTCTCTTCCCAAGACTTGCTTCTCTAATCAGAAACCATCAATTTTCCTTCCTATCAACCCCTCCTTTAAGACTATGTTGAATCCTACTACTCTTGAGAAATTTTCCTTGGATATTCCAGCTTCTGTAAACCTCTTCCAGTTCTACCACATTCTATCCCTATCAGGTACTAAACATTGCTTCCTTGCCAAGTCTGCCATATGTGGCTAGGATGTCACAACTGCCCGGGGAGCCTAACAGCACGGAGGTAGGTGTAGCATAGGGAGAGCAGCTGGGTCTGCTTGGACTGTGCACCAACAGGGGCTTAGGGAAGGCTACACAGAAGCAGGATGTTTGATCTTGGAGGCCCAGAAGTTTAGTTTTGCTGGGAAGATATTCCTAGCAGAGGGAACAAGAGATTTTCTGTAGCTGTCACAAAGAAGCAAGCAGAGAAGCAAGAGACAAAGTTGGGATGGGAAGATGCTAGGTGACAGGAGGATCTCATGCTTAAGCTCAGAGTTATAAGGGTTTTAAGCAGAAAAGGAGGGGCATGGTCAGAGCTTGGTCACCTGCAATGTTACAGGTGAGGGTGGGAAAAAGAAGCAGGAGGCCAGCATACCAGAAAGGGCTCCGCGGCGACTGGGTGGGAGGGCGTGAGGATTGGCATGAGCAGCGGGAATGGCAAGGGAAGGAAGGTGGCATTTCTGAGATGAAAGCAACAGGACCTGGCAACCAACAGGAATGCGGGGCATAAAGGAGGGGAAGGAGGCAAAGAGAACCTTGGTTTCAAGGAATATCTAAAAATATAGGAAGGATGGAATGCCACTATTCCTTTGTCCCTACCTCTTCAGGAAGGTTGAGCACTCACCCGCCGACAGGACTTTTTAATGTTAGGACGGGAAGATGCCACTCTCCCCTGAATAGGCAGATTACTTTTCTGGGAAAGGGTCAGCACCCCCACTAGTTCTTTCTTCTAATTTGGTTTGGAGACTGACAGATGGCCATGGGAGATGAGGCTGTGGAACTGCAAAGCTGGCCCTCAGGGGCAGACCTGAAGCCATTAGGGAACCAGTGGTCCCTGTGATCAGGAGCAAATCCTGGCTAAATACATCCATAGTTCTACCTCTGAGTCCTAGCATTCTCTTAGGGAATATGAAGGTAACCACAAAACCTACATGCTGTACCCTCCAGGCTCACATTTGAGGTGGCTATGTCAGGGTTCCCTTCAAGGTTGAGTCACCTGATATGGGTCCTCTGAACGTAGTGTGCTTTTCTTCAATGGTAAGAGTGAACACTTACACTGTGTTGCCTGTGGGCTGTTACCTTCCCATTGATGCCGTTCACCTCCCCACAACCTCATTAGAACTTGCCTCTTAGAGCCAGGGATACTGTGGCAGAGAGAGGAAAAGCACCTCGACCATCATCAAGGCAGACCTAGGATGGTGTGACTGCAGCCAGTCTGGCTCCAGAGCACACATTCTATACACTGCAATAGGCCCACATGATCACTTAGTAGCCATTTATGTGAATATTTCAAGCCCACTAGGAATCCAGGCAAGACTGTTTTGAGGGCAGAGCCTAGCTAGGGCTGGAGAACCAGTCCTTGACACCCATGCCTCCTCACAGGTTCAGAGAGAGTTGCTACCACCCCTGCTGGGGCTGTCTTTCTCCACAGTACCCGATGCCCAACACCTCTGTACCTTATTACACAGCCAGTCCTCATTGATCTTGGGCTTGGGGTCACTGTAGTGCATAGACACCTTCTGGCCAAGGATGTTGAGGGAGTGCTGTGGGAAAAAGCAGAGCGCAGTGAGGTCCAGGCAGCAGTGCCCCACGCACCGTTTCAGCAAAGGAGAAGAGAGTGAGCGAGCCCTTCAGCTGGATGGATGAGGGACAGGGAATGGAGGGAGGTCGGAGAACTGACGGAGGGAAGAAGGAAGGGAGGGAGGGAGGGAAAGCGCCACAGCTCTCGGGCGCAGCTGCTTGCTGCTTTTCCGGGCACACACACACACACGTGAACACACACCACCAGGCACACAGTGCTCGGCTGACCGACGCCTGTGGACAACGGGGAGAACCCCCCACTCGGCCCTGACACTGCCAGGCCACACCCAGGGCCAGCACTACACAGGCTACACTTGGGGATGAGGGGAGACGGGGAGGGGAGGGAAAGAAGGGGAGAGAAAGACAGAGAGCGCACACGCGCGCGCTAGTGCTGGAGAAGGGGAAAAAGAAAGAGCCATATTTAACAGACGGAAATTCCCGCCTTGAATGAGGCCGCCTTCCCAAGGCTGGCTGGGTCCTGGGCCCACCGCACTAGCCTATGACCCACAGAGCTGGCCCCAGGGCTGCCTCTGCTGGGACCCTCCACTTTACCACAGCTATTCCTTCCTCCCCTGAAGCTTCTCTCCAGTGCTCTACTCCAGGGGTCTAGGATCTGGGGTCTGGGCTGGGTGGCAAAGGCAGATCCTTGGGTCTCATAAGGTCCCAAAGTTGCTGGGTTGGGATTCCATGCCGTGTGAGGGGAGCAGGCTCCCTCCATTGCTGATTGTGTGGGGACCCTTGCTGGGAAGGCAGAGGCGGTGCCCACTGTGGGTAGAAAGGGCAGTGGGAAGGGGAGAGGAAGGGAGGGGACAGCAAAGTGAGTCCAGGATGTTAATAAAACTATCACACTTGATTGGGACTTTCAACTAACAGTGTCCATTTGCATGGAACTCGAAAGGCCAAATGCACACGCAGGGAGAAGGCTGACAAAATGGGCCTTGCTAGTTCATGTGCCAAAAGCTACATTCCCCAGTGGTCTTGAGAGAGAAACAAAGTCCTGGCTTTGGATAACTCTGGAGTAGGGCGGTCCCCCAGGGACTCACCCACCCACCGGGAGCATGGGAAGCTAGGGGAACAAACCCACCCAGGCAGCTCTTTCTCTGAAAGCTCAGCCGGGAGAGGTGGAGGGACAGCACTAGAGTCTGGCGGTAGGAAGGGGCCAGTGGTGAGTGCGGGCTCTGGATGGGAAGCCCAGTAGGGTAGCAAGAGATGGGAAGAGGAGATAGTGAGGGTCAGGAAGAGGGAGAAAGGGGACAGAGGGGATAGGACACAGGGCCACAGGGCGGGGAACTGTGTCCATAAGAATCAGGCGATGGGGAGCGCTCGATTACAAAGTAGTATTTGTTTGGGGGGGGGTTCAAGTGCGGCAAAGCAACCTGATTGGCTTCCATCCATCGTGTAGCGTCCTGCAAGTGACTAAACTCGACGAAGGCGAAGCCCCGGCTCTGACCTGGAGACAGCATTCAGATACAGACGCAGTGGGTTAGTCAACAGCTTTGGACACACGGCGTTCCAGGGGGCGGGACCCGAGGGGAGAGGACCAGGGGCAGAGAGGGAAGGGGAAAGAGGAGAAAGGAAGAGAAAGAAGCAATCAGAGAAAGAGTAAGGAGTGTGGGAGGCAAGGAAGATGGCTGGGAGGGGTAGGAAAGGGAAGGAAAATAGGAAATCCAGGTAGGGGAAGAGACAACACCCCAACTGGGCAGAGATGGAGAGAGATGGGGCTCAGGCCGACCTGCCAGGCCTGCCTGGGGTGACAGAAACAGAGAGAAGCAGCTGGGAAAGAAAGGATACAAGGAGAGATCTAGCTTCAGAGGAGGGAGGGCAGGTTGCTGGCTCCATACAGGTCAGGGCAAATAACTCAAGGGCGAGCTCAGCAGAAGGCCAGGGACGCACAGGAGGGGTCCTGGTTCAGGTGTTTAATCAAAGGAACAAAAGAAAGGCTGGGCCAGGCTGCTCTGTGAGGCTAGTGGGGATCCTGGCCCATGGGGAACAGGTGGTGTGATAGCGGTAGTTAGGGGCACAATGTCATCTCTGCCTCATCATGGTACAGGGGAAGGAGAGGACTTGCTAGGAGCTACCTTGGCAGGGAGACTACAGCCAACAACAGTCCAGCTCCTCCTAGACAGAAGAATTGGTGGCCAGGATTGGCTATGAGGACCTTAGAGGTATGAATCAGTGAGTGCCTTGGCAAAGTGTCCAGGGACATTAAGAAGCCACACCTGGAACATCTCTGTGGGGAGAGACCCAGGATCTGTTGGTGTGTGGTCTAGATGGAGTAAAGCAAAGTTAAGACTTATATGCCAGTAAGAAAGACAGATTCTAGGCCTGGCCAGGGCTGAGTAAGGGTTTTGGGACTTGAGGCCTCAGGAAAGCATCTCCTTCAGAGGTGGGTACATACTGGGGCTTTGGATGTGGTAGGACTTGAGAGGGGACTCGCTTGATCTCCAAAAGAAATCACCTTTAGGATGCACAATAGGATGGAAGGGTATAGTCAGAGAGAAAGACAGATGGAAAAAATGGCAGAGAAGGGTGAACTCAGAGGGGAGGGAGAGAAAGAAAAGAGATAAAGGAGGTGTGGGGAGGAGAGAGACTGAGATGGAGAGAGAAGCCCAGGCAGAGTGAGGCCCCACTGTGCCTGCCTTGGGGTGCCTAGGCAGAGGTCCTGCAGAGATAACTCCCCCCCCACCACCCTGCTAACCTCAGGCCAGCTCCAAGCAGCCTGCAAGAGGGAGGGAGGGAACAGTCAAGGCCAGAAAGCTCTGGCTTCTCCTTGGGATGCACCCTTGGATGAGAACCATCCCTGCCTCCCCTCTTGGAATACATGAGTGGGTCTATGTCAGACCCACTTTCTGGTCAGAGGCTGTTGCCAGAAAAATGTGGAGGAGAGCAAGGGGCAGGAGAAAGGAGAGGGAAGGGAGTGTACTGGGAGGGGTCACCATCTCAGATACTCAGAATCCCAAAGAAGAGGTTCCCCGGAGCCTGGCCCTGGCCCTGCCCCCGGGGAGCACTCAGCTCAGCCCAGAGCCGCACCCCCTCCCCAACAGCCCCCCATAGAAGCTGCTGGCTGGAGCTGTGAGGAGAGTGGGGGTGGGGAGAAAAGAGGGTACCCCCCAAAGCTGCCCATTCCCAGCTGTGGCAGGAAGGCAGGGTAGGGAGGGTGAGGGAGAGGCAGAGGCAGGAGGGAGATTTGGAGGCTGAGGCTGGCCAGCAGAAGGGGAGGGCACTAGGAACGAAAGCTCACCTGAAGATTTGTTCCGCATCAGCCGGACCTCCCGAGCTTGGACCCCGTGGGACTGCAGCTGGCCACGGATCTGTATGGGGAGATACAGAGGAGGTGGGCTCAGCATAAGGGCGCAGCTGGGTATGTGAGGCCCACTGGAGGCCTCCGAACCCTGAGTGGTCATCAGTGATGATACACACACAGTCTCCTCTGCCTCTTTCAGAGCTTTACCCTGAGTGATGACAGACCCAGACCCACACCAAACACCCATCCTCAGCTTCCAGCCCCAGACTTGCAGAAAATGAGTCAAATGAAGTCAGGGTCACAGGGCAGGGTAAAGAATGGCAGCGAGATGACTCCCATGGGCACAAAGACAAAAGGAGAGCAAGTGAGCCAGCAACTGAAGAATGGTGGGCAGAGCGACCTGAAAAGGGGCTTAGGGGCAGCCATAAAGCAAGGAAAGCTGGGATATAATTCTAGCCCTTTGCAAGGGGATTGCTCCTTCCCCTGGCTTGCATTAAAAGACACCCATGACACAAACAGCAAACCAGGGAGAAGAGCCTGAGTCAATTCCACCCATATGCCCTAGACCATGAGAACCACGGGAACTTAGGATGGAGACAAAAGGTATGGTTGTGGGTTTGGAAACCTTCCTGGATGAGGTGAGCAACAGGGCAGGGGCAACCTGGGACCAGGTGAGGCAAAGTCTCTAGGTCAACGACGCCTTGAATGAAAGATGAAGAGACTATGCTGGGCACTCTCAGGGGAGGAGTCTCCACACCTTGGGGCCTCAGTTTCCTCATCAAGTTAAAGAACATACAAGAAAATAGCCTTATGTAAGTATACATGCATGCGTGCCTACACATGCACCCAACACAAGGTTGAAAAGGAAAGAGATCCAGAAGAACTTATGAGGACTTCAAACACTCAGGAAGAACTCAAGAAGCAGCAAGAATGTGGGCTCTGGGGTCCAGCTGTCCAGGTTCAGACTCCCAAATCCATCCTACCACTTGCTATCTATATCTATGGACCTTGGGGGCAATTCACTTTGCTGCTTGGGGTTTGGTAGGAAAGACTACAGAGGTACCTTCATAGCAGAGCCACTGTGAGGTTTCAGTCAGACCTGGTACGTGGCCCAGCCTGCTTTTAAATCCTCAGTGAATATCTACAACCAGTGACTATCTGACCCTGAACAGGGTAGGTGGGCCAGGCATTTTAAAGTCTATTTACATTATTAATCTATGTACACCTATGACTGCATGAATGGGGCAATTGTGTACAACCAGAGAAATGAAAAGGTTGTGCTCCACTTATGTACAATGAGTCAAAATGCATTCTGCTGCCATGTATAACTAATTAGGACAAAAAAATATTTATTTTTGTGGTACTGGGGGAATGAACTTGGGATACTCTACTATTGAGCTACATCCCCGGCCCCCTCTTTTTTTTTTTTTTAAATTTTGAGACAAAATCTAAGTTGTCCAGGCAGATCTTGAACTTATGATCCTTCTGCCTCAGCTTCCCAAATCACTAGGATTAAAGGTGTGTGCCACCATGCCCAGCTTGGGTCAGACTTTAGAAGCCTTCACATACCCAAGATTTCTACTGCTATAAAACAGGCAACTAGTAGACTGCAGAGAACTGCTCAGAGAACTCAGAGGCACTGGATCAGGGAGGCTAGCCATAAAGCTAATCTAGTGTCTTTGGGTTGTAATATGGCTCATTATGAGAAGGAACAGGAGAAAAGAGAGAAAGATGGAAAGGAGAGAATATCACAAAGGCAAACAGGGTGGAAAGGCTGTTAGCAGCCTTTCAAGGTGCTGTGGCCAGACTGGAGATGAGAGTTGATGCTGCTGACAAAGGAGTAGGGGAGAATGAAAATAGAATTTCAGAAATTCCCATGGGCCCCCACTCCCTACTGCCCCATGGCAACAGGGCCCTGACATCATCTTTGCCACCAGCAATATCCAGCACCAGGCCTGGTAAGGATCTGGCCCTCAATCCACACATGCAGAAAGGATAGAAACCAATGGAATGTGCAGGAGGGATGTTCTCTCCCCCACACCCACCAGTGCCAGACACCCACAGCTACTGCCCCTGGGCCAATCCGGCCTATCTGACACTCCTCCCTTCCAGACCAGGAGCTAACAGGGCCTGCCCACAGAGGATGGACAATGATCAGGGATAGGAACCTGTGGTGGAGAAGGGAGGAAGGGTGATGAGGGTGGGGATGAGGGAGGGGTAAGAAGAAATTGAGGGCTCTGGAAGAGACCCAGCCTGGCCTTCTGCTCTGCCGCCTGCCCAGGGCCACGGGGGGCACGTACGTCATCCTCAGTGGCTGCCTGTGGCAGCATCCTCAGCATGACGATGTTACTGGCCTTCTCCTCCTCCTCCTCCTCCTCATCCTCCTCCTCCTCCTCCCCTTGCTCGGTCCGATAGTCCTGGTCCCGATAGTCGCCGTCTCGGGGGAAGCCTGGCGGGCCAGTGGGGCTGTGCCTGTGCCGCCGCCGCCGCCTACGCTGAGTCTCGGAGCCCGGGGAGGCCTCGTAGGAATCCTGGCCGACAGAATGAGACGAGAGACACCAGACGGGCAGTCAGTCTGGGCGGGCCTAGGGGCTGGCCGCTGGTTCTCTGAGGCAAGCAGGCTCTGAAAGCCAGGAGTGGGCGGGCTCCGGCTAAAGGTTCAAGGCAGACAGGGTGCGTAGGTTTTGGACTGCAACCCTTCTGGGTCTGTGAATGTTCCACGGGACACTTTTAGAAACTGCTTTCCAAATGGTAGTATTGGTGTGGGGGAGGAACTCCCAGAGGCAGGTGACAAGACACAGCTTAAACCTCCTTGGGATACACTGGCCTGGGTCGGCACACCAGACTCTGCCCTCGACATCTCCCCTTCTCTTCCCCCTCCTCCCTTGCCAGCTCAGCTGGTATGTACACAGTTGTTCCTTGTGACACCTATCTCCTACAGTTTCCAACCTGGGACTGGGCCCTACACCCAAGCTGAGGGCACACAGGAACAGCTTCAGATGTGGGCCAGAGGCAGCCAGCAGGAGCTGGCAAAGATATGAGAGCCATGGACCATACCCTTGGCTGAGTCTCCATCACCATGAGTTTCCTTCAAAACAGGGTGTGGCTGCTGGGTTCTCTGGTATTGCCCAACTCACCCATTCCAGAAACTAAGCAGGCCAGAGCTAGACAACTAGGTGCTCTACTCCCACACTTGCCAACAGGCCCTCCCCAGCGCCCAATCTGCCCTGGAGACATCTAGGCACAGCTTGACAGTGGCTCCTGGAAAAGCCTGGCTGCTTCCAACTCCTGGTTCCTGAACAAGATGGCAGTTCACCATGGGGTCTTTGCACTGGGCCCTGTGGAGGGCAGAGGGTGGCTCACACTCTAACCATCAGGCAGATGGGCTTACAAGAATACCCTGTCCATCCTTTTAGACAGGAGAGCTGCCTGTTTGCCCCTTCAAACTGGGGTTTCCCTGATGGTAAGCACTATGCCTCACCCCCTCAGGTTAGAGGTAAACACCTCATATGGAACTGGCTCCCCCTAGGGGTCCTTTCCCTCTCTCTGTCTAGGAGATGTCAAACACCAGGAATGCCCACAGCTGGCCTCCCAAGAGCTGCTCAACTGGGTAATATCCTGCCCCTAGTTGCCCTCCCAACCCAAGACGCCGGGTGCCACAGGAGAGACTCTTTGAATGCCCTAAATTAGCCGGGAGCAGGCAGTACAGGTCTTGCAGTGAATCGTGGGCCCAAACTGAACAACAGGGAAGAAGGGAAAGAAGTAGTGGCCAGGGGCCCTCAGAAGTACAGAGGCAAGCATATGGAAGCCAGGGAGACCCAACTTGGGAGAGGAACCCTCAGAGAAGGGAGAGGAACAGACCCTCCAGGTAAGGTAAAGCCACTGAGCACAGTCTGAAGGCACGGGAGCAGAGTGCTGCCTGTACCTGGTGCTGCAGTCAGACACACAGGCCCTTCAGGAGTGCTGCCCCCAGGCCTGGCCCAGCCTGGCTTTGTCCTCACCTCTGCACTCTGCTCCTCAGATGAGTCGTCATAGTCGTGCTTGCCCTCCTGGCTGCCATACTCGCGGGGGTATGAGCGGTAGTCCATATCCCGGTAGTCATGGTCTCGACTGCGGTTCTCCCCACCATCATCCTGTGAGCGGTCAGTGGCTCCATAGCGCCCAGTCCTGTCACCACGACCACCTCTAGGGAAGAAGGATGGGGATTAGAGGGCCACCCTTTCTGAAACGTTCAAGAGGCAAGGGTGATCCCCACAGTCCTTAATTCCCCTTCCTTAATTAAGGTCCTAAGTTCCACCCCCACAGATAGGGGTTCTGAAAACCTCATCCCAAAGCCAACCCACCTCTCAATTCCTCCCCCACCTCTCTGGTCCCCCACACTTCTGGTGTGGCCTCCTGACTGGTTTCCTCATCTCCACCCAGACCCCTCCCAGTTCAGTCTTGGCATCCCAAACAGGACTGTTCTCTACAGCAAAACAAATCAAACCAAATATTGCTATTCCCTTCAGTGGCTTCCTCTAGACTCCAGATAAAATACTGAAATGCTCACCAAGGTCCCACCAGGCCTGCAGGATCCTGCGTGTGGAGGTCTCTGGCCAACCTCTCTCATTGTGTGCCTCATGCATGCCACCCTGCCTGATTCACAGTCACCTTGCTAACAGTGATAGTTCTTTCATCGAAATTATCCTACTGGGGTTGGGGATATAGCTCAGTGGTAGAGTACTTACCTACCATGTTCAAGACCCCACTATGTTCAATCAGAACCACTAAAGAAAAAAAAAGTTACTGTCTATAATCTGAACTACTTGGGAAGCTGAGACTTGAGGATCACTTGAGCCCAGGAGTTTAGGGCCAGTCTAAGCAACATAGTGAGATCCCACCTTAAAAAAAATGGAGCTGGGGATACAGTTAAGTGGTAGAGCCTGTGTTCAGTATACAAAAGGCTGTGGTTGGATGTCTAGCATCACAAACAAACAAACAAAAAAACTTTAGCTGGGCAAGGTGGTACACACCTTTAATCCCAGCTGCTTGAGAGTGAGGTCCTAAGCAACTCAGTAAGATGCTGTCTCATAATACAAATAAAAATGAAAAGGTCTAGGGATGTGTTTCAGTGGGTTTAATTCCTGATACAAAATAAAAACCTGACTAACTGGATGTGGTGGTGAATGCTTGTTATCCCAGCAACTTGGGAGGCCGATGAGGTAGGAGGATCACAAGTTCAAAACCAGCCTCAGTAACTTAGCAAAACCCTTTCTCAAAATAAACTATAAAAGGACTGGGGACGTGGCTCAGTGGTTAAGCACTCCCTGGGTTCAATCCCAGGTACCAAAACATACATATACATATACATACTCACAAAACATGACTAGACAGCAAATTCTAGGAAATGAGGGAACCATACCTAGAGGCTTATTCCCAAAAGTTTAGCATAGTACCTAACTCAGTAGGAACCAACAATTATTTTTCAGATAAAATCATGGCTAAAAAAAGCAACCAACATATTTACTTTAAAAAAGAAAATATGAGCAATCAACAAAAATCAGACCCTAGAGAAGAATGCAATAGAATTCCAAATCTGGTTAGAAATAATACTAGAATGTCCCATCATTGACACCATTCTTAACATTATTCTAAAGATACTATCTAAAGCAATTAAATAAGGGAAGGAAGAAAAGGGGTTAAAAGCTGAAAAGAAGGTAAAATTGGCATTATTTGTAGCTGCTATGAGGGTCAGCCTGCAAAGCCTAAGAAAATCAATTGAAAAGTGATTACAAACAATAAATCAGGAGCCACAGGTGTAGCTCAGTGGTAGAGCATCTGCCAAGCATGCCCTAGGTTCAGTCCCCAGCATCACAAAATATTAAATAAGGATGCTGGATATGAAATTAATAGAAATAAATACCTTGCTGTACTGAGATAACCATTATTTAGAACATAGAAAAATACCAACTACAATTACATTAAAAAGGTTAAATACCTAAACATGTGCAAGACCTAGGACTATATTTCATACATACACCAAGATACATTTAAAATCAATCAGATATTTAAATAGAAGAAATGAAAACATGGAAAAAAACAACAATTTCTTTCTTCTTTTTTTGGAACTGGGAAATTAATCAAAAATTAAACAAGGAATGCTTTACTAATGAGCTATCTCCCCAGCCCCTTTTTAATTTTTGAGACAGAGTCTCACTAAGTTGCTGAGGACAGTCTCAAACCTATAAACTTCCCATATTAGCCTCCTAAACTGCTGGGATTACAAGCGCACACTACCACACCTGACAATCATTTCTTTCTTTCTTTTTGTGGTGCTAAGGAGAGGCTGGCTTTGAATTTGTGATCCTCCTGCCTCCCAAGCCAAGGGGATTACAGGCATGAGCCACCACATCTGACAGTCCTTACCCTTTGTTCAACTGGGTTGGGTTTTTTTTTTGTTGTTGTTGCTGTAAGCATTCATTCTATATTCTGGGTATTGATTCCTTACCAACATACCCACAAATATGTTCTCCCATTGTGGGTTGTCTTTTCATTCTCTTGATGGTGTCCTTTCATGTACAAAAGTTTCTAATTATGATGAAGTCAAAGATTATTTTGAAACAATCTGATTTACAAAAAAGTTCAAAGATAATAGTATACCCTTTATCAGCTTTCCCTAATATTCAGAGAACCATGGCCCACATCAAAACTTAAGAAATTAACCGAACTATACTTTATTAAGATCCTATCAGTTTTCTCACATATGTCCTTTTTCCTGTCCCAGAATCTAATCCAGGATACTGTATTTCATTCAGTCAACATGTCCCCTTAGTCCCCTCTGGTCTGTGAAAGTCTTTTATTGCTATCCATTCATTTTTGTTTATTTAGCACTACTGGGGATTGAACCCAAGGGCACTTTACCGCTGAGATATATATATACTTCAGTCCTTTCTGAGACAGGGTCTTCCTAAATTGCTGAGACTACAGGCATGTGACACCATGTTCAGCATTTGTGTGTGTGTGTGTGTGTGTGTGTGTGTGTGTGTGTTAATGACCATAAGAGTTTTGAAGAGCACTGGTCAAGTATTTTGTGGAATGTCCCTGAAGTTCTCTAATATGTTCTCCTGATTAAAGTTGGGATTATAGGTTTAGTTTGGGTTTTGAGAAGCATACAATAGAAAGATGCTCTTTTGATCAGATCATAGCAGGGTGTACATATCAAACATGATTTATCTTTTGATGTTAACCTTCATCACCTGGTTAAGGCAGTGTCTGCCAGGTTTCTCCCTAGTAAAATTCTTAATTTCCCCTTTCTATTCTCTATTCATGTTACTAACACCAACTCACATTCAAGGGATTACACTCTGCCTCCTGAAGAGGGGGGAATATATACATATAATATTTGGGATTTTTTTAAATAATGAAAATTAATGATACAACTTTTTTAACTCAAAAGATTTGCAAAAGTCCAAATGTTTGACAATGAATTGTTGACAAAGCTGTATGGGAAACAAGCTCTCAATAATGTAGATGGTAGAGGTAAAAATGGAATAATTCCTAAGGAGGAAAATTTGGCAATAGTCAGCAAAACTAAAAAAAATCTATAGGTCCTCTGACATGTTTCTACTTCTTGGAGTTTAAAGTACAGATAGATATACTTGCACATACATAAAAACACTATTCATCACAGCACTGTTGAAACAGCAAAGAAGCCAGGCACAGTGGTATGCACTTGTAGTCCCAAGAACCTGGAAGGCTGAGGCAAGAGGAACCCAAGTTCAAAGCTGGCCTAAGTAACTCTGGAAGCTCCTGCCTCAAAATAAAATTTAAATGGATTGGGCAGGTACTTCAGTATAGAGTGCTTGCATAGCATGCTCAGGCCCCTAGGTTCAATCCCTGGCATTGCAAAAACAACTCTAGAAAAAGCCAAAATATAGCAGAGGACAAGGGAACAACTTTACAAAGTCAGAAAAATTCTGTTCAAAAAACAAATAAACAGAAAGGAAACCAGTACAGTAGAGGAAGGGGACCAGAGGGAGGGAAGAGGCATTGAAAATGAGCAAACTGTTATATACATTTATGATTATGTCAAAATGAACCTCACTAGTATATATAACTGTAATGCAATAATAAAAACATTAAAGAGAGTAAAATGCCTAGAGGAGCTCTATCAAGTATTAGAACATATTATAAAAGTAGATCAGTTAAAACATGAGCCGGGCACAGTAGCACATGCCTGTAATCCCAGTGGCTGGGGGGCTGAGGCAGGAGGACCTCAAGTTCAAAACCAGCCTCAGCAACTTAGCAAGGCCCTAAGATCTTCAGCAAGATCTTTTCTCTAAATAAAATATTAAAAAAAGAGCTGGGGATGTGGCTCAGTGGTTAAGTGCCCCTGGGTTCAATTTGGGGTACCAAAACAAGCAAACAAACGAACAAAAGACCACACACAGATCAGCAAAATAGAGTCCACAGCACATAAAAATGCACACAGAAATTTAGTACAATCCAAAAGTTATGTCTGAAATTAACAAGGCAAAATGGATTAGCCAATAAATAGTGGTGATAACTATCTGGCCTAGGGGACAGAAAATTACAGTTAATGAGCCAAATCCAGTTACTTTAAGTAAAGTTTTACTGGAATACAGCTATACTCCTTAATTTACATGTGATCTATGAGTACTTTCAGTTGAGTAGTTGCAATAGAGATCATACTGTCTGCGATGCTAAAAATATTCACTATCTCTACAGAAAAAAATGTGTTAACCACCAAAAAATAAAGTTGTATACTTACCTTACCTCTAGCCTCAAACTTGTGATCCTCCTGCCTCAGCCTCCCAAGTAGCTGGGATTACAAGCATGTACCACTGTGTCTCTACCTTACCTTTTTAAAAATACTTTTATTAGTTGCTGATGAACCTTTATTTGTATACAGTGCTGAGGATTGACCCCATTGCCTCACACATGCTAGGCAAGTGCTCTACCACTGAGCCACATCCCAGCCCTCTACCTTATTTATTCCAAATGAATTCCAGATAGATCAAAAATTTAAATCCCCAAATAGAAAAACATAAAAAGTACTAGGAAATCTAACAACAAAACTCATTACTTCAAGCATGGGAAAGGCCTTCCTCAGCAGAAATCATAAAAGAAAACAGATACAATTGGCTTTGTAAAAATCAAAAATATCTGAAGAGGGGACTGGGGTTGTGGCTCAGCGGTGGAGTGCTTGCCTTGCACATGCAAGGTCCTGGGTTAGATCCTCAGCACCACATAAAAATAAATAAATAAAGGTAAGGGTATTGTGTCCAACTACCATTTAAAATAAATGAATGAATAAATAAATATTTTTAAAAAAAATCTAAAGAGTAAAAAATAACATACTTGAGATAAAGCAAGTATAGTGAAATGGTATAATCTAATGGATGAGTAGACAGAAATTTACTGTAAAAGTCTTTTAATTTGTCTATATGCTTGAAATTTCATATTAAAATACTGGAAAAGGCTGAGGATGCAGCTCAATAGTAGGGCACCTGCCCATCATCTGTGAAGCCCCGAGTTCAATTCCTGGTATGGAAAAAAAAAAAATGCCTCCAGACATTTTTCTTGTTTTCTATTTTTTTATAATTGTTCATTCACTTGTTCATTCAACAATTATTATCATAATATTTGCTATGAGTTGGGCACCATTTAGGTGCTACAGATACTGCTATGAACAAAATGAAGTCTGTCATGAGCTTGGCTTGAGACCCCAATTGTTTCTTTACTATAAAAGCCTAAATGATAAGTTACTGTCAAGCCAGTTGTGGCACATGCCTATAATCCCAGCAATTTCTAGCTACTTGGGAGTCTGAGGCAGAAGGATCACAAGTTAAACGTCAGCTTCAACAATTTAGTGAGACCCTGTCTCTAACTAAAAAAATAAAAGGAGCTTGGGATGTGGCTCAGTGGTAGAGAATCCTTGGGTTTGATCCTCAGCACTGAAAAAGAGTCACCCATCAATAGCATGAGTTATTTTTAAGATTGTGGATATAATGGTCTTTCCATGTTTGTTTACTATAGGTATCCCTTGCTATCTGAACTCTTTATCAGAATATAAGAACTAAATTGATACAAATAAATTTTCATTTTTTCATTTATATACTTATTTATTATGGGGGCAATGCTGGAGATCAAATCCAGGGAAGCATTCTACCACTAAGCTATGCCCCCAGCCCCCTAAATTCTTGGATGAAATCTTGAACTCTGTGACACCCAGGATGACAAAAAATATTTAGATAGTGGGAAATGCTTTTAATTGGCCACAGAGCAAAAAAACCTTCCAAAGGCAGACTTATTTTATAACACAACTAGAGGAAGACAGACACACAATACATGGGGACCTCCACAAAATGAGTATATTTCTAAGAACACATAATACCAAAATTGACAGAAAAAAAGAGACGGAATGATAATCAAATACCCAGGTCCTGGGCTGGGGATGTTCAGTGGTGGAGCATTTGCCTAGCATGTATAAGACCATGGGTCTAATTTCCAGCACTGCAAAATTGAACAAACAAAAACCCAGGTCCAGATGTGTGTGTGTGTGTGTGTGTGTGTGTGTGTGTGTGTGTGTGTGTATGTGTGTGTAGTACTGAGGATGGAATTCAGGGGCACTCTACAAATGAGCCATATCCCCAGCCCCCTCTGCCTTCTAAATTTTGAGACAGGGTCTTGCTAGTTTCCTCAGCCTTCCCAGTTGCTGGGATGAAAGGTGTGTGCCACCAGTCCCAGATCTAGATGCTTTTATTATTTTTTTTAATATTTATTTTTTTAGTTTCCGGTGGACACAACATCTTTATTTGTATGGGGTGCCGAGGATCAAACCCAGCGCCGCAAACATGCCAGGTGAGCGTGCTACCACTTGAGTCACATCCCCAGCCCTCTAGATGCTTTTAAAAGTGAGTTCTAACCAGGCCTGGAGGTACACACCTGTAATCCCAGCAAATCAGGAGGATCCCAAGTTAGAGGCAGCCTCAGCAACTGACTGTTTCAAAAACAAAAAAGCGCTAGGGATGTAGCTCAGTGTTACAGTATTCCTGAATTCAATCCTGTGTGTGTGTGTGTGTGTGTGTGTGTATCTTATCAACACCTACCATGTTTTAAATTTTTAAAAGTAACATTTTTGTACAATTTCTCCAATAAAAAGAGAAAGAGTAAATAAAGGCTATTCAATTCATGTCACGAGGCTACCTTGATTCCAATCCCAGATAAATACAGAAAAGAAAATCATAGGATCAGTGATAAATACGAATGCAAATACCCTAAATATTACAATTACAAATCAAATTTAGTAAATATACAGAGATCACTAAATAAATTTCTGCCCAAATTTCCTAAGTATTCAAAAAACTCAAACTAAGAAACAGTTTACAAAACAACTGACCTTAAAACATGCCAAGGTCATAAAAGACAAAGACCAAATAACTGTTCGAGAGATTAAATGAGCCTAAAAATACAAAGGAGTTTAAGGCAATGTGTGATCTTGGATTGAATCCTGGATTGAGAAAAACCAGCTATAAAGGACATTATTGAGAAAACTGATGATATCTGAATATGGGCTTTATATAAGATGAAAGTATTATATCATTATTAAATTTCCTGATATTGATGCCAGGCATGGAGGCACATGCTATAATCACAGCTACTCAAGAGGCTGAGGCAGAAGGATTCCAGGTTTTGAGGCCAGCCCCAGCAACTTCATGAGTCTCTGTCTCAAAATACATGACAAAAAAAATTAAAAGGCTGGGATATAGCTCAGTGGTAGAGCACGCTCCTGAGTTCAACATCTAGTACTGCAAAAAATAAAATAAAAATAAAAACAAACTCAACAAGAATTTTAACTGAGATGACAGTAGTCAATGCCTTAATGTAGGTGAAAGATGAAAGTAAGTAGTAGTTGGATCCTGCTGAAGTATCCAGATGCCTCATATCTTACAACAATTTCAGCATGAAAGCTTCCAGAATTCTCTGGATCTGTGGCACAGGCATCCTCCTTTTCATTATCACATCAACTGACTCAGGATCTAGTTGGTGCACAAACTAAGAAAATACAGACAACTGGCATGGGAAGGGCCCACAGAAGATGTCATGTTCCCATTATCCCTTTATAAATTTCTATGGCAGTACTGGGGATTGAACCTAGGGCCACATGAATGTTACCTTTTTAAATTTTTTTTTTTGTCTTTTTAAATCCTTTGTTTTAGCCCCCACCCCCGCCAGGGCTGAGGACCCATCCCAGGGCCTTGCCCATGCTAGGTAAGCACTCTGCCACTAAGCTTCATCCCCAGTCCTTTTTATTTTGAGACAGGGTCTCATGAAATTGCTTAGGGCCTTACTAAGTTGCTGAGATTGGCCTCAAACCTGTGATCCTCCTGCCTTAGCCTTCTGAGTCACTGGGATTACAGGCATGCACTACCATGCCCCATCTAAATTGACTTTAAAAAATAAGAGCAAAGAGGGAGTTATTCAGACATTCTGTAGAGGCATAATAATGAAAACAGTGAGGTTCTGGCACAAGAATAACCAAGTAGACCAATGGAACAAATTAGATCACACGAGGAAACTTGAAATCAGATGAGATACCACAAATCAATAGAGAAAGAATGGACATTTAGGAGGTGGTACTGGGCATTGCCCACTATATGAAAAAAATAAAACCAGAATCCACCTTATATCATATTAAAAAACAGATTCTAAAGACTTGAATGCAAAAGGTAAAACTACAGAGTATAAGAATCTTTGTGATTTGGGGCAGGAAAAAAAAGAGAAGATTCTGAAAGCACAAATTAAAAGGCAATAAAGTATTGATTTTAGCACATCAAAATTAAGAACAGGTAACCATCCTTTGGGGAATCGTTAAGTAAAATGCAGCCAGCACACCCCATGGTGCCTTTGGCAGCAATTAGAGGCAAAGCACTAATATACAAACGGCAATCCAGACACAGCTTAAAAATACAGTGCTGAGTAATACGAAGTTCAAGAAGCAGAACAGGACTGTAGCACTATGCAGTTTGTGTAAATTGAAAACACAGACACTTGAAACAACACTACCTATTTTAGAAGGATACACATCAAGCAAAATAGAGCAGCTGCCCACAGAGGTGGGAATTGGGAATACAAACAAAAAAATAAACACAGCAAGAGGAGGGCTTTTTCTACTGACTGGCCTATGATAGAAACCTACCCTGAACTGCAAAGTGTGATTAACTCAAACCTCTGCACTTCAGATCCTTGAAAAGCCAAAAGAAAGCCAGTGGCTTTACTTGGTAATAAAGTCTAAAGCAATTATGTCACGTACTCAAACTCAGAAACAGCCATGGGGAGTCCTTTTGGTGAATACAGTCCAAAATCAAATGCCTTTGAAAAGACATATTTGAAGGTCAAGACTGAATCATACTAGTCAATGATACTATCTCAAATATGGGTTCACCTCTCAAAAAACATAACACTATAATTCTTCACTTTAAAAGAGAAATCCTTTGTTTTTGCTTTTTGTTGTTTTTTGTTTGTTTGTATGTTTGTTTGTTTTGTGGTACTGGGGACTGAACCCAGGGCTTGGCAGCTGCTAAGCAAGTGCTCTGCCACCGAATTAATTCCCCTGCTCAGGAGAAGCCTTTTGTTTTGTTTTTTGGTACTGGGGATTGAATTCAGGGGCATCTGACCACTGAGCCACATTCCCAGCCCTATTTTTTATTTTATTCAGAGACAGGATCTCATTGAGTTGCTTAGGTCCTCGTCATTGCTGAGGTTTGAGCTCACCATCCTCCTGTCTCAGCCTCTGCTCCTGTCTCAACTTCCCAAGCTGCTGGGATTACAGGCTGCACCCAGCAAGGAGAAACCTTCTGTAAGACGTTTCAGGAACTGTTTTCTCCCTGACATTTTACACATTCACTGACTCTGAAGAGAGGCTTTCTGGGAGAGTTAGATCTGCTTTCCTAGGTAAACTTGTCGTGGACGGATTTCCTGCCTTAGAATCACCTGGGGTGGCAAGGATACACTAGGATGGCAAGGAATGGCAAACTTTTACCCAGGAACTCTGTATTTACCCAGTGTCCCAAATGTTTCTTGTTTGTATCAGAGTTGAAAAATAAAATTGTATGTAAGTATCCTTTCTAAGACAAGCACCCTGCTAACTGCAACCCAACCATTCCTGGAGTCTTTCCACTCTAATCTGGCTTGCCCCAATGTTCCAGGCAAATAAATCCCTGACTCTAAAACCCAGGCCTGACCTCTCCCTCTCCTCCTCCCCCTCATCCTCCTGTAATGGCTGCCTTCATTTTGGAGAATGGCACCACATACCTATCTGGGTCCCCAAAGTTGGAAATCTGGGCCTCAGCCTTCATTCCTCCCTTTCTCTTGATCTCTTCCCACCCTCACATCCAACCATGGTACTGATCAAGCTGTTTTGTAATCACCTGTAAAGTGTGTGGTCTCCCTCATGAGACCCTAAGTACAGAGGTCTCAAAAGGGAGACCTACAATCTTAAGTCTCATCCGTCACTGCACTCCCAGAACCTACCACAGGTCCTGGCACACAACAGGTGCCAAATAAATGTGTGCCAAAAAGAAACCACTCGTCCAATGTGTGTTTCCTCTGCCCAGAAGTCCTTTCCTAGCATCCTCCTGGATCAGTTCTCACAAGGGAACAAGCCTAGGCTGCTTGGGAGGGGCGGGAGTAAACTCACCGTCTTTCATACTCCATGTCTTGATAGGGCCTGCGGGGGCTGCTGGGGCCCCTCCTCAGCCGCTGGCTCCGTTTCACTTCCCAGCCACCCCCGCTGCTGCCACCATGATCTGCCAGCCTGGGTGATGCCTCTTGCAGGGACTCTGGGGAGAAGGGAAGGAAGAAAGGGATCAAGGCAGTTGGGGGCAGAGAGGGTCTCCTTGAGAGACCCTCATTGTCAAGGCTCTCTGCTGTCCCTCAGCCCAGGGACATTGTTTTTAATCTCCTACTATTCCTGTGCATCAGAGCAGGAAAGCGGCCCCCTCATGCAAACATGAGGCTTGAGCCCACTGCCAGAGAAAACAGCAAAGCCTTCATCAGGGAGCATTCTGCAGAGACCTGTTGGGTCTCTCAGTGAATCAGGGCTTTTGGTCGGGTAGGCAAATTCAAGCCAGGGGCTACTTGCCTCAGGGGAACTCCCAGTGCAGAAAGATTTGCCTGAGATTAGGCGCCTCAGAGATGAGACTTCACAAGGATGGAAATCTCAGGCCCCCACCAGGCACCTTCCACCTGCCTAAGGTACCATTTCATCCTTCAACAAAATGCTGGCGGCACCCAACAAGTCAGCAGAGACCATGAAAGGCTTTTGGGGGAGTATGAGAAGAGACAGCCACCACCTCCCTGGGCTCCTGGCCAAACACAGCAACTAACTCGATTCTGATATACAGCCGGGTCCCAAGGTGGCTCTCTCCCCAGGGCTCTGAGGCCAAGTTCTCCAAGGCAAAAGAGGCCCTTTCTGAACTATTCCAAAACACTGTGCTTTTCTGCTAGGATGGAGATGCAGAAGAACTGCATCCAACTTTCAGGGCTTCCATGAGAACTAAGGGAGTCTAGAGAGCCATGTGACCCTGCTAGGGGTCAGAATGTATCACAGAATCATGCCCCACCCTCTAAATAGAAATCAGGTGAAGTCAGGCGGTTACAGCACCTGCCCAACACTAGGTTGCCACCACACCTTTCCTCCTTGTACACACATACTAATTTTCTCTTCCTCCTCAAGCCAGGGGGAACCAGAGTTACCTGCTTCCAGATGGGTAAAAGTGAGAATCCGAAGCAGGCCACGGTGGCTGAGAAAACCCTCAACAGACTCTGGCAAAAAGGCCAGACTTTGGCATCCACACAGATAGGAGCCAAAGTTACAGACACGAGCTCCAAATAACTACGAACCAAAATCACAGAAGGATCCCACGTTAAGAGCCTAATCAACAGACTGAGCCCCTTTTCAACTGATGGAAGTCCGTGTCACAGAAACGCCCCAAGAAAAGGGGCGCAAGTCACACATTCCCTGACAGTCGCTCTGCACTTAAAGTGGGTATGGGCAAGTAACAAGACAACCCCTGCAAGAATAACCACCAGAGTCACAGATATACATCCCAAAGATAAAGACCAGAGTCATAGTCTCTCTCAGCACCCGCACCCTCCCCCTCCCCGACGAATAAGGACCACAGCCACGGACATTTCTCCGTGGACAGATAAGTAGCAAAGTAACACAGGTCAGTCAGCATACCTCCCTTATGGATAAAAACCAAAGTCGCAGACATGCGCCTTCCGGTGGATAAAGTTCGGGGCGGCAAAGGCACTAAGCCACTGAAGCCCACTCCCATCCGTCCCTCCCTTCCCCCAACCCGCGTGCACCCGTCCCGTGTCCCAATCGCGCACGCGCTTTTGCGCCAACATGGAAAAAAAAAAAAGACACCCCCCTCCTCGGTTCAGGCCAGACAGACATCCCTTGGCTCCACGCGAACCCCCCGACCGCAGTCCGCCCTCGCGCCTCTTCTAAGCAACCCCCCACACGCTCCGGACCCCTTACCTCCGCCCCCACGACCAGCGTCGACGCTCACCTTCTCGGCCCGGGCTGTCAAAGGAGGGCTCCCAGGCATCACCTCGGCCCGCCGCCACCTCCTCCAACTGTCCCAGCTCAGCCAAGGCCGGAGCGCTCAACAATCAAGTCCAAGGCTGGAGGCAGAAGGGAGGAGGGGGGAGGGGAGAAGCGCCAAGCGCGCTGCCCTCCCAAAGAAACTCACTGCCGCCTACTCCCAGCCGGCCGCAATCACCAGCACAAAATGGCGACGAGGAGAAGGGAGCCGGCGCTTCGACCACCATCCACCTACTAAGGGAGCGCGCTCTGGCCGGCTTCGTCTATTGGTCGCCGCTCGCCGTCGGCCGGCCCTGGCCGCTTCTGATTGGCAAGCGTATGCCACCTCCCCACTCCCCGTGAAAACGCCCCGCAAGTCCAGAAAAAGAGTAGCTATTGGCCAATCCCGCAAGGCCCGCTTTTTAGAAGCTTGGCTTCCTTTGAAGTTGAAAGCGAAGCGGAAGCTCCACCTCTTTCCCCACGGGGCCTGCCAGATGTCACCGCTTTCTTCCTATCAAGATGAAATTTCTCAGCCTGACCAAGAGGAAAAGAGCATGGTTGGTCCCATGAGGCCATGACAAGGGAGAGAAAGGAGGACTCCTCGACGCCCCGCCTCATAAGAACACAAACTTGAACCCGGGATCTATTTAATGAGGTGGGGGCGGAGCGACAATGATCGCGGTTGAGTCAACTGCAGCTGCGCACAGTTCCATTTCCGTCTCCGCCCCTGAGACCCTGTAGCACAATCTGTCATGGCGACCGAGCTGTTAGGTTTGTGCGCTCGCCGCCTTTTGGCGGCAGCAGCGATACGAGGGCTCCCCGCTGCCCGCGTTCGCTGGGAATCCAGCTCCTCAAGGGCTGTGGTCGCTCCGTCTGCTGTGGCGGGAAAGCGGCCGCCGGAACCGACCATGCGCTGGCAGGAGGACCCAGAACCGGAGGACGAGAACCTCTATGAGAAGGTGAGAGGGAGGGGGAACGGGACGCCGGAGGGGTCAATCGGGGACCCGAGGACCGGGAGTTGTAGAGGACGTTCTTAGGTGCTGAGAATTGCTCAGCCGGCAAAATCTTTGAAGACTTGGGAATTTTGCCTAGTTTGTTTTCGTCCTTTGTGCCCTGATATCTTCGGTCCAGGGCCAGAGGCTGGATTGACCTTATTTTGGAAACAGAAATTAAACCTGAAGTGCGGAGCGCTCAGGCACGTTTGAAAAAAATAGAATCACGTTAATACTAAACAGTGACAGGGCACTTGCCTGGTGTCCCTCCCTGTTTTAAACATTTTATATACATTAACTCATTTAGTCTGCAAAACAACCCGATTTTAAGGTAGGGACTCTCTTCTACAGATGAAGAAACTGAAGCACAGAGATGCGAAATTTCTTGCCCAAGCTCACATAACTGAATACATGTGGAACTGGTATTTGAACTTAGAGCTACCAGGTCTCCTGTGCCGTGTCAATAGCAGAGGCTCTGGACCCAGACAACCCAAGTTGGAATCCAAGCACTAACAGTTATCTGTGTGACCTTGGGCAAGTAGCTTAAACCCTTGGTGCCTTGATTTCTTTATAGAATAGGAAAAGTAATAGGACACCTTAAAAAAAAAACCAATCTGTTCTCATGTAATTAAATGAATCAAAAATGGCCAAAACAGCAACTGGCACTTTGAAAGTACTCAACCTTAAAAGGTGTTCATTACTGCCACTTTCTACCTCTAAGATGTTGTGAGGTTTGCATATTTGAAAAGACCTGGCGCATACTAAGTGTTTCATCAACACTTATCTCTGGTTGAAGATATTGGATATATAGGATGCTGTAGGGTAAGTACATGGAGAGTAACTAGGGTGCAGGATGCTATTTTATTAGGTTGAACCATAAGAGCTTGTCAGTATTCAACCATATTTTTTAACCTATAAAAATAGCAGTTTTCTGTGGTTCCTATGTTATCTATTAGCAAGGTGACTAGGGGATACCTCCTAAAGGAATTGGTGGAGTCAACTCTTCATTTGGCAATGAAATCAAAACCTTGAATGAGGAGATGGATCCAGCCATGATTAGATCTGGGAGAAAGGCTTTCTAGGCAGAGGAAACAACAGCAAGTGCAAAATCTGTGTGATGGGAAGGAACTTAACATATCCTAAAGATAGAGAAGTTAGTGAGGGAGGAGATGGATCTGAAGGAAGATTAGAGATCAGGTTATACAGGGCCAGCATACAGCTGTATGGCGCAAGGGAAGCCCTCACTCACCTCTCCTTTTTCACAGAACCCAGACTCTCATGGTTACGACAAGGACCCTGTTGTGGACCTCTGGAACATGCGGGTTATCTTCTTCTTTGGTGTCTCAATTGTCCTGGTCTTAGGCACCACCTTTGTGGCTTATCTGCCTGACTACAGGTACAAGGGGTATCTGAGAGAGTGGGCTGGGTAGGAGGCAGAGGAAGGGGTAGAAGTTGCAGGGCTCTCTGCTGGAAATCCTGTCCCTGCACCATTGGGAAATGGAGTGCTGAGGTGGGGTGGGGTACTGTTTTCTAGTGAAGTTTCCTCATATCCCCCCACTGCTTCTGCTTCCAGCATGCGAGAGTGGGCCCGCCGGGAAGCTGAGAGGCTTGTGAAATACCGAGAGGCCAATGGCCTCCCCGTCATGGAATCCAACTGCTTTGACCCCAGCAAAATCCAGCTGCCTGATGATGACTGACCAGTTGCTGAGTGGGGCTCAAGATGCACCACCTTCCCTACCTGCTACCTGCCATTCTACCCACTCCTCAGAGGGCGTAATTAAAGGGACTGAAAAATCTGACTGGCTACCATTGCTTTTGTTGTGAAGGGGGTTTGAAGAGGGGGGTGTCACAAGCTTTAAAAGGGCCACTGCAGCCTTTCCTGGGTGTTCTGGTTATCTATTACTGTGTAACAAACATCCTAAAGCTTAGTGGCTGAAAACTATAATATATAGTATAATCTTTTTTATGATTTGTGGGTTGCATGGGCTTAACTAGGTGGCCCTTCTTGGGATCTCAATTAGATGGTGGCTGGGGCTAGAGTCATCTGAAACTCAATTGAGCTAGACATCCAAGATGGTTTCTTCACCCGCATGTCTGGCATTTCAGTCTTCTTTCACATGGCTTCTCTTCCACAGACTAGAGTTCTTATGGGTTTGTTAAGGGCTTCTCTGGATGGCAGATATGAAGATATTGATGGCAGCCACCTTTAGAAATAAGCTAGCATATTGGGGCCTACATTTGAAGATGGAATGGGATGACTAAAGATTGAGGGTGATGCATGAGAACAGCTTTTCAATTGCTGAGGGTGAATAATATTTGTCTACTTCCCTTCTCTGCTGCTCTCTGGCTTTGGAGAGATCTTCCTCTGTCTTATATCTTGATCAGTCTAGGTAGCTCTCTATTCCGTTCTGTTCCAAATCTGGGTTGTCTCTTACTCAAGACACATCAGGGTTGAGGGTGTAGTTCATTCGTACAGCACTTGCCTAGCATATATGAGGTCCTGGGTTCCATCTCTAGCAACACCAAAAACAAACCCACATCTCTGCATGTGTGTGTGTTTCTCTCCTGGCCCCAATTCTCTTTCTCAAATAAGAAATCTTCCTCCCTTCATTTTCTCTCTGAGAATAGACTATCTCCCTTCCCTTGTCTGCTGGCATTAACACCCTACCTCCACCCCCATCCCTGCTCATCTGGCCTGCTGGACCCACCACCAAGGCAATAGTCTGCTCCTGGCTGATGAGTGAGTGTTAGGACTGGCCCTAGTCCATATGTATGTGACTAAAGCAGGAACCATATCCATATGAGCCTTCCTGTAAATGAGGACTATCATTACCTGAGTGCTTCCTTAGGGCCACTCTACCAACTCAAGGATAGGTCCCAAAGAGAGCACTCTTTACCCTCCAACCTGTATTTGCCAAAATGAAGTGAAAGGGGATGTTGACCTAGGCACCCATAATAATCTCAGTCTGTGGCTCAGAGAATCCACCCCGCCACACCAGGATGCAAACTTCAGAAGGGCAAAGATTCAGGTATGTTCTGCTTACTTAGAGCAGTGACTGGCATAGTATGTGTCTGATAAACTTTTTTAAAAAAATATTTTTTTATTTGTAGATGGACACAATACCTTCATTCACTTATTTATTTATTTATTTATTTTTATATGGTGCTGAAGATTGAACCCAGTGCCTCCTACATCCTAGGCAAGCGCTCTATCATTGAGCTACAACCCCAGCCCTTGATGAACTTCTGGTACTTACCTCTTATGTAGATGACATCCCCTGCCCATCCATGCCCTTCAGGTTTATAGCCCTAAGGATGAACACTTCCCTCATCAAGCTGTTTTGATTTCTGGTACTGGGGATTGAAGCCAGGGGTGCTTTACCACTTGAGCTATACCATTAACCCATTATTTATTTATTTATCTATTTATTTATGTCTTGAAACAGAGTCTCACTAGGTTGCAGAGGCTGGCCTTATAATTCCCCTTCCCAAGTTGCAGGGATTATAGGCATGTGCCACCACACTCAGCTTCTGAACATTTTTTTAACATAATTTTTTGTGGTGCTGGAGACCACACCCAGTACCTTCCACGTGCTAGGCAAATGCTTTACCACTGAGCCATATCTCTAGCTCTTTATGAATGTTCTTGTATACATCTCCCATCTTTTTTTTTTCTGGTACTTAGGATTTAACCCAGGGTGCTTTACCACCAAGCTACATCCCCAGCCCTTTTTATTTTTTTGAGACAGGGGACTTGGGGCCTTGTTAAGTTGCTGAGGCTGGCCTTAAACTTGCAATCCTCCTGTCTCAGCCTCCCAAGCCACTGGCATTACATGCATGTACCACCACACCCTCTTGTACACATCTTTTGATGGACATATGCATTCATTTCCCTTGGAAATATATCTAGGAATGCAGTTGCTAAGTTATGGAGTAAACATAATCAGCTTTAGTAGATCATGCCAATTTTCCAATGTACACTCCCCTGTGGCAGATTCACCATCATTTATTCTTTTCCATCTTTTCCAGTGTATCCATTTTGGCAGGTGACTGATATTTTAGGGCCTACATTGGGATTAAGGGGTGGAAATTGAGTGTCTATGGAGTGTTAGGCCCCTACAGTGTGCCAGGCACTGATGGATATGAGCCTCTGTTCTCAGGAATCCCAGGACTAGGGTGGGGGCTTGATGTGAGTAGTCAGAGAACATAATCACCATGTTTCATCTTACCATTCGACCCCAAGGCCATTTGAATGTTGATATTTTGGGACCCAGATTTGCTTTGCTAACATAACAGATACCAAACCTGATCCTTCAATCTAACAGAGCATTTCTTCTGCACAAGGCCCAGTGAACAAGGCGGTCCCTGTGGCAGGTACTATCATTTCCCTGTCCATAGCCCTGAGGCCTGTGCATTGGCCAACTTCCAACCATCAGATTCTACGTGGCTTTTCTGGAAGGCAGATTGCAGGTGCCATGAAATGAAGACCCCCACCCTGCCCCAAAGTAGCCTTCAACCCTGACTGATGAGAGCTGGTGAATAAATACTCTTCTCCTCTCACCCCTCAGATGGTCCAACTTGTATGTTCACCACTGGCCCTAAAACTCCTCAGTGGGAATATGCTCCAGTTGCCCACAGTGATAAACAACTGAAAAAATACTTTATTGATTTCTATGTGTGGTGGCACATGTCTGTAATCCCAGAGACTTGGGAAGCTGAGGCAGGAGGATCGAAAGTTTGAGACCAGCTTCAGCAATTTAGGGAGACCCTAAGCAACTAAGTGAGACCCTGTCTCAAAATAAAAAATAAGAAACAAAAAAGAAAAAGAAGAATAAAACTAAAAAACAAAATAGTCAAAATGAAAAATAAAAAGGGCTGAGGATGTGACTCAGTGACTAAGCACCCCTGCATTCAATCCCTGATACCAAAACAACACTTCCAACACTTCCTTGGTTGCCTTCTCTTCATTGTCTCACTTCCTCACTTTTCCAATGCCCTGTGGGCATGTCCTGGAATCACTTCCTACATAAACTACTTGACTTCAATCCTTGTCTCAGGGACACAAAATAAGACAGTCTCTGTCCTCAAGGACTTTATAGGTTGGTAGGTGACATTCTGAGATATCCTAAATTGAGTTACATGCCAGAGAATGGAGGGGGGCAGAGATATGTGGAGGTCATTTCAATCGACAGGTTCAAGCTAAATCAACAAAGAAAAAGAAAAAACTGCTCCAAATTTCCTTTCCTGTATGCTACAGATTAGCCCTCAAGGCAATATTGCATTCTGCTTTGAATCAACCAAGCAAGAAGCAGCAAAAACTTCTATTTATGGACTAACTGCCTATCCCAGGACTTTGCTCACCTGGCCGTGTCCTGCCCCTCTTATCTATAGCCAGTGTATGTCCAATATAAATGATTTATATTTCTTCTCCCCACAATTCATTCATTATACAGCACCCTGGCCCCTTAGGTTCAGTGGACATTTTTCCAACTGTTATCTGGTAACTTAGGAAATTTGTCCCAGCACTGGTCTTTTCACCTTTGCCTACTATCTGTAATAGCTCAAGAAACCCTTTATTTCAGAGGCCTCTTAGTCTCAAAACTTGATTTAACAAGGGCAAGGTGAGGATAAATAAGCACACAAAGCATCAGATAAATCCCACCAGAAGGCTAGTGTGACTGGAATATTATGATGACAAGAGTGTTTAGAGATGAGGTTATGGAAGTGGTCAGGGGCCAGAACAGTAAGGCTCCATGGGCCATAATTAGAAAGAGCTTAGATTTTATACACTGCACAAAGTTGGCCAGAAGCTTATGGAAAACAGATTAGCAAAGCACATCCCAGAAAATTTTGGACTGTCTAAATGGGATTGCTTACAGTTCTTCTCATGGATTGTCCAGGAAATAAAACTAAAATATCTTTTTTTTTTTAGAAAAAGGAAAAAGAAGGTTTATTACTTTGCTAGCAAAGAAAAAATACAGGGGACTCCTCTCTGAAAGGCTGTGATTCTGCCCATCAGCAGAAACAGGGGGCTTTTATTTGGGGTATCCAGGATTGAACTCAGCAGCACTCAACCACTGAGCCACATCTCCAGCCCTATTTTGTATTTTATTTAGAGACAGGATCTCACTGAGTTCCTTAGCACCTCGCTTTTGCTGAGGCTGGCTTTGAACTCATGGTTCTCCTGTCTCAGCCTCCGGAGCTACTAGGATTACAGGCATGTTCCACTGCACCTGGCCCTTTAATTTTATTTAAAGTACATAACTCTGCAGAAGACCTGGCATTATTATTAGTCCCATCTTTCATTTGCATCTGCAGAGGCCTCAGTGAGTATTGAGCCCAGGGTTTCAGGACCAGCCATGTAGTTTGTGAGCAGCTCCCCTGCGTTGGGAGGCTAGCTGCTGATCCATACTTTGTTCCTGTAGAATGAATGATCACTGGGGCTTTGAGAAGGGGTTTGAGCATCAAGCCAAACTAGAAAGGGAGAGTGCTCAGCATGCTGTGGCCTTTATCAGACAATACATTTAAGGAATAACAATTTAGGGGTAATGGTAATTGATAGATAAATAAGTAAAATATGTAACAGTGATAAATGTTGAGAAAAATGAAGCAGAAAAGGGTATCATATGTACCCACATATATGCATATGTGTATCTGTGGTTTTGTTTGTGTCCACATGCACATGTATATATGTTGAAAATTTAGTTCAAGTGGCCAAGGAAAAGTCCTCACTGAAAGAACTGTTGAGGGCTAAGGATATAGCTCAGAGGTAAGAGGTAAAGTGCTTGCCTGGCATGCCCAAGGTCCTGGGCACCGCAAAAAAAAAAAAAAAAAAAAAAATTCAGAAAGACCTGAGGGAAGTATTTAATTGAGGAGAAAACTTTGTGTTATTTATGTTTTATTTTATTTTATTTTTTTGGTTGTTGTTGTTTTGTACCGGAGATTGAACTCAGGAGTACTCAACCACTGAGTCACACCCTCAGCCCTATTTTGTGTTTTATTTAGAGACAGGGTCTCACTGAGTTGCTTAGCACTTCACCATTGCTGAGGCTGGCTTTGAACTTGTGATCCTCCTACCTCAGCCTCCTGAGCTGCTGGGATTACAGGCGTGTGCCACTGTGCCTGGCTTTTCTTTTTTCTTTCTTTTTTTTTTCCAGTGCTAGGGATTGAACCCAGGCTTTATGCATATTGGGCAAGCACCCTACCACTGAGCTACACCCCAATCCAAAGAGAGCTCTTTGAACAAGAGCTAAGTTCTCAAGATAGATAAACCTAATGGTTAGGAGCACAGCACTGGCAGCCAAGACTGTCAGGACATAAATCCAAACCCCCTCCATACCAAATGTATGCCTTTATGCCCTTGCTTTCTTCTGTAAAAGGGCTAATGATATTATAAGAATACATATGTAGTGCGAGTTGAACCCAAGGCGCTTTACCACTGAGCTACATCACTTGACCTTGTTAGTTATTTATTTAGATTTTGGGGGGAGGGTACTGGGGATTGAACTCAGGGACAACAACCACTGAGCCACATCCCCAGCCCTATTTTGTATTTTTTATTTAGAGACAGGGTCTCACAGAGTTGCTTAGTGACTCACTGTTGCTAAGGCTGGCTTTGAACTTGCCATCTCCTGTCTCAATCTCCCAAACTGCTGGGATTACAGGCATGTGCCTCTGCGCCTATTTATTTAGATTTTGAGACAGGGTCTCACTAAGTTGCAGAGGCTGGTCTCAAACTTGCAATCCTCCTGCCTTACCCCCCCCACCCCCCCCCCAGGTATACACCATCACATCTGGACCTCATAAGGATGTTGAGAGGATTAATGAGTATTTACAACATTGTCTCACACAGATTAGCTGTTTGTAAATATTGACCAGGTGAATTAATTCTCATTAATATTAATGAGTGATCATGCAAGTTTTTTTAAAAAAATAAGTGCCCTTAAAAAATAAAATTTGGGGCCAGTGTGGTGGTGCATGCCCAGAAACTGGGGAAGCTCAGGTAAGCAAATCACAACTTTGAAGGCAGCCTTACCAATTTAGTGAGACCTTGTCTCAAAGTAAAAAAAAAGGGGGGGGGCTTGTACATGATAGACAAGTGTTCTACCACTGAGCTACATCCCTAGCTCTACCTTATTTTATTATTATTTATTTATGTTTTTACTGCTCTATTGGGAATTGGACTCAGGGCCTCATGCATGCTTATGTTCTTTTAAAGAGAGAGAAGAAGAAAAGGGGAAGAAAAGAAGGAAGATAGGGAGGGAGAGAGGAAGGAAACCATAAAAAACTCATTAGGATAAAGCAGGAACTGGTGTGTGTGTGTGTGTGTGTGTGTGTGTGTGTGTGTGTGTGTGTGTGTTTAAGGTTGTTTTTGTTTTTTGAGGCAGAGTCTGTTTAAATTGACCAGGCTGGTCTTGAACTTGTGATCCTTTTGCCTCAGCCTCCAGAGTAGTTGGGACTTATATGCCTGCCCACAGTGCCTGGCCAAACTTTTTTTCTTTTTTCTTTTATGTTTGTGGGGGTTTTTTTGTTTGTTTATTTGTTTGTTTTTGGAAATATACTGACATTTTAAGAATCACAAGCTTGGAAAAGTCAAGACTTTATCCAGAGAGAAATGTGGAACCTAAGAGTTTATAGCAGAAAAGTGACCACAGCTTGAGCACAGCTAGACTGTGTGCCAACTGAGTGGCCTTGGAAAAGTCATTTCTCTCAGAACCTTTTTCCTCTTATAGACAAGGGGAGGGGGTCATGTTAGTACCTAATCCATGAGGATGGTTTAGAGTCTTCAGCAGACTATAATACTAATAAATGTTGACACAAATTAGAGTTGACTATATATCCTAATCATTTTACACATATTATTGTGCTCATTTTACAGGGAAGAACAATGTACTGTTCCAGTGAAACCTTCAAGACTGCTTTGGTTCATCAGGTGTAGTGGCACTCCAATAATCCCAGTGACTCTGGAAGCTGAGGTAGGAGGAACACAAGTTTGATCCTCAGAAATTTAGCGAGGCCCTAAGCAATATTGGGAAACCCTTTTTCAAAAATAAATAAATAAATAAATAAAATTAAAAGGGCTAGGGATGTGGCTCAGTGGTAAAGAGGCCTTGGGTTCAAATCAAGAGAGAGAGAGAGAGAGAGAGAGAGAGAGAGAGAGAGAGAGAGGAGAGAAACACACAGAGAGAAACAGAGAGAGAGAGAAACAGACGACTTTGGTTCAAATTTCAGCTTTATCACTTACAGATGTTTCTGCATCTGTAGTATGGGGATAATAAAGGTGCCTATTGCCTATTTGTAAGGATTAGATGAGGTAACATCTAAAGGCATTTAGAATTGTTCCTAGGATAAACAAGTAGTCAATAAGTATTAGTCAAGGGCTGGGGCTGTAGCTCAGTGAGAGCTTAGTGATTAGAGCACAAGGCCCTGGGTTTGATCCCCAGCGAGACAGCATATGCACATGCATACACACAAAATGTTATTCAGACATTAAAGCCTCTTTAAAAAAACAACTGCCCACATTTTTCACATAAACCAGCTAGGAGAAAAAGAGACAATCACATTTCTTTGCAATGCATACTGAATCCTACTAGCACACATCAACACTAAATAATACAGCATTTAATTGCATTTCTTATCAGAGTTTCTATTTTATTTTCATTAACTTTTATTATTATTATCTGTGGTAGTGGGGATTGAACCCAGGGTCTCCCACAAGCTAGGCAAGTGCTCTACCAATGAGCTACATCCTCAGCCTGCTTTATTTTATTTTGAGACAGGGTCTGTCTATATTGCCCAGGCTAGTCTCAGAGAACTTTTGGTCATCCTGACTCAGCTTCCCTAGTTGCTGGGATTACAGGCACGTGCCACCACATCCAGCTATTAACTGTTTATTAATAATTAGTAAGCTTATTAATAATTAAGCTTATTAATAATTAGTAATTACTAGTGTTAATAAGATATCTACTACAAGACCTTCATATTATTGGAGTACATATAACAGAGTTTTTGGAATGAATTAATGAATATGTATAAATACTCTATATCAATGGCTCCAAAGTATTATAAATGTATACTCTTAGACCTGTTAACAGAGGCATAAATGCATTTTCTTGGAATTTTAATTTAAAAAACCAGCAGCAATAAAATTTTTAAAAGTTATAAAATTTTTACAAATAATAAAACTTGAAAATAAAATAGCAAAACTAAAATTATAAGATTAAAAACTAAGTGAACATAAAACAAATAAAAATGAAGAGGCCAAACTATTAAAAAACAAAAGTGCAACAACATTCTCACCTTTCCAAACTAGGATTCCAATAGGTTCCACCTAAATGTTAAACACTGTCTGTGGTCACTTCTCAGCCTTTGTTTCTGTTAAAAATCTGAAGTCATAGTGACCTCAGGGGCCACCATTGTCCTCACCCAGAATTCTTTCTCCCCCCCCCAAAATTCTACTTGCCTTATGAACGTGGCCTCTTTGGGGGGAAGCTTTCATTTTGAAAAAATTAGTTCAAAGAAGTCAGTTTGGGATCTAACCCAATAAAGGTTGTTTATTTTTATTTATTTATTTATTTATCTATTTATTTATTTACTTATTTTTGATACTGGGCATTCAACCCAGGGATGCTTAACCACTAAGCCACATCCCCAGTTTTTTTTTTCCTTGGGTGGGGGTTTACCGGGGATTGAACTCAGGGGCACTCAACCCCTGGGCCCCATCCCCAGCCCTATTTGCATTTTATTTAGAGACAGGGTCTCATTGAGTTGCTTAGCACTCACTTTTGCTGAGGCTGGCTTTGATCTCGTGAGTGATCCTCTTGCTTCCACCTCCCGAGCTGCTGGGATTACAGATGTGCCGAGCTTCCAGTTCCTTTTATTTTTCATTGAAGCCACGGTCTCGCTAAATTGCCAAGGGCCTTGCTAAACTGCTGAGGACCGCCTTGAACATACGATCGTCCTGCTTCAGCCTCACAAACTGCTGGGATTACAGGTTTATGCCACCACATCTGGCCTCTAAAAGGCTTTGATTCATCAAATTTAAATGTATTATAAAACAGTTTCAGACACAAACCTTCATCATTTCCCATACAGGGTTTCAACCCTGGCAGTTTGGATAAAAGCCAATACCTAAACGCTACAGAAGAAACTATAACAGCAACACATCGAGTGTTTTGGCCCCATCCCCAGGTTTTTCCCACATTTTTTATTGGTGCATTATAGTTGCACATAATGATAGGATTTGTTGTTACATATTCGTACTTGCACACAATTTAACAATATAATTTGGCTCACATCACTCCCCGGTACTTCCCCCGCCTCCTGCTTCTCCTCCCACCTGCTAGTCCCTTTCCTCTGCAGATCTCCCTTTGATTTTCGTCCCCAGATTTTTGTTTTTACATACTGTGGCTGCATTGAGACTCTGGGCCCCGCTGCCATTTACATCACGAAAACAAACACTGCCGGGCTGCCTTCCTTCCTCCGGTAACATTGGCCACGGAAAAAGACACCTTTTTTTTTTTTTTTTTTTGAGAGAGAGAATTTTAATATTTATTTTTTTAGTTCTCAGTGGACACAACATCTTTGTTGGTATGTGGTGCTGAAGATCGAACCCGGGCTGCACGCATGCCAGGCGAGCGCGCTACCGCTTGAGCCAGGCAGAGTGGCACACGCCAGTAATCTCAGTGGCTCAGGAGGCTGAGACAGGAGGATGCTCATCCCCAGCCCCTTTTATTTTTTAGACAGGGTCTCACTAAATTGCTTAGGGCCTCACTAAGTTGCTGAGACTGGCCTTGAACTTGCTTGCCTGATCCTCAGCAATTTAGGGAGTCCCTGTCTCAAAATGAAAAGGGCTGAGGATGTAGCTGAGTGGTAAATTGCCCCTGGGTTAAAACCTCAGTTACCAAAACAAAACAAAACAAAACACCAGCAGAGAAAAACTGGGATAGGCTCAGGGAGTATTTCCAGACCCGCCCGTCCGTGCCAATAGAGGCGGAGCCAGTGGTGATAGGTATCTGTGGGCCAGAGACAGCACTTAGTTTTGTCCCCTGTCCTTTGGAGGAACTTTGACACTCTTTAAAGACTGCCAGGAGGACCAATCAAGAACCCAGAGACTGCTTTGAGGTGCCAGGGTGTGCTGAGCTAAAGGATGAGGGCTGATTGACAAAAGTGGCTGAGCAGTGAGCCCCGGGTTTGCACCCGCCCCTCTTTTGCGCGAAGTGGGCGGGGATCAGAGCTTGACAGAGTCTTTCCATTCAGTGAGAACCTCCGAGTCAGGGTCCCTTGGGTAGTACGTGTCTTTTGGCAGTAAAGGGTAGGTTCTTGTTTTGACTAACTCACTTGTCATCCAATAAGCAGGTCTGCTTGAGGTGGGTGTGGGGCGACTGATGGAAGAAAAAACGGGGTTTGTTTGATCCTCAGCAATTTAGTGAGACCCTGACTCAAAATAAAAAGGGCTGAGGATGAAGGGGAGTGGTAAATTGCCCCTGGGTTAAAACCTCAGTTCCAAAAACAAAACAAAACCTTAACTGACTCTTGTTTTGCTTTAAGAAACCCTAATTCCATCGGTAGCCCCGCCCACTTATCTGTTTAAAAATCACAGCTTTAGAATTAGTTTGGCTTTCCTGTGCTGTATGGAAACGTGGCTTCCTATTCAGTAGCCCCTGGAAAGAGAGTCTTAGGGGTGGGGAGTTGATATAGGAATGGAATTTGATATGAGGTTGCCTGGCCTGGTCTATGAGAGAGAGGGGCTCTTTCTTCCTTTGGATTGAACCCAGGGGCACTCTACCACTGAGTTATGTCCCACCCCTTTTAATTATGAGATAGGGTCTCACCAAGTTTCTGAGGCTGGCCTTGAACTTGCAATCCTCTGGTCTCAGCCTCTCCAGCAGCTGGGATTACAGGTGTGCACTACCATGCCATGTTGGAGGGGACTTGTTTCTGAGAAAGGGTCTCTGTAGTGGTTGATGGGGAGTTCTGGGGACAATGATGGAGGTCTGTGGGAGATGAGTGATGGAGACAGTGGTTGAGGTCAGTCTGGGTCACCCATGTTGTCTGATGACACCAACTGGAATCAAGCAGCTGATGGAGTCTGTGCAGCACATCACTACCATTGTCTCCCGAATATGGCAATGCATCTACCATCATGGTTCTCTCCCATCTCCCCCCCTCAATATTACTCCACGTTTTCCACGCAGATCATTTGCAGTGTGATAGTGATGTGCCTTTTGCTATAAAGGCCACACAACCATGGTCAAGAGTCAAAGTGTTGGACAAACATTCTGTGCTGCCTACCATTGGCAGGTATCTGATATTGTTGAGTCCTTAAAAATGCAGAGATTGGCTAGGCATGGTGGCACACGTCTGTAATCTCAGTGGCTTGGAAGGCTGAGGCAGGAGGATAGCAAGTTCAAAGTCAGCTTCAGCAACTTAATGAGGCCTTAAGCAATTTAGAAAGACCCTGTCTCAAAATAAAATAATAAAAATAAAAAGGGCTGAAGATGTAGCTCTGTGGTAAACTGCCCCTGGTTTCAATCCTCAGTACCAAAAAAAAAAAAAAAAAAAAAAAAAAAAGTTTGAGGCCAGCCTCAGCAATTCAGCAAGAGAGGCCCTAAGCAACTTAATGAGACCCTGAGATCTTGTTTCAAAATAAATAAATAAAAAGGGCTGGGGATGTGGCTCAGTGGAAAAGCACCCCTGAGTTCAATCCTAGTACCAGCAAAACAACAAAACAAACAAACAAAAAACCAAAAAGCAGAGAATGGAGTTATACAGCTGTAAGCCAAGGTACACCAAAGATTACCAGCTAACTATTAGAAGTTAGGAAGAGGCAAGGAGGATGGAAGGAAACCCCTAAAGGTTTCAGAGGGAGCTCATTCCTGCTGACTGCTTGAATTCAGACTACTAGCATCCAGAATCATGAGAGAGAAGAAATTTCTGTTGTGTGTGTATGTGAGTTAATTTTTTCAAATTTTTATTATTTTTAAGCCTCCAAGTTGTGGCACTCTGTTAGATAGCAGCCCTAGGAAATGAATACACTATATTCATAAAATGAATTAGGGATTTAACCAACCTCTTTTCAATCCTCTGTAAGAACTGATAAGATATTAAGTTATATGTTCCTTGAATGTTTTGTAGAAACTTTTTTTTTTGTGCGTGTGTGGGGTGCTGGGGGTTAGAACCCAGGGCCTTGTGCATGCAAGGTGAGCACTCTACTAACTGAGCTATATCCCTAGCCCTGTTTTATAGAACTTGACTGTGAAACTTCTAGGCTTACTATTTTCTTTGTGGGAAGATATTTTTATTTTTATTTATTTATTTTTTAATATTTATTTTTTAGTTTTCGGCAGACACAACATCTTTGTTTGTATGTGGTGCTGAGGATCGAACCCGGGCCACACGCATGCCAGGCGAGCGCGCTACCGCTTGAGCCACATCCCCAGCCCCGGAAGATATTTTTAAAATAAGAAGTAAACTCTTAGCCGGGTTACCCAGAGACTGTCAGGAGGATCTCAAGTTCAAGGCCAGCATGGGCAATTTTGCATGATTCTGTCTAAAAATAAAATTTTATTTGTTTATTTGGTACCAGGGATTGAACCCTGGGGTGCTTTACCACTGAGCTATATCCCCAACCCTTTTTAGTTTTTATTTATTTATTTTTAAATTTTTTTGTTGCAGTTGGACACAATACCTTTATTTTATTTTTTTAAGAGAGAGTGAGAGAGGAGAGAGAGAGAATTTTTAATATTTATTTTTTAGTTCTCGGCGGACACAACATGTTTATTGGTATGTGGTGCTGAGGATCGAACCCGGGCCGCACGCATGCCAGGCGAGCGCGCTACCACTTGAGCCACATCCCCAGCCCAATACCTTTATTTTTATTTATTTATTTTTATGTGGTGCTAAGGATCGCACCTCACACATGCTAGGCGAGCACTCTACAGCTGAGCCACAACCCCATCCCCCTTTTAATTTTTTATTTTGAGACAGAGTCCCACTAAGTTGCTGAGGCTCACCTTGAACTTGTGATCCTCCTGTCCCAGCCTCCAGAGCTGCTGGGATTACAGTTATGTGCCACCACACCTGGCTTCAAAATTAAAGTTTAAGAAGGGCCAGGGATGCAGACGGTGGAAGAGTATTTATCTAGTATGCATGAAGCCCTGAGTTCAATCCCCAATACTAGAGAGAAAAAAGAAAGAAAATCTTCAGGCACTTACTGTGTGTGCATGTGTACATATCTGTATGTTTTGATACTGGGGATTGAACCCAGAGTTGTTCTACCATTGGCTATATTCCCAGCTTTTTATTTTTTTATTTTAAGATAGGATCTCCTAAGATGTTGAGGGTCTCTCTAAGTTGCTGAGGCTGGCCTTGAACTTTTGATCCTCCTGCCTCAGCCTCCTCAGTAGCTGGGATTACAGGTAAACCCCATGATGCCAAGCTTAGTAGCTGGGATTACAGGTAAACCCCATGATGCCAAGCATGTACCTCAAACACATATACACTTGTGAACAAGGTAGGGCAAAGACCTTGCTCTCATGGAACTCCCACAGACAGAAAAAAATATATGTTCTGAACACACACACACACACACATACATATTCATAAACCATTGGTAATGTTCAGTAGGCATTTAGATATGTGTGTGTCTAGGGCTCTGCAGAAAGGTCTGAGATGTACATTCAGAAGCTGATAAATTGAAACTGTGGAGAGAAGAAGTATAGGCATTCCTTTATGTAAAATTGTTTCTAACACAATAATTCCTCATACTATTTGTGCTATCTCAGGTCTGTGATATCCTTTCTGGAAAAGTTTGTGTAGGATTGGTGTTTTTTTTTTTCCTTTTAAATACTTGATAGAACTCATTGATAAAATTAGTTAGAACTTCCAGTATAATATGGAAGAGAAGAGAGAAGAGTTGATTTGCAGAGGTACTGGGGGTTGAGCCCAGAGATTTTTATTTTGAGACAGGGTCTCACTAAGTTGCTTAGGGCCTCACTAAACTGCTGAGGCTGACCTCAAACTTGTGATCCCCTTGCCTCAGCCTCCTGAGCTGCTGGGAAAATAGGCATCTGTCATTGCACCCTGCAAAAGTAGCTATTTCTATTGTATTCCTGATTGTATGAGGAAAGCTTTAACTTTTTTACCTCATTATTTTAGATGCAGAATTTTTTTACACACCCTTTATTTCATTGAGGAAGTCCTTAGTTGACTGAGAGGTTTTTGTTTGTTTTGTGTTACTGGGAATTGAATTCAGGGATGCTCTACCACTGAGATACACTCCATCTTGTTTTATTTTATTTTGAGATGGGATCTTGCTAAATTGCTCACGCTGGCCTCAAACTTGCAATCCTCCTTCCTCAGGCTCCCAAACTGCTGGGATTACAGATATGTGCCACTGTGCCTATCATTTGAGAGTTTTTATTAAAAAAAAAAAAAGCCTGCTATGGTGGTGCACTCCTATAATACAAGCGACTTGGTAAGTTAGGGCAAGAGGCTCACAAGTTCAAGGCCAGCCTCAGCAATTTAGAGAAACTCTCAATAACTTGGTGAGACCCTGTCTCAAAAAACAAAACAAAAAAACACAACAACAACAAAACACACACACACACACACACACAAAACAAAGGAATGTAGATGGAATGGGGATGTAGCTCAGTGGTAGAGCACCTCTGGGTTCAATCCTAGGACAAAAAAAAAAAGAAAAAGAAAAGAATATTTGATTTTTGTCACATGCTTTTTCTGCATCTATTGAGATGATCATATGGTTTTTATTTTTCAGTTAGTCAATACTCTGAACTACAATGATTCATTTTGAAGTGTTATGTCAGCCTAGAAATCCTGGATTAAATCCCACTTGGTCATGATGTATATCTTTTTAATATATCACTAGATTGGATTTGCTGAATTTTTGTATCAATGTACATGAGAAATCCGATTTTGGCATCATGTTAATGCTGGCCTCATGTAATGACTTTATAAGTAGTCCCTCATCTTCAAATAGAATAGTTATTTCTTCCTTAAATTTTCTTTTTTTTTAAACATGTACAAATGAAGCCAGATTTATTTATTTTTTATTTATTTATTTTTTTAAAGAGAGAGTGAGAGGAGAGTGAGAGAATTTTTTTTTCTTTTTTTCTTTTTGTGAGAGAATTTTTATTATTTATTTTCTAGTTCTCGGCGGACACAACATCTTTGTTGGTATGTGGTGCTGAGGATCGAACCGGGGCCGCACGCATGCCAGGCGAGCGCGCTACCGCTTGAGCCACATCCCCAGCCCCTTCCTTAAATTTTCTAATTTACCAATTATGCTATCTGAGCCTGGAAGTTTTCTTTTTTTTTTTTCAGTAGTGGAGAGAGAAGTTTTTAACTGTAGTTGCAATTTCTTTAACAGATATAGGACTATTCAAGTTATCTATGTCTCCTTCTTCTCTTTGTTTTTTTTTTTCCTTTTTTTTTGCAGCCCTGGGAATGGAACCCAGGGCTTTACACATGCTAGGCAAGTGCTCTGTCACTGAGCTATATCACCAGCCCTATTTCTTCTTGAATGAGCTTTGGTAAATTGTTCCAATTTCATATATGCTGTGGAATTTATTTGCAAAGAGTTGTTCAAAATATGCCCATATTACCAGGTGTGGATGGCTCATGCCTGTAATCCCAATGACTCAAGAGGCCAAAGAAGGAGGATTTCAGGTTTGAGGTCAACCTCAAGAATTTAGCTAGACCCTAAACAACTTAGTGAGATCCTGTCTCAAAGTAAAAAAAAAATAAAATAATAAAATAAATAAATAAAAAGGGCTAGAGATTTAGCTTGGTGGTAGAGTTCAATTCCCAGATATATATCTCCATATCCTTTTTAATATCTGTAGATCTGTCACCTCTCATTTTTTTATGTTGATGATTTGTGTCTTAGTACTTTTTCATGATAAGTTTGGCTAGATATAAATTTTATCTACCCAAAGAATCTGCTTTGGGCTTTATTGGTTTTTTTTTCATTTATTCTGTTTTCTATTTCATTGGTTTCTGCCCTGATCTTGACATTTCCTCTCTTTTGTGTACCTTGGCTTTAATCTGATCTTTGTTTTCTAGTTTCTGAAGGTGAAATCTGAGGGTATTGATTTGAAGCCTTTCCTTTTTTTCCCTAACATAACCATTTTGTGCTATAAACTCCCCTGTAAGTCCTGCTTTTGCATTTATTTCAGAAATTTTGATATATTTTCATTTTCATCCATTTCAGGATGCCTTCTAGTTTCCCTTTTGATTTCTTGGACCAATGAATTTTTTAAAGTGTGTTATTTAGTTTTCAAATATTTGGGGATTTTACAAGGGTCTTTCTGTTATTGATTTTTTTTGCAGAGCTGAGAATGGAACCTGGGGCATTACATATACTAAGCAAGTGCTCTACTTCTGAGATACACACATCCCCGAGCCCTGATTTTAAATTTGATCCCTATGTTGTTAGAGAACATTTTTTTCTTTCACTTGAATTCATTTTTATTTATTGAAACTTTTTTTTTTTTTTGGTACCAGGAGTTGAACCCAGGGGCACTCAATCAGTGAGCCACATCCCCAACCCCTTTTATTTTCTATTTCCAGACAGGGTCTTGCTAAGTTGCTTAGGGTAAGTTGCTGGGGCTGGCCTCAAACCTGAAATCCTCCTACCTCAGCCTCCCGAGTCCTTAGGATTACAGGCGTGTGCCACCATGACAGGCCTGAAATTTATGGATGGCCCAGAATATGATGTATCAGTAAGAGTTCTGTGTGCACTTGAAAAAAAATATGTATGCTGTTGCTGTTGAACAATATGTTCCATAAATGTCAATGAAATTAAGTTGGTTAGTAGTGTTGATCAGGTCTACTATGTCCTTGCCAGTATTGATTGACTACTTGTTTTATTAATTATTAAGAGAAGCTTATATAAATCTCTTACTGTAATTGTTAATTTACTTTTTTCTCCTTGCAGTTTTATCAATTTGTGCTTCATGCATTTTGTAACTGTTTGGTTTGGTTTGGTTTTTGTGTGTTTCAATTTTGTAGTATTGGGGATTGAAACTAGAGGCACTTTACCACTAAGTTACACCCCCAGATTTTCTTAAATTTTAACTAATTATTTTTGCATAATGGGGATTGAACTCAGGAGCACTTTACTACTGAGCTACATCCAGCCTGGTTTTTTTTTTTTGGTACCGGGGATTGAACTCAGGGATACTCGACCACTGAGCCACATCCCCAGCCCTATTTTGTATTTTATTTAGAGACAGCGTCTCACTGAGTTGCTTAGTACCTTACTTTTGCTGAGGCTGGCTTTGAACTTGTGATTCTCCTGCCTCAGCCTCCGAGCCTCTGGGATTACAGGCATGTGCCACTGCACCCAGATTTTTAATCCTTTTATTTTTACCTATGAGTGTGTTTATATTTGAAGTACATTTCTTGTAGGCAGCATTGAGCTTTGTCTTGCTTTCTTTTGTGGGAGGGGGGTTTCCAGGGTCTCACTGAGTTGCTTAGTGCCTTGCTAAGTTGCTGAGGCTGGCTTTCAACTCACTATCCTCCTGCCTCTGCCTCCTGAGCTGCTGGGACTACAAGTGTATGCCATGCTCAGCTTGTCTTGCTTTTTAATCCAGTCTGGCAATATCTTCTCTTGGATTGAAATTTTATATATATATATATATATATATATATATATATATATATATAGAGAGAGAGAGAGAGAGAGAGAGAGAGAGAGAGAGAGAGAGGGGAGAGTGTGTATGTGTGTGCACACACATGTATGTGCATGTGCGTGTGTGTGCATGCACATGCATGTGGTACTGGGATGCTTTACTACTGAGCTATATTCTCAGCCTTCTTATTTTTTATTTTGAGGCAGGGTCTTGCCATGTTGCCCAGGCTGGCCTTGAATTTGAGATCCTCTTGACTCAGCTTCCCAAGTAGCCAGTGTTACAGATGTGTGTCACCACACCAAATTTAAAAGCAATTTCTTATGGCTAATTAGAAAGAACCTTATTATAAACAGTATATGTGAAAATAAGATCAGAAAAACACATTTCTCCACAAAGTGAGCATTAAGGTTATGTTAAAGGATAATGTTAGTTTCAGGGTTATGGTTAGATTTAGGATCAGGGTAAGGGCCAGGTTAATTTCATGATTAGTGTTAAGTTAGGGTCAGGTTCATGATCAGTTAGAATAAATGTTAATTTCAGATCAATGTCAGAATGAGTCAAGTTTATTGTCAATTTCAAGATTGGGGTTAGGTTGGGCATGGTGGTGCATGCCTATAATCCTAGCAAATCAAGAGACTGAGGCAGGAACATTTTAAGTTCAAAGCCAGCCTCAGAAACTTAGCAAGAGCTTGGGATGTGGCTAAGTGGTTAAGTGTCCCTGGGTTCAATCCTTAGTACCAAAAGATTTAGGTCAGGTTCTAGTCCAATGTCAGTATTCTGGTTAGGTTTAGGTTAGGGTCAGGCTCATGGTTAGGAATATAATTAGGGTAGAGATCACATTTAGCATTAGGTTAAGGGTTAGAGTCAGCCAGTATCATGATCATGTAATGTTTAGAATCTAGTTCATAGTTAGCTTCCAAATTAAGGTTCATAGTCAAATTAGAATCAAGTTTATGGTTATGATTAGCATTAGGGTCAGGTATATGGTAAGGGTCAGTGTTAGGGTTAAGTTTAGTTTGAGGTCAGGTTGGGTTGGATTTTACTGTCAAGATGAAGATTTGGTATGGGTTAGAAATAGGGGTGGGCAGTTTCCTACTTCACATTGGTTAACTAGCTGGCTACAGCTGGGATTTGGGAGGCATATTTTAGGGATTTGGATCACCCCAGTTCCATGAAAGACATCTTCTGAAAAACTTCTAAACCCTGTATTGTCTGTTTGCAGTGGACTTCTCAGAGGCATCCCTCACAAACAGCCTCTGCATCCTCTTCACAAGTACCTCAAGCCTTCTGGTGCTGGTCCTGCTCCTTTCTCTCACTGAAATAAGATGGTGGTGGGAGGACAATCAGGTAGCTATCTGCAGTTGGGAAGCACAATATGGAGCTTTGGATGGCCCTTGGTCTACTGTAATCCCCACTAAAAGGCTTTTTTTGTTGTTGTTGTTGTTGTCATTGTTTTGTAGCACTGGGGATTGAACCTAGGGGTGCTCTATCCCTGAGCTATATCTCCAGCCCTTCTTATTTTTTAAAATATTTATTTATTTAGTTAGTTAGTTAGTTAGTGGCGGACACACATCTTTGTTGGTATGTGGTGCTGAGGATCGAACCCGGGCCACACGCATGCCAGGCGAGCGCGCTACCACTTGAGCCACATCCCCAGCCCCTCCAGCCCTTCTTATTTTATTTTGAAACAGGGTCTCACTAAGTTATCCAGGCTGGCCTGGAACTTGTGATCTTCCAGCTTCAGCCTCCCAAGTTATTGGAATTACAGGTGTGTGCCACCACACCCAGATTAAAAGTCTTCTTCACTTTAGAGTTCCGCAGGGACTCACCCAGTCATTCCAGGCACTCTAATTTCTCCCAGTTGAGGGCCAGAGCTGGGAAGTTACTACATAGAAGTAGCACTGTTATCCTGCTGTGGTTGCAGGAACCAGTCTTGGGTGTTGGGTCATGTCTTAAAAAGGCTTCTGAATCTTAGCCACTTGGGAGGCTGAAGCATGAGGATCATAAGTTCAAAGCCAGCCTGAGCAATTTAGTGAGATCGTGTGTCAAAATAAAAAATAAAAAAGGGACTGGGGATGTAACTCAGTGGTAGAGTGCTCCTGGGTTCAATCACCAGTACCATACACACAAAAAGCCCTCTGTATCGTCTGCAGAAGCCCCAGGAGATGCTGATGCTGGTCCCGCTCACTGCAGGAGGCCCAGCAAGCCTATCCTCTGTTGAAGCCTTCAAAGGACTAGTAAAACTGTCCTATTTCTATCTGATCTTGTGTGCCTAAGAACAGGGGCTAAAAAGCCATGGCTGCTGGGATGGACAGGTGGAAGAGAGAGCCCCCTGAAGAGCTTGATCTGGGACTTTTCCTAGAGCTAGATACCTGCAGAGGACCTCCAAAAAGGCCTCTGCACCCTGTGTGGAGGTCCCTGGGGCCTGAGCAAATCAATCCAGCCTCCACAAATGAGTTGACCATGTCAATAAACCTTCCGGATCATGACATCAGAGAGTTACCAGTTTGACTAAAGAGGGTGGAACTCAGATGGTGTTTCAAATGGAACCTTGTTCCACAGAAGGTCTCCCTGGAATTTTTTTGTTGTTGTTGTTGCTGTTTTGTTTTTAAAGTAGTAGAGATTGAACCTGGGAGCTTTATCATTGTGCTACATCCCCAGCCCTTTAAAAAAATCATTTTTTTGGTAGTTGTAGATGGACACAATACCTTTATTTTATTTATTTATTTTCATGTGTGCTGAGGATAGAACCCAGGGTCTCACACGTGTTAGGCAATCACTCTGCCACTGAGCTACAGCCCCAGCCCTCCAGACCTTTTTATTTCAATTTTTAGACAGGGTCTACCTAAGTTGCCCAGGCTGGCCTCAAACTTGCAATTCTCCTTTCCTCAGTTTCCAGAGTCACCTCTGAGCACCACTATGCCCAGCTTTCCTGAAAATTTCTTGCATTCTTCATATTGGCCTCTGGGGTTGTCCCTAGGGTTCCAATACTCTACAACTTCCTCTGTATAATGAGCAGGGCCATAAATCTGTGCTTGTTATTGCAAAACCAGCTGACTGCATGAGGGGTGCTTCTTGTGGCTTCAGATACCCTAGTTCCTATCATGCCTCTCCTAAAGGTGACAACACTCCCCATGGAGAACCCCAGGACTTACCTGTGCTATTCTTCCCCAATTCTTTTCTTCCCTGTCCAAGAGATGGGGCCACTAAGTATCAGGTTGCATGTCTGTATGGCTCTGCTGGGGAAGTAAGTGCTGGTGTATGGGTTTGCCTCTGTTCCCAGTGGGCCCTTCCTTAAAGGCCTTGGCACCCTTGGTGTTGACTCCTGGCATTGTCCTGTCAGTCTTGCTCCTCTCCAAACTCCCCTACCCTAGAAATGGGGCCACTAGATGCCTGGGTTATTATGTAAAACCAATTAGCCTCAGAGGATGGGAGGCCCTGATTAGGTCTTCCTATTGTTCCTGCTTTCCCTAGGGTCATTTCTAAAAGAACTGAATCCTCTGTGGAAGTTTCCAGGGCTATCTCTGCCATCCCTCCTCTCTCCTTTCTCCCATGCAGGAGAAATGGGGTGTGGGGCTGGGGCTGGGGTTGTGGCTCAGTGGTAGAGTGCTCACCTAGCACATGCGAGGTCTTGGGTTTGATCCTCAGCACCACATAAATAAATAAATAAATAAATAAATAAATAAATAAATAAAAGGTATTGTGCCAACTACAACTAAAAAATACTTATTAAAAGAAAAGAAAAGAAATGGGGTTGTGAAATGCCCAGGCTGAGGCTGGGTGGTAGGAGAGTTTCAATGACTGCTTGTGAAAGATAGGACTTATCCTCTGTAGAGAAAATTAGACTTTATCTCATGGTTAAGTAGTAAGGATTAGGGCTGAGATTATGGCTCAGTGGCAGAGTGCTTGCCTTGAATGTGTGAGGCACTGGGTTCGATCCTTAGCACCACATAAAAATAAGTAAATAAAAGTATTGTGTCCATCTACAACTAAAAAATATTTAATAAAAAAGAAGTAAGGACTAGCCAGGCATAATGGCATATGCCTATGATCTTAGTGACTTGGGAGGCTGATATAGGAGGATTGTAAATTCAAGGCCAGCTTGGCCAACTTGGTGAGACCCTGTCTTAAAATAAAAAACATAAAAGAGAGCTGAGAATGTAGCTCAATGGTGGAGCACACCTAGGTACAATCCCCAGTACCCTCCCCCAACCCCATACCCACAATGTAGGCACCAGACTTTGGGGCTAAGATCAAGAATTATTATCTGGAGAAAGAGTGGAGATTTGGCCCCTAGAGAAGGAATTGGGAAACCAAATGCTGGTGGCATAAGTTGGGATTTATCCTCTGGAGGCACAGATCCTTCCTCGATTTCTGGCAGGAGAAATAAGGACTCACTCTCTGGAGGAAGAGGTTAGTGCTTAGTCTCTGTAGCAAAAAGTGGGATTTAGGTTCTGGAGCTAATAATGTAGAGTTAGCCATTCACGGGGGAACTAGGGAAGCAGTACTTGGCAGCATAAGTTGGGAGTCGATATCTGGCAGAGGGAAGATAGGACTTAGTGCCTGGTATTAGGAGTCTGGTGTTTGTTCCTGGCTTTGGACTCAAATGTCTGATGGGAGATGTTCAGAACTATAAACAGTCTGAGATTTTATTCTACTTATAAGACAATAAGCTATCCCATTTTGTGGATGCAATCAGAAGACGCGACTCTCCTTAGTTAGAGATAAAGAATTTTACTATTCACAGAAAGAGCCATAGTCAGAGTATGCACGATGTTTGGGCTGGTTTTCCATGCTCCCAGGACTAAGGGGAGTAATGCAGATGGGCCTAGATGCATGGCTGTACACATTGTGAGTGGAGTTGCTCTAGAAGAATGCTGAGTGTGGGGGATTCATGTATTTTTAAATTATTTTTTAGTTGTCCATGGACTTTTATTTTATTGATTTATTTTTATGTGGTGCTGAGAATCAAACTCAAGGCCTCACACATGCTAAGCAAGCACTCTATCACTGAGCCACATCACCAGCCTCCTCATGGCTTTTATAGAGCTGTAAAAAGTCTGCTTTTTCTCTGGAAGGAAATGTTATTTCATTTCTCAAGGGAGCTCACTGAGCAATTGACTGTGTAAAGATCCAAGGCCTTTTATCTTGGCATGTCTCAAAAGAATGTGTAGGGACCCTTAGGGACCTTGGCAGATTGTCTTTTGGCAAGTCAGATTGACCAGATGGCCTACTCTGTGGTTTGACAAAATGTTCTGATTTGGGTGTTGACCTTAGGTCTGGGTTCACAGGTTTGACCAGATGTCTTGATTTACTATCAACCAGATGTTCTTTTTAGAAGTTTTATTTGACTCCATGGCTATTTAGACCACTGACCAGAAAAGACTCAGTGCAAGAGGTTTGTCAGAGAGAGTGTTCTATCACTGGGGAAAGAGGCCAGAGCCTGTGGCTCACAAGATTGAGTATCCAGGTCCAGGGGCAGTGGAGGCTTTTCCAGGAGATCTGCTCCTCAGAGTTCTCAGAATACTCCACCATAGCCCCTAGAACTCCTTGGCCATTCCACTACTTTCTAACCCACCTTTACAGAGAAATGGGCAGAAAGTAACTGCTAGGAGGCTAGCTAGCTGTATGGGTGGAGGAAATGTCTGATCTTTTGTGTGTGTGTGTGGGAGGGGTACTAGGGATTGACTCATGGGCACTTGGCCATTAAGCCCCACCCCTATTTTCTGTATTTTATTTGGAGACAGAATTTCACTGGGTTGCTTAGCACCTTGCTTTTGCTGAAGCTGGCTTTGAACTTGTTTGTGATCCTCCTGCCTCAGCTTCCTGAGCCACTGGAATTATGGGCATGTTCCAACACGCCCTGTGAGATGCCCAATTTTAAACTTCAGATTATCTCTGCTCTTCTGATAGTCCACAAAAGTCTATGCCCTTTTTGGAACCCTGTCCCAGCTCTGTTACTCTCTGAACTCTCTCAATTGAGAAATGGGGATGGGAAGGAACTAATTAAAGACCAGATAATTAGTGGACTGCAGTGAGGGTTGGGAGTGGGCAGGAAGAGGCCAGCCTGAAGCTTACAAATCCACTGTGTTCCCTGGAGATCCCCTACAAAAAGGTCTTTGCAGGTTGGGTTTTAGCTCAGGTGTTCAGAAACAATTTTATGGAGTTGCTTTTCATGCACTTTATGGAGTTGCTTTTCATGCATTGTTTTTTTCTTTTTCTTTTTAACTCAGGGGCACTCAGCCACTGAGCCACATCCCCAACCCTATTTTGAATTTTACTTAGAGACAGGGTCTCACTGAATTGCTTAGCACCTCACATTTTGCTGAGACTGGCTGTGAACTCAGGATCCTCCTGTCTCAGCCTCTGGAGCTGCTGGGATTACCACCGAGCTGCTGGGCCATCTCACCCAGAGGGGTTCTAATTAACATACCAAAGACTGAGAACTGAGCTAATGCTAGACCTCTGTCCAAGTCCAAGACTAACCAGTGGGTGGTACACAAATGTGAAAGACTTGAATAACATTGCAAAGCCCATGAAAGCTGAATTTTCATTGAAACCACATCCACAGAAGACAGAATGAGCTGGTGGCCTGAAGCTATCCAATAACCATTGCCTGCTAAAACAAATATACCAGCATTCTTCAGAGGATTTAAACAAGACTCAGAATCCCAATGTAATATCCAAAATGTCCTAGATACTATCCAAAATCTCTGAGTATACAAAGAACAATGAAATGCTCCCTTCAGATGGGGAAAGACAACCAATGGATGCCAAGAATGAGATCATTCAGACACTGGAATTATCTGAGAAGAACTTTAAAGCAGTCATTATTAAAAAATGATTGAATGAGCAATCATGAAAATTCTCAGAACAAATATTAAAATGGAAAGTATTTGAATAGAAAAGAGAACATGTAAAGGTCAGCCAAATGGAAATTTTAGAAATGAAAGATAAAATTAGAAAGATAACTGGGTGGCCAGGCTGGATGGCACATGCCTGTAATCCCAGCAGTTTGGGAGGCTGAGGCAGAAGGATTCCAAGTTCTAGGCCTGCCTCAGCAACTTGGTGAGATCCTGTCTCAGAATAAAAAATAAAAAGTGTTGGGGTATAACTCAATGGTAGAGCACTGTTATGGTTTGGAAATGAGGTATCTCCCAAAAACTCATGTGTGATACAACACAAGAGGTTTAGAGGAAAAATGTTTGGGTTATGAAAGCCTTAACCCAATCAGTGAATTAACCCCTGACAGGGATTAATTGAGTGCTAACTGAGGGCTGGTAGGGTGTGGCTGGAGGAAGTGAGTGCCTGGGGGTGTGGTTTTGGGGTATATATTTTGTATCTGGAAAGTAGATCAGTTTTCTGATCATCCTGTGAACTGCTTCCTTCTACCACATTTTACTGTGATGATGTTTAGCCTCACCTTGAGCCCTGAGGAGTGGAAATGGCTGTCAATGGACTGAGATCTCTGAAACTGTGAGCCCTCACATAAACTTTTCCTCCTTAAAATTGTTCTTGTCAGGTATTTTAGTCATAGCTGTTAAGGTCTGTAAACAAGTCAAAAAACACCTGGTATTTTGCCAGGGGAATGTTAGAGTTGGTAAACAAGTCTGGATGGTGCCTGGCAAAATGCCAGAGGGAGTGGTTTGAGAAGTAACAAAAGCAAGCCATTAAGTGTGGAGATTCCTTATTGGTCGACTGATGTATCTAGTTTATGCTAATTAAGATAAGCTGTGCAAAATGTATAAATAGCTCTGTTGTCCTACAATAAACGGCTCCCTCTCCTGCTGTATCATCGTACACAAATTATTCGTCACCCCCCCCCTTATTTTGCCCAGCCAGACAGGCTGCCGCACATAGCAGTGAAAAAGCTGACTAAAATAAGCACCCCTGGGTTCAAGTACTGCCCCCTGCCAAAGAAAGATAATTGGGTGCTGGATGAGATCAATAGAAGAATAGAATAAAGTTGACAGGGGAACAATCCAGTGAACTTGATGATAGATCAAGAAATATTATCGAACCAGAACAACAGAAAGGATAAAATTGAAAAAAATTCAACACAGGCAAAACAACAAAAAGTCTAATATTCAAGTCACTGGGTTCCTAAAAAGAAAGGTGCATGAGGCAGTAAAAATATTTGAACTAATAATGGCTCAAATATCCCAAGCTAGATAATGACATCCACCTAGAGATTCAAAAAAATGAGCAAACTCAAAATGGGATAAAGTCAAACAAATCCACATCCAGACACATCAGAACTGTTGCAAACAAAAGACAAAACATTTTGAAAGCAGTGAGAAAAGAATGACTCATTTACCTGAAGGGGAACAACTGTAGCTTTTTTATCAGAAACCAAGAAGGCCAGAAGGAAATGGCACATTTTAAAATGCTGAAATGCTAAAAGAAAGGAATTAGCAACCCTGAATTCCATATCTGGTAAAAATAGCATTTAGAAATGAAGGTGAAATAAAGACATTCTTATATGAAAGAAAATTAAGAGAAGTCGCAGGCAGCATACCTGGCCTAGAGGAAGTATTAAATGAAATCCTTTAGACAATAAAAAAGGATAAAAGAAAGAAATTCAGAACATCAGGAATGGAGGAAGAACAACAGGAATGGTAAATATCTTGGTAAACATAATGAGCTTTTTTGTGCGGGTGGGGTGGGGGGATTGAACCCAGGGATACTTAACCACTCAGCCACATCCCCAGCCCTTTATATATTTTATTTTTTTATTTTTAAAGAATTTGTTTTAATTAGTTATACATGACTATATTTTATTTTGAGACAGGGCCTTGCTAAGTTGCTGAGGACTGGCTTTGAACTCCTCCTGCCTCAGCCTCCCCAAGCCATTGGGATTATAGGTGTGTGCTACTGCACTGCAGCATGAGCTATTTTTCTCCTTTTGAGTTCTTTAAAACTTGCTTCATAGTTAAAAGCAAAATATGTAACATTGAGTGAAAGTACAGTCATGCTCCACTTAACAAGGTGAATATGTTCTGAGCAATGCATGATTAGATAGTTTTGTCATTGTACAACCATCACAGAGTATACTTGTACAAGTTAGATGGCTACTATGGTACAATGTTACTAGGCAATATAGTCTTTTTTTTTTTTTTGTACTGGGGATTGAACCCAGAGGCACTGAGTCACATCCCTAGCTCTTTTTATTTTTCACTTAGAGACAAGGTCTTGCTAAATTGCTTAGGGCCTCACTAAGTTGCCGAGTCTGGCCTGGAATTTGCAATCCTCCTGCTTCAGCTTCCCAACCTGCTGGGATTACAGACATGTAAGAATATATTGCTAGGCAATATAATCTTATGTGACCACTGTTGTATATGCATGTGGTCCACCCTTGACTGAAACATGTGGCACATAACTGTATACAGACATAGTATATAATAACATAATAAGAAGGAGGAAGGGTAAGGGTTATACATCAAAAGGAAAGTGGTAAAGTATTGATTCTAATAGACTAAGAAATGTTAATTTGGGGCCTGGGAGTTTAACTCAGTGGTAGTATGCTTGCCTAGTATAGACAAGGCCCTGGATTTGATCCCCAGCACCACAAAAAACAAAGCAAAACAAAATAAAAATCTTTGTATTTTATAATCCCTAAAGCAATCACTGAAAAAATTATGTAAGTAGATATAGTTAGAATCAAAAGGTACAATAAAATGTTCAAATAACCCAAATGAAGGCCCTAAAGGAAACAGAAAAATAAACAGGAAAAATGAAAGCAAATAATAAAATGGCAGACCTAAATCTAAACATATCAATAATTATTACCAAATATCAATGGTATACACACATAAATGAAAATACAGAGATTGTCAGAAGGATAAAATAATGGCCCAACTATATGATAAATAAAAAAACTCAAAATATAATCACTCAGGTAATTTTCAAGTAAGATGATGGGCAAAGTATAAATATGAGCTGGGTGTGGTAGCACAAGCCTGTAATCCTAGTGACTCAGGAGACTGAGGCAGGAGAATCACTAGTTCAAAGCCAGCCCCAGCAACTTAGTGAGGCACTTAGCAACTCAGCAAGACCTTTTCCCTAAATAGAATGTAAAAAAGGGCTGGGGATGCTTTAGCATGTGAGATGTCCTGGGTTTGATTCCTGGGCAGTGCAAAAAAAAAAAAAATTAGCTTCCCAGATAAAATTCAAAAAGCCAGGCACTATGGTGCATACCTGTAGTCCAAGCTACTTGGGCTACTTGGGAGTCTGAGGCTGAAGGATTGCTTGAGCCCAAAAGTTGGAGGCCAGCCTGGACAACATAGAGAGATTTGTCTCAAAAAAAAAGAAAGAAAGAAAGAAAGGGGGGGGGGAGAGAGAGAGAGAGAGAGAGAGAGAGAGAGAGAGAGAGAGAGAGAGAGAGAGAGAGAGAGAAAGGAAGAAAGAAAGAAAGAAAAGGAAAAATCTCCAGGTCCAAATGGTTGGAACGTTGCCAAATATTTAAAGACTAAATAACCATAATTACACACTATCCTTTCCAGAGAATTATTATTATTGTTGTTGTTACTACTACTTCTACTACAACTACTTGGTACCAGGGATTGAACTCAGAGGTACATTACTACTGAGACACATCAAAAACCATTTTTAGGGGGCTGGGGTCGTGGCTCAGTGGTAGAGCACTTGCCTAACATGAGTGAGGCACTGGGTTCGATTCTCAGCACCACATGTAAATGAATAAAATAAAAATCCATCAACAACTAAAAAAAAACATTTTTATTTTTTGTTTTTAAAAAATATTTATTTTTTTAGGTGTAGTTGGACACAATACCTTTATTTATTTATTTTTATGTGGTACTGAGGATCACAGTACCCAATTTTAAGGCTAATTTATAGTGACAGAAAGCATATTAGTGGCTTCTTTTTTTTTAAAGAGAGAGTGAGAGAGGAGAGAGAGAGAGAGAATTTTTTAATATTTATTTTTTAGTTCTCGGCGGACACAACATCTTTGTTGGTATGTGGTGCTGAGGATCGAACCTCGATCGGGCCGCACGCATGCCAGGCGAGCGCGCTACCGCTTGAGCCACATCCCCAGCCCCTATTAGTGGCTTCTTGGGAATAGGACACAAGTATACAGAGAAATCAAAGAAATGATTACAATGGGACATAAAGAAAGGTGTGAGGGTAGTAGACAGATTAATTACCTTGTTTATGGTGTTTGTATTATTAATATGCGTATATATCTGACAATATATACATATATGTATATATATACATATACATGACAAGTTTGTCAAATTGTACACTTTAAATATGTGTAGCCTAATTATAACTCAATAAAGCTACTTAAAAAATTCTCTCCAAGCCTGACACTGAGGTGCATGCATATAATCCCAGTGACTTGTGAGGCTGAGGCAGAAGGAGCACAAGTACAAGGCCAGCCTCAGCAACTTAGCAAGACCCTGTCTTGAAATGAAAAATAAAAAGGGCTGGGGTGTAGCTCAGTGGTAGAGTGCTCCAGGGTTCAATCCCCAGTACCAAAACCCAAATCAAACCAAACAAAAACAAAAGTTCTCCAAAGTGTCATACTAGTTTTATATCCAGTAGGTGGCAGTCGGAACCAGGAATTTTGCCAGAGTGTTAGCATCTTATCCTCCAGTAGTACTTTAGTTTGTAAAATAACATATGGGAAGAGTAATAACAAGCAAAAAACAATAACAAACAGAACCAAACCCAAAAGAGTAATAATAAGGTAAGTTAGCTTCATGGTATATTTTATGAGGTTATGATGAAAACAAAAAGGAACATAATTGTAATAAATCATTATCAAGTTTCTGTTTATTAGTTTTTGAATCTTTAGATAAAGTAAGTAGGGAATGCAGAATAAAGAATAGATATGGACCCATTCCAACCACCCTGAGATACTAGTAAAAGTTAAGAGGCTGGTTGATAGTTGAACAACTCTTTTTTTTTAAATCTTTATTTTATCTTTTTTTTTATGTGGTGCTAAGGATCGAACCCAGTGCCTCACGCATGGCAGGCTAGTGCACTATTACTTGAGCCACATCCCCAACCCCTGATAGTTGAACAACTCTTTTCATTTTTATAAGACCTTTTACTGAAAGTCTTAGAGTGTGTTAACAAACCACCTGACATCCCCGGTTAAAAATGCTATACTTTAAAAAAAATTGTAAATTAATGTGGCAGGGTTATAGCTTAGTGGAAAAAGCATGTACTTAGTATGCATGAGGCCCTGAGTTCAATCACTAGTACCCAAAATTGTAAAATTAAAATTTAACCCTGTTAATATCATTGCTTCATTTTTCTAATCTAGATTGAAATTTCAGCCCCAGAATTCTCTGCTTGTCTTCAAAGCCTCATTCAGCATGAAGGAAAATCTGTTACTCATCCAGCGTAGGGATAGGGGGCAATTCCTTTGACCCCCAGGCCAGTTATCTGTTGGAAAAGAGAGAAACTCTGAAAAAAGTTAATTGACAAATATTCTTCAAAAGCATCCTCCTTCCCCATTGAACACAGGGGTGTTTAACCAATGAGCCACATCCCTAGTCTGTTTAAAAAATTTTTTTTGGAGACAGGGTCATGCTAAGTTGCTCAGGGCCTTGCTAAATTGCTGAGGCTGGCTTTGAACTTTTGATCCTCCTGCCTCAGCCTCCTGGGTCTCTGGGATTACTCTCTGGGACCACAGAGACATCAAATTTATTTCTATCATCTTCCTACCTGTTAAGGAAGTGATTCCTATATTTCTACATTTCTTTTCAGCTCAAAAGAGTCTGTGATTTTTGTCAATGTTTGTTCTGTTGTAAAAATAAATTATCAAAAACCTGAAAATAGGGCTGGGATTGTGGCTCAGCGGTAGAGCACTCGCCTAGCAGGGGTGAGACCTGGGTTCGATCCTCAGCAACACATTAAAAATAAAAGGCATTGGGGCTGGGGATGTGGCTCAAGCAGTAGCGCGCTCGCCTGGCATGCCTGCCGCCCGGGTTCGATCCTCAGCACCACATACAAACAAAGATGATGTGTCTGCCGAGAACTAAAAAATAAATATTAAAAAATTCTCTCTCTCTGTCTTAAAAAAAATAAAAGGCATTGTGTTGTGTCCATCTACACCTGAAAAATAAATGTTAAAAAAATCCCTGAAAATGTTCTTAAGATATAAAAACAATCAAGTGATCTGGTAAACATGTTTCAGACATCAGTTTTCCAAGCTCATTTTATTCATTTGATGGATACTAACAAATACTACTAAAGCTCAAAAATATTTTTAAATACTGTACAAAGTAGGTTAAATATATCATCCTGGACTCTAGGTAACAGCCTACAAAATCTAAATAAAATACTTTTAGGTCTAGCATGTTAAGCTTAACACACCAACTAGAATTATGTTTTGGAAGTATGCAAAAGCACCACTCAGTTCTCTACCTCACCCCCAAAATAAAAGAAATAGTTTTATTACCTTGAAAATTCCACCAGCTTCAGGTTGCCTCAGAAGACTCTCAGAGTCCATTCCATCCCGGGCACAGGTGACATACATTTCAGAGTAATCCTTTCCTCCAAAGCAGCATGAAGTTGTTTTGTCAACAGGCAACTTCACTGTTTGGAGTCTTTTCCCTAGATAGCCAAATAGTTTATTTGAAGTTTAGTTCTAAAAAATTCCAACCTGTCAAGTATTTCTGGACCCTTTGTGGAGTTCTAAGAAGACCATGCAGGTCAGAACTCATCCATGTATTTAAGTTGCCTTCCCTGATGATTTATTTTGAGCAAAGAGACTTACCTCTATAGGAAAAGAAGTTCTGCTTGTAAATTTTGGGCTATATCTTTGGCCTTTTCTAAAATCATCCAGATGAGACCACTGAATATATCTCTAACTTTACTAGTAATGAGGTCCCTAGCATCTGGTGTTTTCTAGACTTGGCAAAGACTGCACTTTGCTATGGGCCTACCTGTCTCAGGATCTAAACGAATCACTCTTCCTCCATTGTAGCAGGCCACCCAAAGTTTCCCCTCAGTGTCAATACACATTCCATCTGGGATTTGCTCATCTTTCTCCAGCTTGTAAACACTTCTTCGGTTGGCTATGGTTAAAAAAACAAAACCAAAAATATAAGAAAGCAACAGGCCATTCAATACAGAGAATCACACAATGAACTCTTAAGCTGATTATAAATACTGATCACCTCTGCTTATCCAGTGTCTGGCATGTGAACAAAGGATTATTACCACATGATTTGGGGTGAATTAACTCCCTTTTGTTTTGGTACAGACATATGTGCCTCAGCTTTCAGAAGAAGAGGGGAAAAAAAGAATTATTTTATTTTTGTGTTTCTGGGGATGGAATTCAGGGCCTCACACATGCTAGGCAAGTGTTTTACCTCTGAGTTTATCCTCCAATCCAAGTAAACTTCTTTGTTTTTGGTACTATTTGGTACTGGGGATTGATTCTTGGCGATTTTACCATTGAGCTACATCCCCAGTCCTTTTTATTCTTTATTTCAAGACAGAGTCTCACTAGATTTCTGAGGCTGGCCTTGAACTTGTGATCCTTCTGCTTCAGCCTGCTGAGTTGCTGGGATTACAGGCATGTGCCACTGTGCCCAGCTCCAAGTAAACTTCTTAATAAAATAACAATCGAGCAGAGAGGAGGGTGTGTGTATGTGTGTGTGGGGGAGACGGTAGAATTAAATGGACATTATTACCCCTATGTATGGGTATAATTGCATGCATGGTGATTGTACATCATGTACAACCAGAGAAATGAAAAGTTGTGCTCCATTTGTTTTAAAAAATAAAATAAATTAATAAAAAATATCAATAGGTAGTTATCTTTGAGACTGACCTGAACTGAGGCCCTGCAGGCCCATCTCAGATACTCTTTAGTCTTGTGATTACACTTTTGCTGTTTTAGTTACAAAAATGCCGACTTTGATTAAGTCTAAGATCTATAAAGCAACTTAATGGTGAACAAATTGTGCCCTCAAACTAGGAAGATATATGAGATTTTTTTCTGCCTGACCACATGCTCCAAAATCAAGACTAAATATTAGAAGAAATTGCATATGAAAGGAGGGGCATCCTGAAACCCATTGCCTGGTTAAAGTGGGGGATCATGGTATACAAAAAAACACACATCAAAAAAGTACAGGACTGGGTGGTACATGCCTGTAGTCCCAGCAACTCAGGAGACTAAAGCAAGAGGATCACAAGTCTAAGCAACTTAGCAAGCCCCTCTCTCAAAATAAAAAATAAAAAGGGCTGTTGATGTAGCTCAGTGGTAAAGTGTTTCTGTGTTCAATCCTCCTTACCAAAGGAAAAAAAAATCAGGTCACTACAGTAATCAGATTGAAATATAATGGAAAAATGTTCAAACCATGTGTAAGGAAAATGGATAAAAACAGTCATAAAAAAGAACACTACATATTTCAAAGCAAAAGTATCTGTACTGGAATATTTTACCTCTGATTAAATCTGCATGGAGAGCCTTGTGATTTTTTTTTCAAGTCATTTTTATGATTGGTTTTGCTCTTTTGGTCTGGCACCTTTCATCAAACAGTTCAAGGACTCCCTTCTAAATTTTTCTAAATAATTCCTTCCTTCCTAGTTTCCAAATATGTCTTATTTACAGCACATTGATGGAATTGAACCAACCTGTAACTGCTTTTCTGTTTTCAAAGTTGTTAATTTGCCTCTGAGTACTAGTCCATGATCATGTAAAGTACAAATAAAGATTAGGAACCAAACTCTAATTTTCTTTTATCCCACACTGTTCTATATTATTGGTCTTTAGATACTTCTGTTAGAACAGGATTTTTTTTCCAGAGAATACCTTTCTGATGATGGTGGAAAGAAAGGATTAATGGTCTATGCATATTAGGCCAACCTTGACCACATTTTCATTGTGTCGAGGGCTACAGTTTAGCAGTTCAGTTAAGTCTGTGTAATCATTATTATATGGGAATAATAACATTGGAAAATTCTGTATTTGACAAGTAAGGACCTCTTCACATGGGTTGAGGAAGAGGTGCCTTACTAATCACAAACATGAAAAATATACCAGCAGTATTGAGAAAAATAATGATAAAGTACATACAGATCTGTCCTGTCTGCAGGTTGTAGTCAAAGGCATCCACAGAGTAGGAGAGGCTGTCAATGTAATAAAAGATTTTGTGGTCCAGGGACCAATCCAACCCATTGGAAATGTCCACTTGGTCAAAGTACTTCTTCACATGGTGGTCAGGAAAGAGAGAGTACAGGGACCCTTGGTGTCGCTCAAGTACTGCTGGGGCTGTTTCCTCGGCCATGGTACCTACAAAAACCAAAGAGCACTGAGCTGGGCCCCACCGTATCTCATTCCATGCACAACACCATTCTTTCTCATCAGAGATCCTTTCCAGTGTTTAAATCAAGGGAATTGCCAGGTACAGTAGCACAGGCCTCTAATTCCAGTGGGTTGGGAGGCTGAGGCTGGAGGATTGCAAATTTCAAGCCAGCCCCAACAATTTAGTGAGGCCCTAAGCAACTTAGAGAGACTCTGTCTCAAAATTAAAAAAAAATAGAAATAAAAATAGGAGCTGGGGTTGTGGCTCAGTGGTAAGAGCATTTGCCTAGCATGTGTGAGGTCCTAGGTTCGATTCTCAGCACCATATACAAATAAATGAATAAAAGAAACGTTTATAACATCTAAAAATATTTTAAAAAAGAAAAGGAGTGTGTGTGTGTGTGTGTGTGTGTGTGTGTGCATCTTAAAAAAATAAAAATAAAAAGGGCTGGGGATGTGGCTCAGTGGTTAATTGTCCCTGGGTTCAATCCCTGGTACCAAATAAAAAAATAAATAATCTTAAAAAAATAAACCAGGGAATTACTGTACATCTCAATTTGGGATACACATCATATATATGTATATATGCATATATATTTACTTTTTGTTGTACTAAGGATTGAACCCAGGGGTGCTCTATTGAGCTAAATCCTCATCCCTATTTATTTATTTAGTACTGGGGATGGAACTCAATGGTGCTTAACCACTGAGCCATATCCCCAGCCCTTTATTTTTTGAGACAGGGTCTCACTAAGTTGCTTAGGGCCTCACTAAGATGCTGAGGCTGACCTCGAACTTGTGATCCTCTTGCCTCAGCCTCCTAAGTCACTAGAATTACAGGCATGAGACACCATGCCTCACTCTTTATTTTTTCAGGCAGGGTTTCATTTAGTTGTTGAGGGTCTCCCTAAAGTGCTGATCTGGCCTTAAACTTGCAATTTTCTTGACTCTGCCTCCTGAGTCACTGGGACTACAGACAAGCACCACTATACCAAATTTAGGTTTTACATTTTTAAAAATGACAAATACCTTGCTTATAATGCAAATTAAAACTATGCTGAGGGTCTGGGGTTGTGGTTCAGTGGTAGAGCACTTGCCTGGCATGTATGAGGCACTGGGTTCGATCCTCAGCACCACATAAAAATAAATAAAATAAAGCTATTAAGAAAAAATTATGCTGAGACATTCCAATTCCTAATAAGATGGGGTAGACATGTGCCAACTTCATTTTCTCCTACTGAGAATAACTCTAAAACCTAGACAACATGTATGATACAGCTATTTATTTATTTATTTATTGCTAGGGATAGAACATGAGGCCTTGTTCATGCTAAGCAAGTGCCTTACTACTGAGCTACATCACCAGCCCTTATATTTTTATTTATTTATTAGTATATTTTTAGTTGTTGATGGACATTTATTTTATTCATTTATTTATATGCAGTGCAGAGAATTGAACCCAGTGCCTCACACATACTAGGCAAGCACTCTACCACTGAGCTACAACTCCAGTCCCCTAATTTTTATTTTGAAGGGTCTTACTAAGTTGCTTAGGGCCTTGCTAAGTTGCTAAAGCTGGCCTTATTCTTCTCCTGCCTCAGCCTCCTTAGTCACTGGGATTACAGGCATATACCACCATGCCTGGTCAAGAAAAGGAAACTCTTGAAGCTCAGAGGGCATAGAGGAAGCACCTGGGTTATTTTCCATTCTGTTTTCTCCTTTTTCTCATGCACCAGTCTCTAGATAGTTCATTAGCAGGGGTAGTAATAGCAGAGTGGCGAGAAATAGGAAACTACAGGAATCAAAACTCTGAAGGAAGGGGATATTCCTTTTCATTTGGTTATGCTGCATGCCAAGCACTTTCACTTTGATTCTTTTTTAAACCCTTTGCTTTTAAATTCTTTTCTTCTCTGTCTTTTTGCTGCTTGACCCCATAGGCAGCATCATCATAGAAATGGGTGGTTTCTGGCTAGAGAAATGAAAAGGAGAGCTCCAGGAAACTGGAAAGTACTGAGAGATAATAAAGAGGCAGTTGCTGAAGAATTCAATCCCCCAAAGCTATTTAGGAATGCCTAGGCTCACCCCCAATTTGTACATACATGTATTGGATTCTAATCAGTATATTAAAGATTTGGGGTCCAGCGTGGTATAATTCCAGCTACTTAGGAGGCTGAGGCAGGAGGATTACAAGTTCAAGGCCAGCCTGGGCAACTTAGTGAGACCCTGCCTCAAAATAAAACACACAAAAAAAGGGGGCTTGGGATGTAGCACAGAGGTAGAACCTTCTTGTGTTCAATTTCCAGAACCACCACCAACAAAAACAACAAAAAAGATTTTGGGAGTGAAGCTAATGGACCTTCTATACCAGACTGATTACTGACAGGCACACATATGGGACAGATGATCTTAGTACCTAATAGAAAGCATGTTGGAACTTGTGGTCTTACCCTAAACATATATAGTTCCTGCTAAGACAATTATAACAACATGTTCTATAGGATTTAAACAGGACTCAGGGGCTTCTCATATTCAAAATGTCTAAGATACAACAGAAGATGATTTGATACTATAGTTTGGGTATTGAATGTCCTTAAAGGTCCATGGTCCTTTAAGGCTTGATCCCTAAGGTGGTGCTACTAGGAGGTACTGTGGATATTTAGGAGATGAGGTCTCATGGGAAGTCCTTAGGTAATGGGGTGGGGGGTGCCCTTGAAGGGGATTGTGGGACCCTGGCTGGTCTAGTCACTCTTTGCTTCTTGACTCAGGAGGTGAGCAGTTTGCTGTGTTATGCATTTCTACTATGATGAGCTGCTTTACCAGAGACTCAAAACAATGGGTCATGGACTGGGACCTCCAAAACTGTGTGCCCAAATAAATTTTTCTCTTCTTTTTAAATTTTTACAAATATTTTTTAGTTATATATGGACACAATGCTTTTATTTATTTTTATGTGGTGCTGAGGATCAAACCCAGTGCTTCACATGTGCTAGGCAAGCACTCTACCATTAAATTACAACTCCAGACCCTAAAACTTTTCTCTTTACAAGTTAATTCCCTCAGATATTTTGTTATAGTGACAGAAAACCGACTAATACACTTGGTAACATAGACATGGAAATAAACTCACATAGGAAATTACAATCAACAGATGCTGAAAATGATATGGCCGATGTTGGAATTATTTCACAAAGACTACTGCAACTCAAAAACAGTCTTCAAACAAAACTCAAAATTGAAAATATCAGCAAGGAAATACAAGATATAAAGAATAACCAAATGAAGATTTTAGAAATGTTTTTTTTTTTTTGAGGCTGATTTTTTTCTCTGTTGTCCACACTGGCCTCAAACTTCTGGGCTCAAGTAATCTTCCTGCTTTAGACTCCCAAGTAGTAGGGACTACAGGTATGCATCCCCACATCCAGCTTAGAACTGAAAATTTTAGGATTGACTCAATAGCAGAATAGTGATGACAGAAAAGAATCAGTGTTCCTGATGATAGACAAATAGAAATTATATAATCTGGGACTAGGGGAATAGCTCAGTGGTAGAGAGTATGCTTAGCATGTGCAAGGCCTTAAATTCAATCCCCAGCACCCACCCCTGCAAATATTATACAATCTGAACCAGAGAGGAAAGAGAAAAAAGATTGGAAGCAGAAGGAACAGAGCCTCAGAGATCAATGGAACAAAAAGGCTGATGCATCACCCCCCCACCAAGCTTGGGGAAAAGCATAAAACTATAGATTCAAGAATGTGAGCAAGCCTGGCATGGTGGTACATGCCTGTAATCCTGGAGGCTGAGGAAGGAGGATTGTAAATTCAAAGATAGCCTCAGCAACTCATTGAGGCCCTAAGCAACTCAGTGAGACCCTGTCTCTAAATAAAATACAAAAAGGGCTGAGGATGTGGCTCAGTGGTTAAGTACCCTTGGGTTTAATACCTGGTATAAAAATAAAATGGTGAGCGAGGGCTGGGGTTGTGGCTCAGTGGTAGAGCACTTGCCTAACACATGGGTATGATCCTCAGGCACTGGGTATGATCCTCAGCATCACATACAAATAAATAAATGAAATAAAGGCATTTTGAAAAAGAAAGTGAGCAACTCCAAACCAGGATAAATGCATGCTTAGATACATAATCAAATCGCTGAAACTTAAAATCAAATTTGTAAGCAATGAAAGAAAAATGACACATTACACACAGGGGAATAGTGATTTCAGGGACAAAGAAAGGAACTAATTATTTAAAATGGTCAGTTTACTAAGAATATATAGTAATCCTAAACATGTGTGTGCTTAACAACAGGGCTTCCAAATATGCAAAGCAAAAGTCAGAAGTAGGGGCTGGGGATATAGCTCAGTTGGTAGAGTACTTGCCTTGCATGCACATGGCGCTGTGTTCAATCCCCAGCATCACACATATAGAAAAAGTCAGAAGTGAAAGGAGAAATAGAAAAAAATACAGAATTATTGTTGGAGACTATCACCATCCTTTTCTCAGTTATAGATACAACTAGATATAAAATCAGTAAAGACACAGAAGAACAGAATACCCTCAGCCAATTGAATCTAATTGATATTTGTAGAACACTCCATCCAACAACAGAAGACACATTCTTCTCAAATGCATATAGAATATTTTATTTATTGTAGTCATTATTCGATATTCTGAACTTGAGTGTGATCTCAGGGAACAGAGCAGAATCTGACTATAATGAAGAAACTGGAAAGCTCACCTACTATATCATATATCATTTGAAAGAAAAGCAAGTTAGAGGAGGAAAATGAATTATAAATGGGAAACCTGAATAGCAAGCAAGACCAGGTAGTTCTTCCCATCCTGGGAAGAAGGATGATCACAGAGCAATTTCTTGTTATAGGACATTTGAGTTTGTTTCATGAATATTCATCTATACTATCTGTCTCACAGGAAGAGATGCCTGGAACATGAATGTGAAAGGCCTCCTTGGAAAGGGCTTTTCCTTATTGAGAGAGAATAACCTGGTATGTGCTTTTTTTACCATGTAGTAATGAGCACAGACATGTCAGACCTTGGGTGTGGTGATACTTCCAGGGTATGATCACCAGGAGACTCCTTCTAGACTGTCAGATGTCTCTTTTCTGGGCCTGAGACATTTCTAAACACCTACTGAGAACTATGACCCTTCTTTTGAAAAATGTCCCCAGGTGCTTCTGGCAGTGCATACCACCAGTAGGCACACCCATGATGACATAATTTTCAGGGGTTTTCTGATGACCCAGAGACTCCAGATTAAGAACTCAGGTCTCAGGATGGGCCTGGTAGTTTGGAAGGCTGAGGCAGGAGGACTGCATTTGAGACCACCCTCAGCAACTTAGCAAGGCCCTAAGCAACTCGGACAGAGCCTGTCTCAAAATAAAAATATAATAAGGGCTAGGGTTGTAGCTTAGGGATCAAGTGATCCCTGGGTTCAATCCCCAGCAAAACAAAGCAAAACTCAGGCCTTAGAAGATATCTTTTTCTCATAAAGTATCACAGAACTGTAAACTTCTAGCCATAAGGGAGAGAGAAAAAAATTGACTTCATTAGGAAGATCCAATCATAATTCTTTATCTTCAAGCAATTACTGGCAGAAGGGCTTCTAGTGGCTTTTCATCTTTAACCTTTCAACCTGCCCTGCACAATATCTATGGTCATATAAAGTCCAGGAAGTTGGGGAACATTTTACAGCCAGCTTCTCAGATCTCATGTGCCTTCCATGGTGACAGTGAATGGAGCCAGGATAGTGTCATTAACAGCCATGAGGGGACAGCGTGGGAAGGTGGAAATATCAAGGACGAAGATCAACTTTGGCTAATTTATAAGGTTGTTAATGATGTAAGGTATATGTCTGAAGTGCACTATCTAATTTGAAACTGTTAACTAAATTTTTTTCAAAGCTGAATAGAAGTCATTCTGCAGTCATCATAGTCAAGATTGGTTCAAACAAGAATTAACAATGAATGTAAAACTTAACAGAGCAATTTGGATGAGTACCAGAGTATTTGCTTAGATTTAAAGTATCTCTCCATGTTGCAGCCAGCCTCAAGAAACCTAACTTTCTTTTTCAGTGCCAGAGATTGAACCTAGGGACACTCTACCACTGAGCTACATGCCCAGATCTTTTTTATTTCTTATTTTGAAGCAGGGTCTCACTAAGTTGCCCAGGCTGGACTGAAACTTGTGATCTTTCTGCTTTAGCCTTCCAAGTAGCTGGGATTTGGCTTCAAGATAGGTCCAAATGATCCCTGCCTCTCAGTATTAACACTCTTGTGTAGACCTCTCCATCCATCATTGTCTGTGTGATCAATATCAGACAGCAGAAACGATAGTATACCACTTCTAGGATTTGTTATAAGACTATAGCTTTCATCCTGCATGTTTTTCTCTCCCGCCCCTCATCACTAGCTCTAGGGGAAGTCTGTCTTAAACAGTGCTATGGAAATACCCATGTGGTAAGAAATTGAAGGTTCCCTCTTGTCCACCCCTATGTGAGTGAACCTGGGAGCAAATCCTCCAAGTTCCTTCAGAGAATCCATCTCCAGCTGACAGCTTGATTACAAGTTCATGAGACAGAATGAAACAGAATCATCTAGCTATACCCACATTCTTGACCTTCAGAAAATATGTGTGATAATATGTATTTGTTATTTTAAGCCACTAACTTTCAGGGTAATTTGCTACACAGTGATATAACTAACAAATCTTACAAACTGCTTATAAATTGCAGTGAAGCTGGGCATGGGTGTGGTGGCACATGCTTGTAATCCCAGCTGCTTGGGAGGCAGGTTGAGGCAGGAGGATCTCGGAGTTCAAAGCCAGCCTCAGAAATTTAGCAAGGCCTTAACCAACTCAGTGAGACCTTGTCTCTAAATAAAATAAAATAAAGAGCTGAGGATGTGGCTCAGTGGTTACATGTCCCTAGGTTCAATGCTTGGTACCAAAAAAAAAATTGCAATAAAAAAGCAGTTATTGTAGACAGGTGCAGAGGTACATAACTGTAATCCCAGCTACTTGGGAGGCTGAGTCAAGAGAATCACAAGTTCAAGGCCAGCCTGGGCAACATAGTAAGACCCTGTCTCTAAATAAATAAATAAGGGCCAGGGATGTAGCTCAGTGGCAGAACACATCTGGGTTCAATCCCTACTGTCATATACACAAACCCACAAAACAAAGCAAAGCAAAACAAAACAAAACACACTTACTATGAAATAGAGAAATCTGACAGGACCTTAACCTGTTGACTAAAATTAACATCACCAATGAGGGGCAGAGGGACATTATGTGCTTCCACATGAGATACTCTGAGAAGGACAGAACATCACTTACACAGTATTCCAGCCAAGAATGAATAACATTAAGCTAATCACAAGGAAACATCAGATTACTACAAAATGAAGAATGTTCTATTAAAAAAAAGTGTTGGGGGAGTTAGGTGGGACCGAATCCTTTAAAAATGGTAATGCCATAAAAACAAAGAAAGCCCATGGAAGTGTTCCAGATTAGAGGATGAAAAGACAAGGCAAGAAAGTCTAACACATATCCCAGACTTGATCCTTTATTGAAAGGGGAAAAATTCTTTTTTTTTTTTTTTTGTGCTGCTGGGGATTGAACCCAGGGCCTTGGCATGCTTAGGTAAGCCCTCCACTACTCAGCTATACTCATAGCCCAAAAAATTCTATAAAGGATATTTGGTCAATTCACATAACTAAAATACAGACAGTACATCAGATAAAGTTATTGAATCAATGTTAAACTTCTTCACGTTGGAAGAATATGTTATTTTTCTTGGGAAATTCACTCTCAAGTAGTCTAGGGGTAAAGACTCATGATTTATATGCAACATTCTCAAATGATTCTGGAGATAGTTAAGTTTAGACAGAGAGAGCAAATGTTAAAGGAAGAGGAACAAAATGTTAACAGGTGATTTTAGGCAAAAGGTGTACAGTTGTTTTAGTATTATTACATTTTTTCCTGTAAATTTGTTTTTGTGTGTGGTACTGGGGATTAAAATCAGGGTTTCACACGTACTAGGCAAGTGCTCTATTATTAAACTACACTCCAATCCCTTTTTATTTTTATTTTAAGACACCTCGCTAAGTTGCCCAGACTGACCTTTAACTTTCTGCTGCCTCAGCCTCCTGAGTATTTGGGATTACAGCATGCACAGTGGCACTAGCTCTGTAAAACTGAAATTATTTCCAATTTAAAGGCACTGGGGATGTAGCTCAGTGGTAGAGTGCTTGCTTGCCTAGCATGTCTGAGGTCCTAGGTTCCATCCCCTGCACCACAAAAACAAAACAAACAAAAAATCTAAGACCCACTTGAATAACACTTTGACTACTACAGCAGTGAGAACTTTCCAAGTCATAGTGTTTCCTTCAAATCTCAGCAAGCAGATACTAGAAAAAAATCATACCAGCAAAGTATCTCCCAGCGGGATCCACCTTCCCATCATTGAATCGATTATTTTTCTTGTCTTTATCCACTGTAGCCAGCACAACTACTGATTGATCCTCCCAGTTCAAAGCACAGAACTTTGTTCCAACTGTGGCGACATAGCCTCCTGACTGGCGGAGGGCCACTGAGCTGACTGGGGCATCTGTAGAGGCAAAAGCAATAGTTAGAAGACAACAAACAGTCCAGTGGCTAAACAGCACACTGAGGCCATGATGTTACCTGACATCTCTTAAAGAAGGACTCCAGTGATTTTGATAATGGGAGCGTTCTCTTTCTCCTGTTGAATAGCAAAGGCTACATAACTCAATATATTTTTTTGAGCATGAACTCTATATGCTATTTTGGGCAGCAAAGATAGGAAGGTGAATATGGTCCAACTCCTTTGAGAGCTCCCAGGCTCATGGGAGAAGAAGAGAAGTCAAACCATAGCAACTGAGGCTGGGCATGTGGCTCTATGGTAGAGTGCTTGCCTAGCATGCATGAGGCCCTGGGTTCAATACCCTGCACCAAAACAAAACAAAACAAAACAAAAAAATCGCTGCAGCCTCAATACACTTGGGTAGGCACTACCTCAAATCTACAGGGTGAGTCCCTAATCTTGGGGTACCAAAAGAGTCCACACACAGTGAGTGATACTCAATTTGCCTGACTTCCAGGAAATTTGGAGACTTGAACTTCAGTTCCAGAAAAACGGTTTTGTGACATCTCTCTTCTTCGATACAATACTTGTGTTTTTCAGTGCTGGGATGGAACTCAGGACTTCGAGCATGCTAGGCAAATGCTCTACCACTGAGTTTTAGCCCCAGATATTTTTCCGTATCTAACTGAACATTGCTTCTCAAATCTTGTTTGGGAGATAAACATGGTAAAAATAGCAGAAATGTAGATGTAGTGATAATACAGTAATATCTCTTCATTATGTTATTATATTTTGTATTTTTAAAATTTAGGTTTTTCTGGGTTTAATATTTTTCCATGTATAACAAAGCTTTTTTTTTTTTTGCAGTGCTGGGGATCAGCTATTTTATATATATATATATATATATATATAATATATATATATATATTATATATATATATATATTAAAGTGGAGAGATGAGTTACTATGGATAGAAGTCAAAGGAAATGAATTTATTAGAATTTATTTTGAAAACATTTCCTAAACACCTAATCAATTGGTGCAGAGTACTGGGCTCTCTTAGTTCAAAATCCTGCTCAGAGATCAAGTCAAGTTATTGAGGGTACCAAGGAATGTGCAGGACACTATTAGGAGGGTCAGACTCTCCTCAAGGATCTTATTCTATAGACTAAGACCAAGCAACTGCTGACATCACAAGCCCTTTTCATGGTTTAGGGTGGAGTGCTTTACAGATTAGGGGTAGACATGTGTACATACTGGAAAAGAGAACTAGGGGCTGGGTGTGATGGTGCATGCCAGTAACCCCAGCAGCTCAGAAGGCTGAGGCAATAGGATTGCTAGTTCAAAACCAGCCTCAGCAACTTAACAAGGCACTAAGAAACTCAGTGAGACCCTATCTCTAAATAAAATACAAAAAAGGACTGGAGATGTGGCTCAGTAGTTAAGCACCCCTGGCTTCAATACCTGGTATAAAAAAAGAAAGAAAGAAAGAAAAGAAAAAAGGAGAACTAGGGAAGGCAATTCCCCCCATCCTCCAGGTCACAGTCACTTTGCCCCCAGCAGCAGTCATATTCCCTAGGAGAATTAAAAGGCTGCTTCCAGGCTGGGGTGTAGCTCAGTAGCAGAGTACATACTTAGCATGTGAAAGGGGTCCATTCCCATCACCACCCCCACACTCCCTGCTCAGAAAGTTTCAGTTTTCCAACTGAATTCATGGGCAGAAATCAGGAATTCCCAAAGTTACAGGAATTCCTGATATCTTTTCCCATGAACACAATAATGAAAACAAGAAACTTCTTTCTCTTTTGATAATTAAACCAGCTCACTGCCTTGGGCCATAGAAAGCAATAAACTCCTTCTCTGGAAAGTGCAGGGACCTAAATGGTATCACACTGAAATGCCCATGAAATTCCATCAGGAATTCTACATTTGTGCAGTGATCAAAGTTAGTCTTGGTTGATGATTTTGAAGTTCAGAAACTCTTATTTTCACACTCACAGAAGGGATATGTTTTTTAATTTTTTTATTATTTTGAAAATTAAGATTGGCTTTTGAGGTGTCACTAACCAAGTCTTCCAATTTTCAGTGCTGTTATCTAAAGATGTTAAGGGAAGATAGCTACTATAGTTCCTCCACAGCAAAACAAAACTGGAGGCCTGGAGGTGCAGCTCAGTGGTAGAGCACTTGCCTAGCACGCACTAGGCCCTGGGTTCCCTCCCCAACATTGCAAAAAAATAACAACCAACCAAACAAAACTGTGAATATGCCCCTCACTTTAAGTGGATGAGGGAAGTATTGATGATCCATGATTTACTTCTGGGTCAAAGTGAGAGAACACAGAACTCCGACACAGAGAATATGACAATCGAAAAGGTCTTGAAGCATGTTAAGTATGCTTTAACAAGAAGGTCCCAGGGGAATGACAAACAAGGAGACCATCCCTCCCCTAACTGTAAAGATGTGAGGCCAAACTTCATCCTTACCCACGGTCACTCGCTGCACTTGGTTGGTGAGTGAATTCCAAAGGCACACCTTTTTTGCAGGAATGTCTACGAAAAGCAGAGAGTTGGATGATTCTTCCCATACTGGAGACTCACCACACCGGCAATTCTCTGGCAAAACACACTCGATCTTAATGGAAGACATTGTCGTGGGAGAGACCTATTGAAAGTAACAGAGATCAAATGAAATGTAATTGCATGGACCAAATTCAGCACCACACCTGTTTTAAAACCCTGGGAAAAATCCCAATACAGACTACACATATAGCTTGTTTTATGGTATTTTGCAGATATTGCATTTTTACAAATTGAAAGTTTGTGACACCCTGAGTGGAACAAACCTATTGGCACCATTTTTCTAACAGTTCAGATAATACTGAACATTTTTTTAGCAATAAAATATTTTAAATTAAGCTATGCACATTTTAAGCATAATGCTATTTCACACTTAATAGGATACTAGATATTTTAAACATAACTTTTTTTTGGGTACCAGGGATTAAACCCAGGGGTGCTTAACCACTAAGTAACATCCCCAGCCCATTATTATTATTATTATTATTATTATTATTATTATTATTATTATTATTTGAGACAGGGTCTTGCTATGTTGCTTAGAGCCTCCATAAGTCGCTGAGGCTGGCTTTGAACTTGCAATCCTCCTGCCTCAGCCTCCTGAGCTGCTGGGATGATAGGCATGAGTCACTGTGCCCTGTCCGTAAACATAACTTTTTTTTTTTTTGTAGTTGTAGATGGACAAAATGCCTTTATTTTATTTTTTTAATTTTTATGTGGTGCTGAGGATTGAACCTAATGTCTCACACATGCTAGGCAAGCGCTTTGCACTGAGCTACAGCCCCAGTCCTAATCATAACTTTTATTATTAGACATTTACTCTATTGCAGTGTTCTGGAAGTGAATCTGAAATCTCTCTGAGATATGCCTTTTTTTTTCAATTACTGGGGGTTGAACCTGGGACCTTACACATGCTTGGCAAGCAGTTTATCACCGAATTATACCCCCAGCCCTTTTAAAGTTTTATTTTGAGACAGGTTCTCGCTAAGCTGCCCAGGCTGGCCTCAAACTTGTCATCCTCCTGCCTTAGCCTTCCAAATAGCTGGGATTACAGGCATACGCCACTGCACTTGCCACCTGTTTCATTAGAACTGGAAAGGCAAGGCATACTTTCCCAAAGTCAGAACAAGATAGGCAATGTGACAGGAGGAGACATGTAGGAGGAAGAAAGAGCTGACAAGAGATAACATGAGACAGCTTCAGTCAACTTACCAGTGGGATTTTCTTTTTTATAAAGAAGAAAAAAAGTATCCACACCTTGGTGCTAGTGACCCTCAGAAAGCAGAGCTGGCTGTTCAGATAGTGCAAGGCCACCCTTTATGCCAGCACCCTGGTCCCCAAAGTAGGTCAGGGGCGGGCAATTCTCTCATTGGTGGCTGACTTGGGTGTCTGCAGGTCACCTTCTCTTGCTTGTTTCCCCTTACCCATCTGTCGGTGCTATTGATCCCCCTTGGAGGCCAGGACCTTCCTGATCTACATTTTTAGAAATATGTTCACCAATGATAATACACTGAATTAGAACTAATATCCAGGGCTGGGTGTAGCTCAGTGGTAGAGCACTTGCCTAGCATGTGCTAGGCCCTGGGGTTCAATTCCCAGCATAACTCCCTCCCCCTCAAAAAAATACCTCCTAACATCCATTTTCAAAATCAGGCAATGCGGGGGGCTGGGGTTGCAGCTCAGTAGTAGAGTGCTTGCCAACCATGTGTGAGATATTGGGTTTGATCCTCAGCACCACATAAAAAAATAAAATAAAGGCATTATGTCCATTTACAATTAAAAATTTATTTTAAAAAAAGAAAAAAAAACAGGCAATGGAAGGGGTGGTAAAAGGACATTAGCAAGGTACAAGTGGTGGAGGAACCAACAGACCCTCTGCTATGTCTTGCTTCCTAAGAAGGCATGGTGCCAGTTTGACAAAGAGTCTTGAACACAGGCAAGGAACATTCTATGCTGGGACTTTAGGCCAGAGATGGTGATGAGTGAACTGGGAGAAGAAAAAGAAAAATTATCCAGGAAAAAAAATATTAGATAAGCATCCCATGTGAAAGGCAACTTTCCTCTTTCCCCAAGTCTTCCTTGAGTGAGCAGGCTTCCAGTGCTGATAAAAATTTCCTGCAACTTCATGCTTCTGTCTTATATCTGCTTTGAGCTAAGAAGTCATCCACATGGGTGGGCAAATGAATAGAAGACAGAGAAAAAAGGAAAAATAATCTTTGGTTTAATGTTTCCTTCAAAAACACTTTTTTTTTTTTTAACTCACAGCTCAAACTCAGATACTGCCTGCCAGCCTCCTAGCATCTGGAATGTTCATTGGCTGTTAAATATTGGCTCAGACTCCAAAGGCCTTCATGCTATCAATCTTAGATAAGCCTTAAGATCAGACAAGCGGCTTTTGCAATAGTGACTTTCAACCCCAGGCTCTATCTCTATCTCTCTATCCTGCAAGTTGGGGGCTGCCAAATGTCCCATTTTTAACCCCTGCCCTGGCCGCCTAAGGGTGGCCAGGGCTGGGAGAGAGGGGACAAACATCAGGGACCCGCACTGTACCTGGGGTATTTGTAGAGTCAGGGTCTTTGCACAATCTGATAGTGCCCCTGCAGCCTCGGGGTGACGATCACAGAAGCGCCAGCGATAGCAAGACACTGGGAAGCTGCAGGCTGAGCTTGCCTTGTTCCTGGTGCGGAGCTCTGCTGTGGGCACCAGGGCCTGTGGGAAGCGATCCCAGAGCACAGGATTGGGCACGGTTGGGCACGATTGGGCACGGGGCAATCGACTTCCTTCCGGCTTCCCGCGGTTGGGAAATTGGGTCCTGTGGGTCTCAAACCGAAGTTGCCTGGGCCTTTCCTTTCCAGGGAGGGGGGTGGGGAAGCAGGCCCAACCCGGGCATTCACCCGTGTCCGGTCGGGTGATTTATGCAGCAGCCAAAAGGTCTGGCAGAGGACCGCGGGGAGGGGTATCTCTGCCTGGGGCACTGTGGCTGGGCAGGTGGATGACCTCAGGCTTGGAGACAGGTGCCGACAGCTATCCCATTTGCTGGCCCTTCCCTCTCCTGGGTCCAAAATTACATTCCTCTCCCATGGCTGGAAGAATCCTGCAAAGCCACCCTGGGAAGAGGTGGGGGTGTGTGTGTCGGTAGAGACTTAGGGGGCGAAAGGAACCTAAACTTTGGAGTTTGGACGTATATCTAAAGTTCATCTCTTACTTAAGTCAACAACAACAAAAAGGTCTTTAAAATGCCTAACAGGGTTCTGGTTAAATACAAACAGGTTAAAAAGGAAAGAACAAAGTGGTTAAACAAATCCTCCCTCTTCCCTAGTCAGGAAGACCCTGAAGGCTGGAGGTCAACTCTTGCAAAACTTCTCTTTGGTGGAGAAGAGAAGCCGCTTTATTTGATTTGATTTTAAAATTACATGGAATAAATGATCGAAAGCAGCATTCAGACTCATATTCCCCATCCCTGATCCTGCCACCTGATCATCCATACTTTCTTTGAATAACCCACAAGTTTAAAAGATTTTAAAATTCTCTCTCTCTTTTTTTTTTTTTTTTTTTTTTTTGCAGTGCTAAGAATGGAACCAGGGCCTCACATATGCTAGGCAAGCGTTCTACCATTTAGAGAACTGAGCTACAGCCCAGCCTCTAAGAGATTTTTTTTTTTTTTTTAAGAATGGAGAGCAGCAGACAGAATGGTGCCAGTCTCCAGGGACTAGAGGAGGAATTACCTGTCCTGGTGAAGTAAGGGAAACTTCTGGGGTGTTGAAAGCATTCTGTATACATGTAGAGGCTTGAGTTGCACAGGTGTATGTACAGTCAAAATCATTCAGTGGTACATTCATACATTTTTATTGTATGTATTGAATCCAAGATCTGCATTACCTCATTATTTATCTCTCCCAATTTAGTGTTCCATTTCCCTGCCATTTGGACTATATTAAAATCCCTTAGTACATTAAAGCACACAATTTGGCATCCCAACTTTCATTCACTAAGGAGGAAGGGCTAGAAATCAAGATCTAAAAGTACAAGAAAGCTCCATGCAATGGCACTATCTCAGCTAAAATCTTTTATTTTTTTGCAGTGCTAGGGATGGGAAAAGACTTTTAAACTTTCTTTTTTAGCACTAGGGAATCTCTAGGATTCTGCTATGCTTCTCCCTGCCCCTTTCTATTTTTCCAGAGCTGATTGACCCAGGGCCTCATGTGGTCTGAGCCACATGCCCAGCCTTATAATACTTTCTAAGAAGTTTCTTCCTATCCATGACTTCCTCTAACTCCTCAGTGCTAATGACCACCCTTATCTCATATCTCAGCCCAGCTGTCTCTTGGTGCTTTCTTCATAAGCAAGTTTTAAACTGCAAATTAAATTTATTTAATAACACATAACTATTTAGGTTATCTATTTCTTCTTGAATGTGTTGGGTAGTATGTGTCTTTGAAGGCATTTGTCTATTTTGTCTTTGCCATTGACTTTATCGCCACAAGGTTGTTTATTATAATATTCCTCTATTATCCTTTTAATATCAATCCTTAGCAGTGTCATTTCTTATTTCTTGTTTTTTTTTTCTATTTTTGGTACTGGGAATTGAACCCAGGGATGCTTTGCCACTGAGCCACATCCTTAGCCTTTTTTATTTTTCATTTTAAGGCAGTGTCTTACTAAGGTGTTCAGGCTGGCCTCGAACTTGTGATCCTCCTCAGTCTTCTAAGTTGCTATGATTAAAAGCATGTACCACTGCACCCAGCTTTCTTTCTCATTTCTGATACTAATGATTTGCCTTTCTTTTTAAAAATCAGCCGCATTAGAGGCTTATTAATTTTATCTAATTTTCTGAAAGAAACAGCTTTCAATTTCAATGGTTTTCTCTATATTTTTTAATTTTTTTTTTTTGTGGTACTGGGAAGGGAACTCATGGTCCTCACACATGATAGGCAAGCTCTCTATCACTGAACTATATCTTCAGCCCTTTTCAAAAATTATTTTTATTTTGAGCCAAGCATGGTGGTACATGCCTGTAATCCTGGAGACTTGGGAGGTTGAGAGGCAGGAGGATGGCAAATTTGAGGCCAGCCTGGACAATTTAGTGAGACCCTGTCTCAAAAATGAAAATAAACTGGGCACAGTGGTGTACACCTGTAATCCCAGTGACTGGGAGGCTGAGGAAGGAGGATAGTAAGTTCAAAGCCAGCCTCATCAATTTAGCAAGGCCCTAAGCAATTTAGTGAGATTCTGTCTCTATATGGAGAGAGCTGGTAGTGTGGCTCAGTAGCTAAGCACTCCTGGGTTCAATCCCTGGTACCAAAATAAATAAATAAAATAAATTAAGATAAAAGAGCTGGGGATGTAGCTCAATGGTACTACATGCCTGAATTCAATCTGTAGTACTGCAAAAAAAAATTTTTTTTTTTTGAGACAGGGTCTTTCTAAATTGCCCAGGCTGGCCTCCAATTTGCAATCCTCCTGCCTCAGACTCCTAAGTAGCTGGGATTATAGGTGTGTGTCACTATCTCAGACTCTCTTTTCTATTTTATATTTCACTGATTTCAACTCTGACCTTTATAATTCCCTTTCTTCCACTTACTTTGAATTTCATTTCATCTTCTTTTTTGAATTTCTTAAGGTGGGAGATGAGGCCATTGATTTGAGACCCTTCCTTTCTAATGTGAGCATTAAGTGCTCTAGAATTCCCACTTGTTTTGTTTTTCATTCTATTCAAAGCATTTTCTATAATTTCCTTTTTGAGTTCTTCTTTGATTCCTGTTGTTGAGAAGTGTGTTGTTTGATTTTCAGTAATTGGATTTCCAGAGATATTTCTATTATTCATTTCTAATTTTATTCCATTGTAGTCAAATAACATAATTTGTTTGACTTAAATTCTTTTCTTAAAAAAGTATTTTTATTAGTTGTTGATGGACCTTTATTTTATTTATTCATACGTGGAACTGGGGATCAAACCCAGTGCTTCACACATGCTAGGCAAGTGTTCTACCACTGAGCCACAACCCTAGCCCCCTGACTTGAATCCTTTAAAATATATTTTGGGGCCTGGTGTGGTGTGCATGCTTGTAGTCCCAGCAGCCTAGGAGGCTAAGGCAGGAGGATTCAAATTTGAGGCCAGCCTCAGCAACTTACCAAGATCCTGTCTCAAAAAAAAGTCTGGAGATGTACTAAGTGGTTAAGTGCCTTTGGGTTCAATCCCTGGTACCAAACCAAACCAAATCAAACAAAAAACCTTTTTGGCTTAAAACAATGGAAAGTTAATTCCTCACAATTCTGGATGACAGAAATCCAAGGACATTGACATTGAATATCAAAGTGTTGACGTAATCATTCTTACTCCATAGAATCTAGAAGAGAATCATTCCTTGAATCTTCTAGCTTCTAATGGTTGCTAGTATTCCTTGGTTTGTGCCGTGTATGTGTGTTTATTGTGCGTGGATTGAACCCAGGTGTGCTCTACCACTGAGATATATCCCCAGTCTTTAAAATTGTTTTTGAGACAGCGTCTCATTAAATTTCCCAGGCTGGCCTTGGTCTTGTGATCTTCCTGCCTCAACCTCCAGAGTAGCTGTGATTAGAGGTGTGCACCATTATGTCTGGCTGGCATCTTTTAAATTTATTAAAACTTGCTTTGTGGACCAGAAATTGTTCTTTTTTTATCGACTGGGGATCAAATCCAGGGCCTTGTGCATGCTAGGCAAGTGTTCTACCACTGAACTATCCCCCCATCCCTAATCTATCTTTTTTTGGTGGGGGGTACCTGGGATTAAACTCAGGGGTACTCGACCACTGAGCCACATCCTCAGCCCTATTTTATATTTTATTTAGAGACGGGATCTCATGGAGTTGCTTAGTGCCTCACTAAGTTGCTGAGGCTGGCTTTGAACTTGCAATCTTCCTGTCTCAGCCTTCCAAGCTGCTGGGATTACAGGCATGTGTCACTGTACCCAGCCCTGATCTATCTTGATAAATGTTCCTTGTGCATTTGAAAAGAATGCGTATTTTGCAGTTGTTAGGTGGAATGGTAAATATTTATTAAATCTACATGGTTGAAAGTTTTATTCAATTTTCTATATCCTGACTGATTTTCTGTATACTTGTTCTATTAATTATACACATAGACTGTAACTCTGAATTTGTTCATTTCTCCTTGCATTTCCATCAGTTATTGCTTAATCTATTTTAAAGTTATTAGGTATATAAACATTTTTTATGAATTTTCTCTTGTATTATATTAATATAGCCATTTCAGCTCTCTTTTAGTTAGCATTAGCATGACATATCTTTTTACTTCCTCCTACTTTTAACCTATTTCTGTCTATGTTTAAAGTAGATTTCTTGCATAGAGTTATACTCCTTAATTTTCAATACCTGTTCAGGTATCTGGGGTCTCTAAGAAATCCTTAACTCTCCAGGCCACTCACTTTCTTGTGGAGGCTATAATAATTAGAGCATTCCTCATAACAAGCCAAATTTGCTTTCTATCCTCTCCACTCTGAAAGAGATAATAGAGAGGAATTAGTTCTACTTCCACAGGACAGTTTTTCAGATAACAGACATACAAACCTATGGCAACTCCTCAGGCTATACCAGATTTAGTCACAGTGGACAAAACACACCCATGGAGCATTACCCAAGTCTACCTAAGAAGTACCAAAGCCTACACTGGAAAAGTTGGTGGGGGAACAGGAAAGACAAAACTTTTTCCTTTTTGGGGGGGGTACTGGGGATTGAACCCTTTTTATCTTGAGATAGGGTCTTGCTAAGTTGCTTAGGCCTCACTAAATTGCTGACGCTGGCCTTGAACTTGTTATCCTTTTGCCTCAGCCTCTCGGGTGTCTGGGATTACAGGCATGCACCACCACAACCAACAAAAATTAATTTCTACAGGGGGAAATTTTATTGATTGAAAAAAAAAACCACTTGTTTTCAGGCTGGGGTTGGGGCTCAGTGGTAGCGTGCTTGCCTAGCATGTGTGAGGCACTGGGTTCAATTCTTAGCACCACATATAAACAAATAAATGAATAAAGGTCCATCAATAACTAATAAAAAATTTAAAAAAAACACTTGTTTTCCACTTCAAGAAAATGTTTCAAGAAAGAGTGAAAGTAAAGGACTAATTTAAGATACTGCAGTGAAATTAGACTGATTGATTGGGAATGAGGAACATTCATTCCTTCAAAAGGGTAAGGAGCACTTGCTGTATGCCCAGTGTATTGTTTTCCTATTTATGCTATAACAAATCACCCAAAATTTAATGGATTAAAACAACACAAATCTATTCTCTTATAGTTCTAGAAATCAGAAGTCTAAAAGCATGGTATAGGCAGGGCTGAATTCTTTTTGGTAACTTCTAGAGAGAATGTTTCTTTGCTCTTTTAGTTTCTAGAGGTTGCCTGAGTTCCTTGGCTTATGGCTTTTCTTCACATCACTCCAACTTCTTGCTTCCATCTTATTACTAACTTGGATCATCTTGCCTCTCTCTTATAAGTATCTTTGTAATTATATTGGTTTGGACCACCTAATAATTCAGGTTAACCTCCTCATATCAAAGTCCTTAATTTTCATTACATCTGCAAAGCACTTTTAACCATGCAAAGTAACATCCACAGGCTTCAGGGATTGGGATGTGAACATCTTTGGGCCTACCATAGCCAGTTAGACTAGCTATGGAGAAGGCAAGTCCCCCAGGTCCTAGATCTAATGCAATCTCCGACATGCTCAGATTTGTGTGAATTACCCTACTTCTTTGGATGTGAGCCTTTTAACTGTTGGCTTTTGTGTGAGATGACCAATTTTGGTTCAATCATCTCTGTCCAGGAATGGACAGGGATGGAAGAGATGAAGTGGTAACAACTAGCATGACTAAAGCCCCACTCAGGTTGCTTTCTTCCTGGAGAAACTGAGTAAGAATACTTAGAAAGCATTTTGGACATAGGAGGCAAACAAAATGACCAAAAGTATGAGTTGTACAGGCAACCTCACAGATTCTAGTTCTGATGCTGCTGTAGGCCTTGAACAACTATCTTAACCAATGGGCCTGTTTTCACTTGTGCCAAATGGAGCTTATAGTGTCATCTTCATATGGTTGTCATGAGAACTAAGTCTAAGGTAGTATATATAAAAGGCTTAGTAATGGACCTGATATAGAGCAAGGGCTTGATGAATGTTGCTGCCTTTTATTATCTGAAGGCTTAACTGGTCCTAAGCATGTTTCCTGGCTTGTCCTCATTTGGGTTCCCTAGGGGACCCAAGTAGCCAAGTGCTCTACCACTGAGTTACAGCCCTACCCCTTTTTATTTTGAGACAGGGTTTTGCAAAGATGCCCTTGAACTTGCAATTCTCCTGCTTCTTCCTCCCAAGTAGCTGGGATCACAGGCATGCATCATTGTCTGGCTGCTCAGTCCATCTTTGAGGACTGGAGGACAAGACATTGGCACATTCTGCGCCAAGATACAGGGGGCTCTGTTTGACCATGTTCATTATTATCCAGTCAGCAGATATGACTGAGAAGAATGAATGGCCAGAGTATTGACATAGCCAACAGCCTTGTGAACACCATTGTTGGCTTTACCCCTATGACCATTCCTGTTTGCAGAACTGCAGGGAGGGGAACGAATTTAACCAGAGGTTGTTTTGGAAAGTAGAAGAGGAAAAGATAGGACAAAGAGGAAAAAAACTGTTACCAGGACCCTGGTACACATGCCAGGCTCATCTAAAGCAGGGATAAATATGTTCCCTTCTGCCTCCCGGCTAAGCACTTGAAAGATCTAAAAAAGTAACTGCTTACTGGAAGAGTTTTTTTATTTGGGGGCTGAAGTGATTATTTCCATGTGATTCTAATTTTCAAAATTTCAGCAATTCTTAGAATGGATTTTTTTATCATGTGAGAAATGACTAAAATAAGAAGACCCATCATTTCCATGTGTGCTTTATGAAAGCACCTTCATTACAACATGGCAGTATTTTGGAAAGCAAGTGGGGTATGGTGGCCCAGCCCTGTAATTTGTGGTTTTTTTTTTTCCATTCTACATTTTTTATTGGTATGGGAAGCCCTGCCCAGTGACTCAGGAGGCTGAGGCAGGAAACTTGCAAGTTTGAGGCCAGCCTCAGCAGTTTAGTCAGAACCTGTCTCAAAAAAAAAAAAAATTAAAAAACAGTGGGCAGTGTAGCTCAGTGGTAAAGCATCCCTGAGTTCAATCTCCAATATCACAAAAAATAAACAAACTTCAGAAAGCAATGTTGGGTAAAAAGTGGTTCTGCAAATGTTCTTCAAACTCTAGCCATTGGCTATGATGAGTACAGCTTGACCAGCCCAGTTACATTGTTCCGGTTTTTTAAATTACATAACACTCATTTATCATAAATGAAGTTAAGAAGTGGGATGGAGGGCTGGGGATGTGGCTCAAGCGGTAGCGCACTCGCCTTGCATGCGTGCGGCCCGGGTTCGATCCTCAGCACCACATACCAACAAAGATGTTGTGTCTGCCGAGAACTGAAAAATAAATATTAAAAAAATTCTCTCTCTCTCCCTCCCCCCCTCCTCTTTCTAAAAAAAAAAAAAAAAAAGAAGTGGGATGGAAGGAGTAGTGAGGGGAGGGGAAAGACATTTAAAGCTTGGGATGGTCAGCTTTTGAGGCTGGAATGCTCATACCCCAGTGCACCTTAACAATATAAAAAATAATGGAGGCTCTGTGAATTTATCAAGATGATCAATGTATTTAGGGAGTATGAAGTGACTGGACAGAGCAGGGACTTCACTAAACCCTACTCATTTCAAGGACAACAATCCGATGACTTCAAGTCATTCAATTTGTTCCATTCCATGAAGTAAAATCAACTGAACTCACAGAAATCTCCTTTTAGAGTGCAAACTGGAGAGTTAGAAAACTCCCTGGAGAGGAAGGTCAGTCTCAAGCTGAGTCTTATTAACTAAAATTTACTTAAAAATACATAATGGCTACTTTCTACTTTCCATAAAACTCAAAAGTAATACAAATATGTAACAACAAATCCTGCCATTATGTACAAATATAATGCACTGATAAAAATGTGGTGTAGAAAAAAACTCAAAATGAATTAGGGACACAATTACTACTTTCCATAAAACTAAAAAATAGGAGTTGAAGTTGTGAAAATCTAATGTGTTTTAAGACACATTTTTTTAGAGAGAGACAGAGAATTTTAATATTTATTTTTTAGTTTTTGGCGAACACAACATCTTTGTTTGTATGTGGTGCTGAGGATCGAACCCAGTCCGCACACATGCCAGGAGAGCGCACCACTACTTGAGCCACATTCCCAGCCCCTGTTTTAAGATACATTTAAAAAAAATATCACATGAAAGTTTATTCAGCAGTGAATAAGTTTTTACTCCTACCAATTTCCCCTCAATTCTTAAAGGCCTGTAAGGGGCTGGGGGTATAACTCAGTGGTAGAAGCTTACCTAGCTTGTGCTAGGCTCTGAGTTCAATCCCTAGCCCTGAGGAAAAAGCAGCAACAAACATGCTGAGAAATTTAAAGTCCTGGAAAGGAAAAGAACCCAGGTCAGTGCATTCTCTGGTTTATTCTCTAAATTTAATGTTTCTTTAATACCAAATAGAAGATTCATTAGTATATAAACCCAATAGCTTTTGTTGGCTATAAAAGACTGTATTTGTAGTTTCAGTTCTCTAGAACAATTTACCAGAACAAAACAGTCAACCACTAAGAAATATGTGAGGATAGGGAGATGGAGGGAAGGAGAGAGGGAGGATGGAGAAGGAGGGAGAGAGGGGGAGAGGGACGGAGGGAAGAAGCGGGGAGAGGGGAGAACGAGAACAACCTTACCTTTTACATATCAGCACTAACGATTTTCCCAATGACCTTCAGCAAGTACGTTTTTCAAATATCATGAAAATGTTTATGATCCACTCATGACACCACATAACCAGTATGGTATTAATATTCTCAGGACCCAAATAGAATGAATATTGTAAAATACATATATGTAAGTGATGCTCAGTTTACTAAGCCTTCTGAACCTCATCACTTTAGAGAGGACCCATTCCCCTGGTGATTTTTTTTAATATTTAATTTTTTAGTTGTAGTTGGACACGATACCTTTATTTTATTTATTTACTTTTATGTGGTGCTGAGGATTGAACCCAGGGCCTCATATGTGCAAAGTGAGTGCTCTACCTCTGAGCCACAACCCCAGCCCTCCCTGGTGATTTTTAATGGTGATTCTAAGGTTTTTATCTTACCAGCCTGATAAAATGGTTTCTGGGTCACGTCCAAAACCCAGAGTTCTCTTTGGCTCCAGTATTGACATGAATCTGTGCTTCTGAACATCCAATCTCTCCTCCTCTTCCTCCCTATCCCCCACCATCTGTTTGTTTTCATTTAGTGAATATGATTTTTTAAATATAAAAGAAACACAGGTAAGATAGTCTAAAACCAATATGTCAAAATAAAAAATTACCACACAGACAGTAGTTAACAGTTTTCATAATTTAATGAAAAAGTATTGGTAAAAAGGTGACATTTGAAAAAAGACTGAGTTTATCTTGAAAACTGGACTATATAAGACAAAATGAAAAAATTAACAAAGGTTAAGAGGTAATACTTGAAACAACAACAAAATGTAGCAAATGCATTTTGGGGCAATTGAAATGTATACAACTGAAGGCTCCTTCATTTATCTAGGAAAATCCTGTAAAAATATTACCACTATTATTTCCCTGACTGGAATGATATTTTACTCCATACTCTCCCTATGGCATTACATATGGAATTTGGCTGAAGCACTATTTTGATGTTTGCTTTTCCTTCCACTCATTCAGAATGGAAAGGTAGGAAAGGACACAGGCCTCTAACATAAGGAGTTTACAACACAGCTCTATTATAATTTTGTTACCATGAAAGTGTCAAATTAACGTCCACCCCAGGAGAACTCAAAGAAAAAGCACAGAAGCCCAGTGCATGAATAAGGGAAATTCTCTTCCTCATTTTTCCATTCAAACAAAATATAGGACACCTACCACATATGTTATGGCATGTTCACACATGTACATAGGCACAAAAGAAACATTTAGAAGATGTAGGCAAAGGAGAGGCAAAATACAGAAGTTTTCAGAAAAAGCGAAAACAAAAGGCAGAGGAACCAATTAACAAGGCTTTAAGAACAAAAGTGGGGGAAAGGAAAACTGCTGAGTCTTCCATATTGATGGAGAGAGGGCCCCTGCCTCCACTGACTGGCACCTACTGCAGCTGGACTGTTTCACCAGTAAGAAACTTTAAAAATTGAAAATGGCCACTTTTGTCTGAAACTTCCCACTATACTTTCCCAAACTAGAAGAAAGAGAATATCAATTTAAGGCTAAGAAGAAAAGAGAGCTGAGAATTAGTCTGCTTCACATTTTAAAAATGGCATCTTCCCCCTTTCTTAAATGGGAAGCAGACATGTTTTATCCCCTCCTCCCAAAATGTAACTATTCTCTTCCTCCAGAAATTAATCAAGGCTGAGTTTGGGAACAGGGTAGAAGCAACTTCTGAAAAAACAACTCCAGCCTTTTTGTTTGGAAAATTGTCTTGGATTCAAAATTGATAGAAAGCTAAATTATATCCATGTGTTAAACACATGCTTTCAAATTCTGTTGACAATAAAAATCTGTTTCAAAATTAAAGCAGGTAAGAATACTTAACCTCTGTGCATTTTATTATATTTTAATTATACCTCAATAAAAATTTTTATAAACATTAAAGCAGGTATACAAAAACTGTCAGCCAAACTTATTTTAGTCAAACTTATTTGAAAACAACACAAAACCCTGACCTGGTACAAATATCCCAGAAATGGTCTCACTTTGGGAAAGGCTCTGGGATCCTTCACAAATGCCTAAACAGAGAGAAATCAGAGCATTTTTTTCTTGGAAGTAGTACTTCTGTACTTTTGTAAACACTATCCACAAGTTAGCTTTTTTTATGCTTGTTAGCTGGGTGAAGAGAATTATAAGTGCGTCCCCAACAAGCACGTCTAGGAACAGGCACTGGACATTTGTAAGCATTAGGAGAATCGACTCAGTAAGTTATGATACTGTGAAAAGAACTCAACCTTGCACAAAGCAAAGGAAGAGGGTAGTGAGTCTGACAGTATCTGAGAATGTTGGTTTCCTGGTCTCTCCCCTGAAGAGGGTTTAGAGACATTAGCAGAGTTAGAAACTTTCTACAGGCAGGAGCTCTGAAACGCACATGCTGTAGTTTGGAAAGATAAGTAGTTTTAGTGTCTGATAATCATGGTCTCTTGAAAATCCATTAACAATGCAAAGACTTAGTATATAGACTCATCAACATGTTAATGTATCTGGAAAGCTGCCCTCAAGTATTTACTGAGCAAATACTCTGGACCCACTGTTCCCAATAGCTTCTGACAAACAAACCTCGGGACAACCTGAAATTCTTGAAATGTGCTTGTATAAACTAGAGTTGAAACCTTTTCCAAAACTGCAAGTCAATTTGTTGTGGAAAAAATTCTTAAATTTTCCCTGCAATTCCTCCTAATATTATGCTAGAACCCTTTTGGTGTATGGATTTCCCCCCAAATATGGGGCAAAGGCAATGTTTGGGTTAAACTTGATAGTTTCTCATCACCTTTGCATTGAACTATGGGAGAGAGGATGTGCCTTGCTTTTACCATGGCTATCCCGTCTAGAATCATGGGGAGGATTTTCCCTGTCTGAACTATCTCTTCTTACCCTGGCCTTTTCTTTATTTCCATCACTTTCTGCTTCAGAATCACTAAGCTCTAGATCTGGGCAATATCCATCATTTTCCTGATATGAAGCTCTCCCTGCAGATCGCCTGAGAAGCTGCCTACCCCAAAACTGCTCCTTTGGGCTCACATTCTTGGTTGGCTTCACACAACATTGGAGATCTTCAGTGGTCCTCACCCATCTATTGGTGGCCTCTTTAAAGGACCTGCCAAAGTGTTCCATAGTGGACTTTCTAATGCTACCCTGACTGGCCAAGTGGGAGCTAAGCATGGATTCCTCACTTGAGCTATCTTTTTGGGTGACATTCCCAGACTTGCCACCCTCTACACCATTGGATTTGGCAAACTTAGAGTTAGTCTGACTTTTCCCATTCCCAACAGAAGACTGTTCATGAAGGGCAGCCTGAAGGGCCAGAGGTTTCCCCAGTGACTGCCCATGATAGAACTCTGCAGAGGGAGCTCTCCAAGCAGGACTGGAATCTTTTGCTTCACTCCGAGAATGGCTGAGACTGGCCAGCAAACAGTTACTCTTGCTCTCTAGTGGATGTCTTGGATAGGTTTTCACTTTCATTTCTAGTGGCTCCTGAGGCACCTGCATGCTCTTTTTACTGTGAATGGGGGAGCCACTGCCAGGAGAGCAGGGTCGGTGATCAGCCTCTGTGGAGCTGTTTTTGCAGTCTTCCGGGGTTGATCTGGGCATTTTTAACTTTAAGGTAATTCTTGGCGGTGGGTAAAACAATGAGTTTTCTAGTGCATTTGTCAAAGGAAGTCCTGAGATTAAAAAGAAAGATTCATTTTAGCATCTGATTTAAATAAACAACATACATGCTTATGGTAGAATAAGTTCACCTACCCATTCTTCCACAGGTCTAATGAGCACTTGTCTTTGATATGTAAGAACATCATTGTGTAGCAGCTAACGTGAGCTGAACTAGAAGATGGGATCCAGAATGCTACAGATGAAAGGCTCAGAAATGCTACTGTTTCATGGCTCCCAATATTTTCACCTTTGTTTTCCCAATCTGTAAAATTATCACAAAGACTAGTGTACTGCCTCCTACATCCTCATCTCTGCCCCTTTTATTTCTGAAAAGAATGTCACTAGCAATGACTAGGAACAGGCTTTCCCTGTGTGTGCATGCACAGTACTTAGGATGTACCTCAGATAGACATTTCAAATGCTTTCCTCCCTTCTCTCCTGGTCCTCCTAAAGCAAGTCAACTACAAATCCTCAGAAGCTTAGCATAGATTTTGGTGTGTGAAGAATAAGTATATATTTCAGCCTGACATTAGAAGTCATGGTGGTTCCTGCAAATTTTATGTCTTTAACCTGTAATAATTTCCTAACTATGAATGAACATTATGGAGATATGGGGGAGGTTGTGTAGTATAGATAAGGTCAGCAGGAAAGAATCACAACATTTCTGCCACTGACTGGTTATAGGCAATGGCCTGGGGAGTTTTGGTAGTCAGTTACCTGATTAAGTCATCCTATGATTGCAGTTAGAACTGGTCTTCTCTATTATTTTGAGTGCTCTTAAATAAAAAAGAACACTACCAAACAATTCCTATTTGCATATGGATTTAACCTTTACCCACAGTCATCCTCATGAGATACAGAGAGGACAGCTCTTGGGTGCCCCAATGGGTCTAGGTTGAATAGCCACAGCTCCCATCCCTTCTAGGGCCTGACACCTGTTGATGCTGCAAGTCATAATGAGGTTGATTCCTATAATCAGAAGCCTTGTGGCTGGGGCCAATTCATTGGCATGCAGGGGCTCTTTCCTATTGTGTTTTGGTTCTTGTCTTGCCAGTCATGCTGCCCTGTGGCTGAGTAGACTTGCTGTCTCCTGCTACACAACTCTGTGACCCAATAATACTCAGCAATACCCCAGAGCCTTTGATGCCTACTTGACACCTCATTTCTGAGTGATTCTCTTGGTTTATGGCTTGCCTTGGCAGTAGCTAATTCTGCATATCCTGCCCAGTGACCACCTAACTCTCAGGCTCTGCCACCTAACTCTGTTTTAAATAAGGTGAAGGGAGGTTATAGATTTCACTGAATATGACTGTCATCATTCCAGCCAAATTCCCATGTTTTGGGCACTGTAATTATGCTCACCTGTATCTTACCAAGCGGGATGTGTACCCAGCTGAAAGGGATTCTATCTTGCTGACTGCTTTTCTTCTAGATCAGTTCCTAGACCTAATAGGTGCTCAATATTTTTTAATAAATGAAAACAAGATCTCTTAATTTCTAGCTAAGGATTTGTTTTAATAGACTACTATAAAGTAACCCTGGAATTAAATGTTTTCTAGAAATAAATTCAATCCTATCAATTTCTAAATGAATTTGATAATCACAGGATAATTTCATGGCTACACCTAATGGCTTCAAATGCCTGTCTTGGATCTAGATGATCTGCCAGAGACTTGAAACACCCCCAACCCTACCCTGGAATTGCTTGCCTCATGGGCTGACAGGGAAATGAGTCATGTTAATATCAGGACTGGACTGAAGCAAATGAGATATCTGACAAGAATTTTAAAAGATCTTTTAAGTGGAAAAACTGGCATAAAGTTTAAATTAGGATAAAATAGGATGTAACAGAATCTGTATATTTGCCAGGATAATTTAATATACTAATTACCTGCAGCAATTTCTTGGTTAACAAGCTGGACTTGTAAACCGAAGATCTGTTCTTGTATTTTGTTGTGTGACAGTTTCAGCTTCTCTCGTCTGCTTATCATGTAGCACAGATTTCGGACCTGAAAGCCAAATTCCCAGCATTTAGAGTTGTTTGTCACGTTAAGCAAACCCAGAAAATGAAATTGTTTAGTGAAAATGAAGACTACTAAGGTCAGGTGGGGTGGGAGTAAGGAGCGAAGATAGGACCCAAGAGCCAAAGGCTAACAGCCACTCCCCAGGAATTCACACAGTACAGTCAAGTTTAGTGGCGTGATTCCCATATCAATCAGCAGCATAAGCAAAGCACCTTCTGAAATTTACTCTTCCTGCAGTGTCATGGGCTTGATATTTATGTACATATCAAGGCTGGGAAGATGGTTTAACAATTCAGCTTTCCCTTTAGGTCCCTGAATACAAAGGATGGCAGTGCTGGCTCCACTACAATTTTCTACCAAGTGCTGGACCAGCAAGGAGAAAGGTATGCTTGGAAGACTGGAAATGGCTTTTTCTGGTCCACATTTTCAACTTAGCCAAGTTTCCATAGCCACAAAGGTAAAATTCTCACTGTCTCATACTCCTCACTTGGGCAAGTTACCCAAACTTTCTGGGCCTCAATTTATTCACATACAAACAGGAATGATAATAATAGATTTTTCCCATAAGCATGTTAGAATTATATGAATTAATATTTATAAAATGCTTAGAACAGTGTTGGTAATAATAGTACTAATGATAGGTGCTATATACATGTCTCTTAAGTTTTAAAGTGAGTCAAATCTAATAGTTTCTTTTCAAATTTTGGTATCAGAGGGGGGAAATCAAGCCATTTCTATAATTATATTCAATTATAAAATTCTCTAGGGTAAACATAGTACTTAACCTTTCTCTGAACCCCTGAAGCACCTAATTTAGAAGATACCTGATAGATATATCATGAGTTAAATTATCTGGTAGAGTGGCTCTCAACCAGGGGCAATTTTGACTCCCAGAAGAAACATGGTAATTTGGAGACATTTTTTGGTTGTCACAACTAGATGTGTATGAGCAGTGCTACTGGTATCTACTGGGTAGAGGCCAGTGATAATGGTACATATCTTAATGCCTATGCTGGGCACAGTAGTACACAAATGTAATCCCAGTGATTCAGGAGGCTGAGGCAGGGAGATTCCAAGTTCATGGTCAGCCCTAGTCACTTAGTGAGGCCCTAAGGAATTTAGTGAAATTATCTCAAAATGAAAAATAAAAAAGGGCTGGGGATATAGGTCAGTGACAGAGCACCCCTGAGCACAATCCTCATCACCGAAACAAAGAAAACAAAATCTTCCCTAAAACAAAGGGAAGCCTGCTACAACAAACAACTATCCAGCCCAAAATGTTAATAGTGACGAGATGGGGCATGAGGGCACATGCCTGTAATCCCAGAAACTGGGAGGCTGAGGCAGGAGGATTCCAAGTTCCAGGTCAGCCTCAACAACTTTGTGAGACTCTATCTCAAAATTAAAAAATAAAATGAAATAAAAAGGGTTGGGATGTAGCTCAGTGGTAAAGTGGGTTCAATCCTCAATACCATAAAAACAAACAAACAAAATAAAACAAAACAAAAAAACCTACCACCATCCCAACAAAAAAGCAAAATATCAAGAGTGCCAAGTTTGGGGGCTGGGGTTGTGTCTCAGTGGTAGAGCGCTTGCCTAGCATGGTGAGGCACTGGGTTTGATCCTCAGCGCCACATATAAATAAATAAAGTCCATTAATAACTAAAAAATATTTTTAAAAAAGAGTGCTAAGCTTTAGAAACCCTGATCTAGAGTTTTCCTGAACAAAATTCACTTTTTTTCTGGCCTGAAGTCTCATAAATGTGTCAATAAAGTATAGCTGAGCCAGTTTAGGCTCCCCAGTGAATAAAAAGTAAACAAAATGAGAATTTATTTCAAATTTCAAATTCACTGAACATATGTGTCGAGGCCTCTCTAATCCCTTGAATGTGCCTGTCAAAATTTAAACAGAGCCCAACATCTGGGACCATAGTAAAATCAGAAAATAAAGGACATGCAGAAGACTACACCATACTGAGCTGGCCATCTTTAAACTAGAAGAGGGACCTCTATCTCTATGCAGAACTGAGATTTGCACACTAATCAGAGGTGATAAACTTACCCTCTCTAGGTCTTGCCGCAGGTGCATGAACATTCTCATGCGAGTGTGAATGCTTTCCTCTTTTGGCTGTACTAGGCCATTTTCTTCTTCTTCTTTCGGAGGAAATAATGGCTTATTGAAGTTGCTTTTGCGTTTCAGTTTCCAGTAGTTATAGATAAAGTCCACGGTTAATATGGGCATCCCAAGCTCGGCAGCCACATCTTCCACTTGTACCAAAGTATAGAACTCCTCTTCCAGCGCCCTAAGCTTCTGTGCCCGCAGGCTGGTTTTCTCACTTTTGGCCTGGCTCTGCTCGGCAGCTCTGTGGTAGGGGTACTCGACTTCCCCAAGTTTCTGCCTGTTTTGGCTATGCTTGAGGCAGTATGACTTGAACTTAACTTCGTCCCCCTCATCTAGGATGGTCTTCATCTCTAGGCCGTGCTCAAAGGCACAGGTGACATGGAAGGCAGTGATGCAGCTTTTCACGGAGCACTATAGGAAGAAAGGATGTGTTAAAGCATCAGGGTAAGTGCGAAAGGGAGATCACTGAGTCTCTTGGCCTAAACTGAGAGCTTTTAGGAAGCAAAGTAAAGATAGGGAGCTATGGGGAAGACTGTTCCTAAACTGACCATGATACATGCTTTAGAAGTTACCTAGAAAATTTGCTCCTACAGAATATAGCAAATCAGAATTGTTTAACTCTCCCTTTAAGGTTTTAGCTTAAGTATTCAAGCCTTCAGTTATCTTTTCTTTCTTTTTTTGTTTTTGGTACTGGGGATTTAACCCAGGGGCATTTTACCAATAAGCTACATCCCAATCCCTTTTTACTTTTTTGAGACAGGTTCCCACTAAGTTGATAAGGGCCTCTTTACATTGCTGGGGCTGGCCTCCAACTGGCAATCCTTCTACCTTAGCCTCCCAAGTCACTGGGATTATAGGAGTGTGCTACTGTGCTCAGCTTTTTTTTTCTTCTTCTTCAGCTACTGGGGATTGGACCTAGCTTCTTGCTAGATAAGTGCTCTACTACTGAGCTATATCCTTGAACCGTTTTTATTTTTATTTTGAGACAGGGTCTCTCAGGCTGGCTTTGAACTTGTGATCTTTCTGCTTCAGCCTCCCAAGTAGCTGGGATTATAGTACAAGTCTGTGCCACCACACCTAGCTAAACCTTCAGTTTTTCTGAGAAGCCTTTAGCAACTTATAGAAACACTTATGAGGTCTCTTCTCTGGGTCTCCCATAACACCCTATATATCCTTTTATAGTAGTAATTTTCACACTGTAAGTTCTCTAGCCATAGATCCTAAAGACAGAAGCTGTGTCATTAATTTTGGAAATCCTTATCAATTACTGAATAAGCAGTTGATCAGAAAATGCTTTTGAACAAATGAAAATAAAAACAAAGTCAATATTATTGCCAGAACATCCATTGGTTCTATAAAGGTTGTGTGGGGGGGTGTGGCTCAGTGGTAGAGCAGTTCAGGAGGCCCTGGGTTTGAACCCTAGAACTACAAATAATAATAAAAACAAATATTTTAAAAGGCCATAGAAGTTATAATATCTGAGTAACCCAACTTCTAGAAATTATTCATGGTAGAATTGAGCTGTCCAACATAATAGTCAACTAGTCATGAATGTCTATTTAAATCTTAAGTTAATTAAAATTGGGCTAGGAATGTAGTCCAGTGGTAAAGCACTTGCCTAGCACATGCAAGGCCCTGGGCTCAATCCTCAACATCACAAAAATTTTAATTAAAATTATATATAATGAAAAGTGTAGCTCCTTAGTTATACCAGCCACATTCCAATCATATGAAACAGCACAGATATAAAACAATTCCATCAGAAAGCTCTATTAAAAAGTGTGGTTATAGACATTCTGAATGTGTTTATAATATTCTGCCATTCATTCATAGATTTACAACATTTTTTAAACATTACTGTGGAGTATACACTGAATATTCATCAGTGATTAGTAGAAAGGAGGCATAGTAGAAAGAATTTGGTCCATAATAGCTGCATTTCTTGTACTTTCCTTAGATTTAATTGCTATATGTTGTGATTATAATGTTACAGCTTTCCTTCCAAAGATTTAAAATACAGGGGTACACTTATATGTTTAAGTAGAAGAAGAGAGGAAAGCAAGAGAGGAATTATTTCTAAGGAAATATTGGGAATTTTTTTAAGTCTCAAAGTTTTTGGAAGCCTACCTCTGGAGGGCCCGCAGCTCTATGTATCAGGGGTTTGATAATTTGTTAAACAGAGAATGACCATGGATATGAACAAAGACAGAAAGAATGCAAAGTCTGACAGGTTTCCTCAGACACCTAAGAGAATACTGGCAAACATCAAAGCTTTAATGGGGGAAGATCTCATTTAAGCTAATTTCACAGGATAAAGAGTTCCAGGGATGGAATATAATTCCAACATCATCTAATCTAGTCTCTCATTTATTATTGCTTGAACTTCCTCTATAGTACTTGATTTTATATCTTCAACCCACTCCCCTTCACCTTCCAAATAAGTAGTATAATCTAGTCACATATTATACTCTTTCACTGACAAAAAGCTCACAATCTCCTACTACAACCCTCCCCAGCTTTGGCCAGTTGTATCAGAAAATTTTGCTACATCACACTAAAATCTGTATGCTTAAAATTTCCATAGATTTGGCAAGCCTCATGAAAATGAGGATAATGAAAACCCAGAACATACTTTTATCTGAGTACCTTTTATTATCATTTGGCTAAGAAAGTAGCCAGACATTTCAAAAACAAGTAGTAAAGGGCATTTTTTAGCAAAAGATTAAAAGTGTTGGCCATAGTGCTCTTTTGCTGTTTAACAACAGATACAAATATGGGAAGAAAAAACAAAATGATTTTCTGTTTAAGGGGATGAACCTGTGACATACAATAAAAGTCCCATCCACTTAGGAGGCTGAGGCAGGAGGATTGTGAGTTTGAGGCTAGCCTGAGCAACATAAAGAGATCCCCTTCACAAACACTACTACTACTACTACTACTACTACTACTACTACTACTACTACTACTACTACTACCACCACCACCAATAAGAAGCTAAAAAGAGATTCTCTCTCTCAGGTCAAACTTATAGAATGTAGATAATTAATATAGATCACTCAAAATAAAAGACAATACACAGATAAGAATTTGGTACTTATATGAAAAATGGAATGTCTCTTAGGAAACTGCCATAAACTGGGTGCGGTGGCACACGCCTGTTATCCCAGCGACTCAGGAGGCTGAGGTAGGAGGATCGCAAGTTCAAGGCCAGCCTGGGCAACTTAGTGAGACCCTGTCTCAAAATAAAAAATAAAAAGGGCTAGGGATATAGCTCAGTGGTAGAGCACCTCTGGGTTTAATCCCCAGTACATACATACGTATATATATACATACACATACATACATACATACATAAAATTCATCTTGTTTAAGAAAAGGTCATTCTGTGCTATGTATAACTGGAGGTCTATATACTTTGGTGATAAAGAAGAAATGCCAACTAGGTTTTGGAACCACTCAAATACTTATTTCTTGCTGGGAATGTGGCTCAGTGGTGCAATGCTTGCCTGGCACCCATAAGGTCCTGAGTTAAATTTTCAGCATGACACACACAAAAGTACATTTTTTAATGGTGGTGTACATCAGTCCTAAAGCCTCATGCATGCTAGGCAAATGCTCTACCATTAAGCTACATCTCCAGTCCAAATACCTACTTATTTTTTTCTGAAAAGATAAAGGCATATTCTACTAAACAAAATGCCTTTGAATGTATATCATTATTTTTATTCTAACCATTAAAGATGAGGGGAGGTGTTATTATGCCCATTAAAACCCATGTTTATTCTTAAAATTTTAGAAACACCTCAATTTTTATACCTTTATTTTATTTATTTATTATTTTATGTGGTGCTGAGGATTGAACCCAGTGCCTCTCATGTGCTACACAAGCTTTCCACCAAGTTACAACCCCAGCCCTAATTTTTTTTAAAAAATATTTTAACTGAAATAACTGCTCTCATTGTGTTGAGCAAGTAGCACTCATACAAACATCTTTATACATGTTACTATATGCATATCAGTGTGGTTATCACATCCACTCACTGAAATAACACAATCCCCCAGGTTTACTAAGACATCTTACACATTACAAAACTCACCAATTTTAAATTAACATTTCAATGGTTTTCAGTATATTCATAGGGTTGTACAGCCACCATCACTACCTAATTCCATCTTCATCACCTCCAAAAAGAAATCTTGTACTCATTTTGTAGTCACTCTCTGTTCCCAACCCAAAACCCAAGAAATCACTAATCAATTTTCTATTGTTATAGATTTGCTCATTCTGGACCTTTCATATACGTGGAATCATACAAGATGTAGCTGTTTGTGTTTGGCTTCTTTCATTTGGCATGTTTTTAAGGTTCATCAGTATCATAGCATATGTTAGAATTTCAATTCTGTCAGGCACAGTGGCACACACCTGTAATTCCAGCAGCTCAGGAGGCTGAGTCATGGGGATTGAAAATGCAAAGCCAGCCTCAAGCAACTTAGTGAGACCCTGTCTCAAAAATTAAACAGAACTAGGGATGTACCTCAGTGTTAAAACATTTTGGGTTCAATTCCCAGTACCACTACCATTACCAACAACAAAACAAAACTCAAACACTTCAATCTTGTTTATGGCCAAAATATATTCCATTGTAAGGATATATCCCATTTATTAATCCATTCATTAATTGATAGACATCTGTGTGTTTTTCACTTTTGGCTATTATAAAACAATGCTGCTATGAAAATTCATATAGAAGTTTTTATATGACTATATGTTTTTATTTTTCATGAGTATTGTGCAGTAAAGAATTACCCTTCTCCAAAGAAAGGTTTGGCCCTTTGCCTCCAGCCCCTGAGAGGTAACTTTGAAGCCTTTGGGATGTCTGACCTATCTGACAAGAGCTGTCTTTAATTACCTGGCAGTGTTGGGCCAAGTCAGATAGTCTATGCTAACAGCATGATTTACAGTGCAGGCTTTGGGCCATGTGGCATCAGCCTGACCTCTAGAGGGACCTGGAACTCAGGTCATCCACGTGGATGGTCAGCTGTGTCTACATGGTCAAGCCCCAATGATATTGGCTGAACTTTGCAGGTTGACAATAGCCTGGTATATCACACATTGTTTCTGGAAGAAATAAGCTCTCTCTGATCAGCTCCCCTGGAAGGGTATCAATAGAAGTTATACTCCCGTTCTGTCCTAGACCATGCCCTATGTGCCTTTTTCTTTGGCTAATTCTAAATCTGTTTCCTTTCACTAAAATAAATCATAACTGCACATAATGGCTTTCCGAATTCTGTGAGTACTTATAGTGAATTAATGAATCTAAAGACAGTCTTGGGGAAATTTCAAAATATGGGTACCTACTTAGAAATGGAATCACTGGTTTATGGGGTCACTGTTGTTGACTGTTTTGAAAAATTGTCAAACTTTTTCACACAGCAGCCACATCATTTCACAACTTCACCAGCAACACAGAAGAGTTCCATTTTTTCCACATCTTTGCCAACCATTATTGTTACCCTTTCTTATCATTGGCACTCCAGTGGGTATGAAGTAGTATCTTATTGCAGTTTATTTACTTCTAAAGGGGGAAAATAAGAAATATTTTCTATATATTCTTCAGAAGACATAGAAGTAAACAGACTTAGAAAAATAATTTCATTAGGGCTGGGGATGTATCTCAATGGTAGAGAGCTTGCCTAGCATGCTCAAGGCCCTGGTTTAACCTCCAATACTGAGAAGAAAATCTTTCATTAGGGGGAAAAATGCTACCCTTATACATTCATTTAAAAATATTTATTTATTTACACATCCACATTTGTGAGGAGAGTTTCTGTGGGATGGGAATGGGACCAGATAGGGTGGCTGGAACAATAATCTTTTTTTTTTTTTTTTTTTTTTTTTTTTTTAAGAACTTTTTTTTTTAAGAGAGAGTGAGGGGGGGGGGAGAGAGAGAGAGAGAGAGAGAGAGAATTTTTAATATTTATTTTTTAGTTCTCGGCGGACACAACATCTTTGTTGGTATGTGGTGCTGAGGATCGAACCCAGGCCGCACGCATGCAAGGCGAGTGCGCTACCGCTTGAGCCACATCCCCAGCCCTGGAACAATAATCTTGAAAAAGAACACCAGAGGGCTGGGGTTGTAGCTCAGTGGTAGAGTGCTTGCCTAGGACTGGTAAGGTCCTGGGTTCGATCTTCAACACCACATAAAAACAAATAAACAACCACAAACAAATAAATAAAATAATGGTTAAATTCTTTAAAAAAAAGAATACCAGAAACTGATTAAAGAATTAAGATATTAACTTATGCATTATTTTCTTTTTACCGAGATATTTTGGGCTGGGGATGTAGCTCATCAGTAGAGCACTTGCCTATCATGTGTGAAGCTCTGGGTTTGAGTCACAGCACTGCGGAAAAAAACCCCCAAACTGCTGTTCTTTAAACATTGTGTCTTCCTCAAGAGCAAATAACACCTGACTGGAATAGCAAACACTGGTGCATATGTCTTCAACAGTTCTATTTAAAAAAAAATTTTTTTTAGTTGTAGACAGACACAATACCTTTATTTTATTTATTTGTCTTTATGTGGTGCTGAGGATCAAACCCAGGGCCTCACATATGCAAGGCAAATGCGCTACCAACTGAGCCATATCTTAGCCCTGTCCTCAGCAGTTCTTGTCCTGCCACAGGACAATGTCTATTTGGATGAACAGAGAAATGGATGGAGTCAGAGCAATCTGCTCAAAACTTGGTTACAGAAACAATACCATAAATGGTCCATGCTAGTTTAAAATACTCACTTCAGCCACTGCATACTTAAAATTCCAGCACCTGTAGTGACCACCAGCCCTTCTGATCTCTCATCCTTAAGGGCCTAAAGGTCTGTGGAGATGTCACTGCAGTGTTAGGTAACTTCTTCTGTGTTTATGTCTGGCCTCTCTTAACATACTCTGAGCTTCTACAAGACAGGGACCATAGCTAGGTGCAGCGGCATGTGCCTGTAATCCCAGTGACAGGAGGATTGCAAATTCAAGATAAGCCTCAACAACATAGTGAGGCCCTAAGCAACTTAGTGAGACCCTATCTCAAAATAAAAAATAAAAAAGGCTAGGGATGTAGCTAAGTGGTAAATTGCCCCTGGGTTAAACCCCCAGTACTGCCTCCCCCAAAATACAGAAAAAGGGACCATAACTGTCATAGAACAAGAACAATTTGTACTGACTATATATATATATATATAGTCAGGATTTCAAGTTCAAGGCCAGACTTAGCAACTTAGTGAGACCTTAAGCAACTCATTGAGACCTTGCCTCAAAAAATAAAAAGGGCTGGGATGTAGTTTAGTGGTCAAGTGCTCCTGTTTTTGATTTCCCAGTGCAACAAAAACACAAAACAAATCAAAACAAACAAATTAAAAAAAAACCCAAAACACTAAAACTCCTCAAACTGAGAATAATAATAAGGCACTTTCCCTCAATATTTCATTTTTTTCTCTCCAATATACTATCTTTAATAGTCACTGAGCAGATGTACTTGCTTACTTAATACTTTCCTATGTGGTGAAGATTTTGTTTTTTTAAAAAAATTCACTTCTCTCATGCCAAACAGTAAACTCTTGGTGGCCCACCATTTTATCCTTATTTCAGTATACTTGTATATATGTCTTCGGACAGGGTCCCATCCCTCTACTGTCTACCCAAACCCCAAATGTTTAATGATTCTATTCAATTTGGGTGATGAATGATAGAGCTTTCTATCAGCAAAGTTAGATTGACTCTAGAGCATAATAATATAAATAAAAATGACAAGTACTATTACTAGTACAACTAACACTGAGTATTTACTATCTTTCTAGGCAGTATGCTAAAACTCTTACCATCTTAAGTAAGTACTATTAACATCTTCGTTTATAGATGTGGAAACTTAAGTCCAGATATGTTAGTTAATTTTTCCAAGCCTGTGTAACCAGCAAGAGGTAGAATCAGGATTTAAACTCCAGAAGCCTGACTCCAAAGGCCATATTTTTTTTAATATTTATTTTTTTAGTTGTAGTTGGACACAATACCTTTATTATATTTATTTATTTTTATGTGATGCTGAGGAATTGAACCCAGGGCCTTGTACGTGCTAGGTGAGCACTCTACCACTGAGCCAAAACCCCAGCCCTCCAAAGGCCATATTCTTAACCACTATTCTTTCTTTACACTCAGGAATGCCTAAAGCATCTGGATCTAGAATGAATGGGGCTTGAACATAAGATAGAGAAGTACTAGCTGGGCATGGTGGCACACACCTGTAATCCCAGCAGTTTAGGAGGCTGAGGCAGGAAGATTGTGAGTTCAAAGCCAGTCTCAGCAACTTAGTGAGGCCCCAAGCAACTCGATGAGACCCTGTCTCTAATTAAAATACAAAACAGGGCTGGGGATGTGGCTCAGTGAGTAAGTGCCCCAAGTTCAATCCCTGGTACGAGAGAGAGAGAGAGAGAGAGAGAGAGAGAGAGAGAGAGAGAGAGAGAGAGAGAGAAGTATGCTACAGGAGTTCTGGAAAGCTGCTGGCAGTTAGAGGTAAGGACTGTGTATGCAGTCTAGGCAAAATCCAGGGCTGTACCTGATTTGAACCCGGACTTTAGGATCTGCATCAGGAATATCAGAAGCCTTTGTATTCAGGAAAAAGGATGGTTCTAGTTCCTAAATGTGGAGGCTACAGATATTGGCAGGTCTGGACCCCCAAACTGCTGGTGTTACAATTTTTATCCTTGCCCAGAGGATGTTTCCAAATTAAAAGCGGAGGACTGAAGGATATTCCCATTGCCAGAAGAAAAGAAGCCAGACAAAACACAATTCACAGTTAAAAGACTTCCATAAAGCATTTATAAGCTAAATGCAAAAAAGCTAAATGCCCAAGATATGTTCATAATTATAAAGACTCTTAAATAGAACTCCAAAAAACAATTATGCTAACAAAACTTGACACCTACTAAATTACTGTATTTGTTTTCCGTGTTTCCGACTCCTGTACAGGGAAGCAAGATGCTGGATCATGAATGGATTTGAAATTTACTTTTATTTAGTCATGGTTTAAAAGGAAAACAATTTTTTTGGTTTGTTTTCTTATAAACCAAATTGGACTTCCTATCCAGTTGTCAACTGTGGAAAACGAAGACCACTTTCAGTATAAGCAGAACATAGGTGGAGAAAAATACAATCACATTTAAGAAGGTCACCTGGTGGGGTTGGGGTTTGTAGCTTGCCTAGCATGCATGGGGCCCTGGTTTTCATCTGTAGATATGGGGTGTGGGGCAGAAGATCATCTGAGGCTGGGGATACAGCTCAGTGGCAGAGCACTTTCCTAGCATGTACAAGGCCCTAGGTTCTATTCCCAGCACTACAGAACAAAACAACAAAAACCAAACTAAACAAAAAGATCACCTAAAGTTTACCACCTTTGCTCAGAAGTGGGGATGGGACTGCCTTTAATGCCACTGGCTACTTCTGTCACATTTCCCAGGACAGAAAACATTTCACACCTTTCTCCTTAAACCTCTAGACCTCACCCATATCCACATTATGAGCTGATGATTCTGCTTGTAATAATACTTAAAAAATTACAAAAATCAAAAGAGAACTCCTGTAGATTCCCACTAGTGTTCCTACTTAAAACTGCATTCACATACTCTGCCCTTCAAGCCTGTTTCCTGGAACAACTATCTGTGTTTTTGTCTAAAGCACCCCTCACTAGCATACTTTGCCCCAGCTTCTTTTTTAAAAAATTTTTGTAGTTGTAGATGGACAGATATTTATTTATTTTTAATGTGGTACTGAGGATTGAACCCAGTGCCTCACACATGCTAGGCAAGTGCTCTGCCACTGAGCTATAGCCCCAGCATCCCCATCCTTTTTTACCTACTGAAAAACCTTTGCTGCTACAGCTTTCTCTGTAACTCAGTCACTCCCTTTGAATGCATACTGTTCTGTCCTGTTAATAAATATATGTACATAGTTATATTTCTTCCATCTAAAAGACTTTTTTATTCTGTGTATCTAGACTGTTCCTATCCTAGTTCTTTGCCCTGCCCCTTGGCTATGTAGTTTTGTCCATCCCCACTCCACATAAACTGCTTATATAGATCACCAATAACACATTGCTAAATTCAGGGATCCATGTATGGTCCTCATCTTACCTCAGCATGGAGGTAACACTATGGAGCTTTCGCTTCTTAAAATGCTTTCTTTTTTTGGTTTTGAAGGCTACTACACTCTCTTGATTTTCTGCCTCTCTACCTGGTGAGTATCTTTTTAGTCTCCTCTGCTAGCTGTTCCTATTCTCCTTGATTTACTAACTCTGGAAAGCTAAGGTCCAGTCCTTGATACCGTTCTTCCCTCTGTCTATTCTGACTCAGTTGGTGAACTTACCCACTCGACACTTTAAAACTATCCATATGCCAGTGCCTGCCAAATTTATGTTTTTGGTCCAAGACTTCCTCCTAAACTCTAGATTCATGTCAACAACTGCCAGTTTGACATTTTGACTATGGTATGTGATAGAAACACAAACTTAAGTGTCCAAAATGGAATTCCTGATTTTCTCCCTCAAATCTGTTCTATCTGCAGATTCCTTTTACAGTTTATCCAAAGTTTATCCTCCCCCTGTTTGGGTAAAAATCATGGTGTCATCCTTAAATCCTTTCCTTCTCTCACACCTCATATCTGATCCATAGTAAATCCTGTTGGCTCCACCTTCAACATTCATCCAGAATCCAAGTATGTTTTACCATTTCAAGGGCTACCACTGTGGTCAAAGCTACCAACCACCTCTCTCATTGCATTTCCTTCTAATTGCTTTTCTTGCTTCTAAACTTCTGTCCTCACAGTCTATTTTTTTAAAAGAAAGGGTCTTTACTGCCCAGACTGGCACTGAACTCCTAGACTCAAGTGATCCTCCTGCCTTGAGCCTCCTGCTTAGCTAGGACTACAGGCATGGGCTATCATGTCTGGCTTTATTCTCAACAGAGTAGCTAGAATGCTTTTAAAAAACCTTTTCCTATGGAAAAACCTACATAATAGAGTAATATAATAAACTCTCTGTATACCCACCATCCAGCTTTAGTGGGTTTTGGTAGATGGCCATTCTTGTTGCATCTTCACCTCACAGTGCCTTGTTCTCTGTATTATTTTCATACCACAATATTATATCTAAAAAAGATAAATTGCTGGTATGATGGTATACAACTGCAATCTCAGCAACTCAGGAGGCTGGGGCAGAAGCATTGCAAGTTCAAGGCCAGCCTTGGCAACATAGCAAGACCTTGTCTCAAAATAACATAAAAAGGGTTGGGGATATTTACTCAGAGGTAAAATGCCTCTGAATTCAATCTCTAGTATTGAAAAAAAATGCTATCAATTGGCTGCCTAAAACCTGCCAATGAATCCCTCTTAACTCAGTGTAAGAACTAAAGATTTATAAGGCTTCTGGAAGCCATTACCAGGAGCTGGCAAACTACATCCACAAACTAAATGCAGTTGGTCACTTGTTTTTTGTGCTCCATGAGCGAAGAATAGAAGGATTTTTTTTTTTAAATCCAGAGAAGAAATTTTTCTTTGGTGTATTAGGGATTGAATTGAGGGTACTTTACCACTGGGTTACATCCCTGGTTCTTTATTTATTATATACTTTTTAGATGTTGATGGACCTTTATTTATTATTTATGTGTGGTACTGAGAATCGAACCCTGGTGCCTCACACATGCTAGGCAAGTGCTCTACTACTGAGGCACAACCCCAGCCAATCCTTTAAAGATTTAAAAATATTTATTTTTTAGTTGTAGTTGGACACAACAACTTTATTTTATTTATTTATTTTTATGTGGTGCTGAGGATTGAACCCAGAGCCTCACAGGTGCTAGGAAAGCGCTCTATTGCTGAGCCACAACTGCAGCCCCAAGTCCTTTAATTAAAAAAAAAATGAGGTAGGATCTTGCTAAGTTCCTCAGGCTGGCCTCAAACTTGTGATATTCTTGCTTCAGCTTCCCAAGTAGCTGGGATTATAGGAATGTACCACCATGCCCAGCAAAAGAACAATATTTTGTGACATGTGAAACTTATATGAAATTTATTTTCAGAGTCTAAAAATGAAGTTTTATTGGGATATGGCCATGTTCTTTTCTTTAAGTATTGTCTATTGCTGTCTTCATGCTACAAAGGCAGTGTTTTAAGTAGTTGCAATCAAGATACATGGTTCACAAAGCCTAATGTATTTAGTATCTGGCCAATTGTAGCAAAAAATTGCCAAACTCTGCCATAATCAATCAGGCCCCTGAGTAATCCCTTTAACTTCCTCTTCCTACATACTCCATTCTCATCTCACTAGCCTCTTTTCAGTTGCTCAAATAGGCCAGACACACTCCTATCTTATAGCCTTTCTAATGGCTGTTTCTTCCGCTTGGAACATTATTTCCCTAAATATCTGCATAGCTCTTTCTTTTGCTTTTAAGCCTTGGATCAAACTCCCACTTACACAATGAATTCTACCCTGACCACTCTATTTAAACTTGTAACTCATGCAACTTTCTCTATACTCCCTATCTTCTTACTGTACTCCACATTTTTTATTTCCATAACATTTACCACCTTTGAGTGTGCTATCAAATATCTACTGCTTATTCTGGGTATGGTGGCACATAATCCCAGCAATTCAGGAGGCTGTGACAGGAGGATGGCAAGTTCAAGGCCAGCCTTAGCAACTTAGCAAGACCATGTTTCAAAATAAAAAGTGTAGGGGCTGGGGATGTGGCTCAAGTGGTAGCACGCTTGCCTGGCATGCGTGCGGCCCGGGTTCGATCCTCAGCACCACATACAAACGGGGATGTTGTGCCTGCCGATAAATAAAAAATAAATATTAAAAAAAATTCTCTCTCTCTCTCTCTCTCTCTCTCTTTAAAAAAAAATTTCTAAAAAAAAAAAAGTATAAAAAGGACTGGGGATATACCTTAGTGGTAAATTGCCCCTGGGTTTAATCCCCAGTACCTAAAAAATATATCTATTGATTATTATCTACTTCTCCCAGCTAAAAGTAAGTTCCATGGTATATGAATGATTCTTTTTTGGTTCACTGTCAGACTCAATGCTTTTACATAATTAGGTATAAATATACGTTGCTTTTCTTTTTTCAGTACAGGGGATTGAACCCAGGGCTTTATGCATGCTAGACAAGCACTCTACCACTACATGTTGAATAAATACAATTCCTTATAATCTAAAGTTTGGGTTGGAGATGCAGCTCAGTAGTAGAGCACTTGCCTAGCATGGATAAAGTCCTGGGTTCAATCCCAAACACTGTAAAAAGAAAGCTTGAGTCTCAATGTGGTAAGATCTTTATAAAATGAAAAATTTGAATTCTAAGTCATGAAATAAGATGACAATTTTTTCCAGAATGTTCTATCCATCTGTTCATCTATCATCTACTTATCAATCTAATATTTACTGTCTGTCTGCCTCGTCAGGGTGTGGGATCTAAAAATAAAAAAAATCTGAGCTAACAACTTATAGATGAATAACCATACAGAAGGCAGAATGTAGTGATGTAGTAATGCAGGGCTGTAATGCAAACCCAGGTCTGCTAAGGTCAAGTCAATGCTTTATTTTGACACAGTCATGTTGTCAATAACTAACAATTATAAAAATAATTATTTGTGTTGCTGTGGATTGAACTCAGGGCTTTGTACATGCTAGGCAAGCACCCTACCACTGAACTACATACCCAGCTCCTAAAGATAATTTTCTCAAAATAGTAAAAACAGAGTGAAAATGCAGGTTCCACAATAAAGAAAATTAGTAAATTACTGGATGGAAATTCAATGTCTTATAAAATGATTAAATAATAATTTTGAAAACAGAAGATATTTCACTTGAAAAGTGGGAAAAAGTGTGTATCATAAACTAATCTATGGTACAACAAAAGATGGATATATTTATTCAGTAAACACTAATCAAATGCTAACAACACTATGCTCTGTGCCAGGGAAAATTCACAGAAGAATGATGCACAATCTTAGTCCTCAAGGAGAACCACATATGTGGATTAACAAGAAGAGAACTTAAACATAAACAGGTAGTATATTAGGGCAGTAAATCCAAGGGAAACAGTTTTCCTTTATAATTGCTAAAGTGCTATAGTTAGGATAAATAAAACCAGCCCAAAAAGGTTTAAAAAGCAAGGGAAAATATTTAATTATGTTAGATGATGAGCCTGAACCACATTGTCATGTCACACAGCAAGGAGTCTTATGAAACACCCAGAGCCACTGTCCTAAACTATAACATTATATGGCCCTTTTTCTGTGGAGAAAGTCAGCAGGCAAAGTGAACTCTAACCAGCCTGCAGCTCACTTGCAGGAGGTCTGAGAAGTGGAAGGCCAGTCTTTCCTTCCCTCTTGCCTGCTGAGCCACCTTACTATGTCTGGAATAGAAAGTGAAATGCATTATGGAAATCGAGATTACAAAGAATAAACTTTTGTGCCTTTGCTGGATATAACTGGCCTTTACCAGTTTTAGCTATGTGCCCACTTCAACTGCTGCTGGGTATCACACCAGCTACTATTTCTACTTCTGCTTCAAGCAGCTAAGTTCTTGTGTGCCAAAAATCCTAGAAAATCTTATTTGCATTACCACACACTATAAATGTGCCTACTAAAATGATTTTCAAAACCACCAGAATTCATCCTTTCAAATACATCTCTCCCTACTAAAATGGCTACTTAGTTCAGCAACGGCCAACCATCAAATCATCCTGGAGCTCAAGTCCATTTACAGTTAGTGGGTGAGCCACACAAGAATACAAGTTGCTTGTTTTAGAATTATAGCTTATTCCCACCCAGGATGCTGTCATTCAGCTTTAGAGCTCAGCTAACTCATCAGCTCTGACAGCAAAGGATGGAGAATATTTCTTTTTGAGACAGTCTCACCATGTTGCCCAGGCTGGCCTTGAACTCCTGGGCTCAAGTGATTCTCTTGCTTCAGTCTCATGAGTAGTTGGGAACACCGACATATACCACTGTACCCAGCAACCACTATGAATATTGAAAAAAAGCTGAACAGTCCAGAGGCCACATCCAAAATGGGTCCAGAAATGGGTCTATAAAATGTCAGAGCCCTAGGAGTGACTTTCCTGTTAATAGAACTCTTTTTTAAATATTTATTTTTTAGTTGTAGTTGGGCATAATACCTTTATTTTATTTATTTATTTTTTATGTGGTGCTGAGGATTGAACCCAGGGCCTCACACATGCTGGATGAGTGTTCTACTGCTGAGCCACAACTCCAGCCCAATAGAACTCTTAACTAGGAGAGTGTATCTGACCAATTTGATTTTAGCTCACTCCACCATTTTTCATGGGCCCTTACCTGAATACAAGCTCCTATCTTCACTTTGCACAGATTGCAAACTAAGGCCCACCGGCTGGGTGGGATGTGGGAGATCTTTGTGATTGGTTCCATCCTCTCGGGACAAGCAATGCTGACCTAGAAACAAAATATCATCATAAGGCAGAAGCATCAATGCATCTCAGAAGTACCATTCACAAACCATAAATTATTTTTTTTTCCTTTTAGGGTACTGGGGATTGAACCCAGGGGCACTTAACCACTGAACCACATCTCCAGCCCTGTTTTATATTTTATGTAAAGATAGGGTCTCAATGAGTTGCTTAGTGCCTCGTTTCTGCTGAGGCTGGCTTTGAACTCTTGATCCTCCTGCCTCAGCCTCCAGCCCACTAGGATTACAGGCATGTATCGCGATGCTCGGCTAAATTTTTAAATTTTGAGATAGGGTATTGCTAAGTTGCTGGGGATGGCTTTGAACTTGCAATCCTCCTGCCTCGGCCTCCTGAATCACTGGGATTAAGGCATGCACTACCACATCTGGACAAATGATGTTATATAAAGCTCAGAACATCAAAACAATGAGTTAAGTCACATCTTTCAAGGTTAATACAGTACCAAAAATAAACTACATACTGCTCAGTCCTTCAATCTTTTCTAGTAATATAAATGATTCATATATAGGATGAGAGTGCAGGAGTGTAGAGCAGGCATGGTTATCTTAATGAATCAAAGATGTCTACCTTACTTAGGAACCAAAGAAAGCTACTAAGGAAGGAAATTAAAATTCACAATATCTAGCACCTGTTATATGCCAGAGATAGTGGCATATACCTCATTATTTCATTTAATCAAATAAGGATAAAAACAGGCAGTGACAAATCTTTATATTTGGTTTACAAAAAGTACAATACTGTTGGAAAACACCAGCAGAATATTTATATAACGAAGAGATTGCAGCATGTAAGGAGAAAAGATGAGGATGATAACATTTCCAAACCAAAAGTCTTTAAAACCACATAACTACCATTAGCTTATCCTACTTCCTCAGGCAAAGTACCTTGAAGTGAAATTAGTCTTTAGGAGAGTGCTGAAAGGAAAAGGATGAAAACATTCTTTTCCTCATGAAAATAATGAGCCATGCAACTTCTAGTAAAAGGTATTTTCAATTTGTTTTACAAACACATGACTTTCTATGAGAGAAACAACTTTAAAAAGTGAAGAACTATCAAATAAAGATGGTCAAACTAGTACAAATTCTACCCACATCAGGAAACAGATCTGGAATACTCCAAAAGGCAATGGAAACCAAGAATGTTTGAAACCATAAGAGATGTTGACAGCTGACAAAGCTTATTGTACTTCTAAAAAACTCTTCCTGAGTCAGAAAGACTTTTATGAGCTAAGAGATATGGGAGAACTGCTGTTGGAAACCAGACACTCTCAGGCCAGAAACCTGGGTTCATGTTACATGTCTATTAGCTGGATATAATTATTATTATTATTATTATTAGGTACTAGGGATTGAATTCAGGGGTGCTTACCCACCAAGCCACATCCCCAGACCTTTTTTTTTAATTGTTGTAGAGGGACATGATACCTTTATTTTATTTATTTATTTTTATGTGGTGCTGAGGATTGAAGCCAGTGTCTCACTGTGCTAGGCAAAAGCTCTGCCACTGAGCCACAACCCTAGCCCTCTCCAGCCCTTTTTATTTTGAGACAGGGTCTCACTAAATTGCTTAGGACCTAGCTAAAATGCTAAGGCTAACCTCAAACTTGTGATCCTCCTGAATTTCTGGGATTATAGGTGTGTGCCACCATGCTGGGCTAGCTGGATGTTCTTAATGAGAAAAAGAAACTGCTCCTCAAATATTTTTAAAAATATGTAGGCTGTGGGGCTGGGGTTGTGGCTCAGTGGTAGAGCACTCATCTGGCACATGCGAGGCCCTGGGTTAGATCCTTAGAACCACATAAAAATAAATAAACAAAATAAAGGTACTGTGTCCAATTACTTCTTAAAATTTAATATTTTTTAAAAAGTGTGGGCTGGGGTTGTGGATCAGTGGTACAGTGTTTGCCTAGCATGTGTGAGGCCCCGGGTTTGATCCTCAGCACCACATAAAGATAAATAAATAAAGGTATTGTGTCCATCTACAACTAAAAAATATTTAAAAATATGTGTATAGCTGTAAGAATACAAAATTATGTATCTAGGACTTTTAGTTTAATTCTGTGGGCTTGATTATTAGATAGTAACTTTTCTGGAACCAATAATAACAAAATTAAATCCAGAGAAATTTTAAAGGAGAATCAAATACTAATAACAATATCATCATTTTCCCATTAACTGAATTCCATAGTCTCTTGTAATGCAGTTTATCTGCTTAACACATTTTCTGGCTTACATAGGGGTTGGGGCAAGAGAGTGTGAGTGAGATGTCCAAACAGCTTTTTTTTTTTTTAAAGGTATTTAGCCAGATGTGGTAGCGCACACCTGTAATACCAGTAGCTTAGGAGGCTGAGGCAGGAGGATCGTGAGTTCAAAGCCAGCCTCAGCAATGGCGAGGCCCTAAGCAACTCAGTGAGACCCTGTCTCTAAATAATACAAAATAGGGCTGGGGGTGTGGTTCAGTGGTCGAGTGACCCTGAGTGTTCAATCCCTGGTACAAAAAAAAAAAAAAAAAAAAAAAAAGCAGTGTAGTACTATGGCACATGCCTATAATCCCAGCAACTTGGCAGGAGGATCACAAGTTTGAGGCCAACTTTGGCAACTTAACAAGATCTCATCTCAAAATAAAAAATAAAGCCAAGCATGGTGGTGCACATGTATAATCTCAGTAGCTCAGGAGGCTGAGGCACGAGGATTGCAAGTTCAAAGCCAGCCTCAGCAACTTAACAAGGCCTTAAGCAACAAGACCCTGTCTCAAAATAAAAAGTAATTAATGGGCTGAGGATGTGGCTCAGTGGTTAAGTGCCCCTGGCTTCAATCCCTGGTGCCAAAACAAACAAACAAATAAATAAAAAAATAGATAGGGCTGGGGATGTAGCTCCGTGACAGAACACACCCGTATCCAAGAAGAATCCCACATAGTGGAAGCATTTACTTCAGAAACATAGGCAAATATGAAGCTCTCCACTGTAAACCTGTGTCAGTCTAAATGCTGTGGGAGTGGGCTGGATGTGGGTTACCCTGAAGAAAATGGCTTCAGTCTCAGATAATTTCTCACCTCTGGAATCCACAGGGCACAGCTGACATGAGCCCATTTAGTCCCTGTTCTGGTGGTCTTCATGGCTCCACCTTTCTTTGGACATAGAAGACACTGTGGATGAATGCCCAGGACACAGGAGCGACACAGCCAGCTGCCTTCTGGGACCTTGAGGATGCCATAGCAGGCCTGGAGGCATGAGGAGGAGAGGGAAGAATGGTTAGCATCTTTGTACCAGGTCCATGTCTATTCTACTACACAGTCAAGTATACCCTCTGCTTTTGGGAGAAGGTTAAGTATACCCTCTGCTTTTGGGAGAAAGTCAAATAAAGCCAAATAAGTTTAAATCCAGGACTGAGAGATTTAAAAACACTCAAAAAGGCAAATTCCAGTATCTGAACTAAAATCAGTATGTCTGACCAAGAGAACTGAATTTAAGGATGATAGAACAAGACTAGGAGAATATACTCCCAAAGGTTAGACCAATCTGTTTTCTGAGGGTTGGGAATATAGATTTTTTTGCCTCTGTTTTCTAAAGCTTCTTCAGTGTTTATGTATTTTGATTAGCCAAATACTTATTGAATATATTCTACATATCATGCACCATTGTGATCAAGAAAAAAACTGTTAGGAAATAAACAAACTTCTGAAGAGTAAATAAACTAATGTTAATCAAGAATCTAATAGTGTCTGGTATATAAAAAGCACTCAGCAAATCATAGTAATCTGTATGGGTTCAAAAAATAGGACTTGTATTTTTTAAGAATTAAAAAGCCATGTTGGGTAAGTACATGTGGAAAGGGACTGCAGGTGTCCTTTAGGACATACCAGAAACCTCAAGGATCTGAGAATGGCCGCCTGTTGACAGCTAGTGAAAAGTTAAGGCCTTAAATCATACAAAGAAACAAATTCTGCCAACAGCTTGTCTGAATTTGGAAACAAATTTGCCCCTAGTAGAGCCTCCAGATAAGAGCTCAGTCCGGCTGAGACCTTGACTACACCCTTGCAACTCTGAGCAGAGGACCTGCCTAAGCTGTGTACAGATTCCTGACCCATGGGCACTGTGATACATAAATGTATGTTGTGTACTTGCTAAATATGTAGTGATTTATTATTCAGCAATGAAAAAAATGGGACTTGTGAATGATTTTGTATAGAACATTACAGTAATCAAAATCATCTATTATAAGTTCTAGAAGCTGCTTCAAATCATTTATGGAATGAATTCAGAAAAATAAATAAATGAATAACTGGTATGGTAGAAGATTAATTAGAGAAAAAGAAATCTAGAATATTTTCCAATCTCCAGAATCATTCATCTTTTCCTTCTTACTGCTCTACTCACTATTTGAAACTAAACCTAGGGGACACCTGGTTCTCCATGTGGCTTGGTATTCATCATTGTCCTTTTCAATATGGTAGCTTCAAAATCTCTTTAGGCCCCAGGAGATGCAGCTTCAGGTCATATTCAAGTTATAAATTTACCATCATATCTTCACTCACCCCTAAATCTGCTCCTTTCCCAAACTTTTTCTTTCTATATCCTGTTGTGCTTCCCCAAATTCCTGGAGTTGTGTTACCCACTTGCCTTCATGGATTGGATTTGATGCTTCTTATTCCTCCCTACAGAGTAGCCTAGAGATTCTGTCCTTCCTTCCTCTCCACACCTCCACCACACTACTACTCTATCCAAGTTCTCATCACACCATGCCTGGATTGATTTACTTCTAAATTTTCTTCTCTTGTGTTCATACATTCAACCCTTCTGCTATTTGGCTCCCAAATGCTTTCTGTTAAAACAAATATTTAATGCACAGAGGCAAACCTCCCAGGATTTCTTCTGCTCTTACCTGCCCCTTACTTATATGAGAAGTTGGCTACTATCTGAAGTGTGTTTTGTAAGGCCAACAAGCTAAGAGTTTTTTTTTTTCACATTTTGACAGGGTTGTAAGGAGAAGAAAAAGAACACTATGGAGTAGAGACTCTATGTGATTGGCAAAGTCTAAAATAATTACTATCTGATCCTTTAAAGAAAAATTTGCTGGCCCTTGACCTAAAGCTTGTGGCTAGTCAACACCTCACTTTTTGTTCCCATATCCCACCACATCCAAACATAGTATCCCTGACTTAGACAGGAAGGCCTCTTACATTTTCAGCCATTCTAATTCTCATGTCCATGTGTCTGTCTAGGCAGTTCCCTGCTTTATACAGTCAACCCCTCTTTGCACAGTCAGATCTTTTGCCTCAGACTCTAGGTCCCTCCAAAAACCCTGCTCAGGTCATGGTAGCCCCTTTTGTTTGTTCCACTGCCTTACGCTCATTCTCTACTCCATGAAACTTCCCTCAACAACTATACAGTAAGCATCATGTATTCTTTTTCTTCATTTTTTGTTGTCATGCTCTGTCTCCTCGGTGAGACATTAAGGTCACTGGGGGTTGTTTTCATCATCATTTACCTTTAATGCACCCAAGCTGAGCTCAAGTAGGTGGTTTGGTAGAATGAATTAACTTAGCTCAAGAACTCAAGCTGGACTCCAAATAGGCTGTTCTCATGACATTGGGGCATCATTTTTATAAGGTTCTTAACCTCTGAAGCTCTGCTCTAAACTGAGGAACAGAATGTTTGCCAGGAAATGAAAGCAAGCTTCTTATCTAAAATAGAGCCTCTTTCAGAATGGCAGAAGAGAAGCTAGTGGCTGCTTCTAAGAATGCCCTTTCTTTTGCCAATCTTCTATTGGGCAGAATGAGCCCTTTGTACAATTATTTACGGCCATAAGATTATAAAAGCTTGCATTTCATGGCAGTGATTCTTAACCTGTTATGGACCATAAAATGAATAAGCTTGTGAAGTTTGAGAAATAACATTCATTACATTTTACATAAAATTTCAGGGGTCAATAAACTCAATGTCAAGTTATTATATTCACGACAGATATAAAAAGCTTAAGAGCATGCACATTAGGCAAATTAACTGATATTAATATGAGTGTTCTACATTTTGGCTAAGAAGCAGAAAATGGGTACACACACAGGGATTTGGAATGGTCATTTTTCACATTTTTCTATAGAAAAAAATGTTATACCGATACACATTTTAAGGTACTGACCATGAGTATATTTTTGTCACTGAGGAAAAATACTGGACACAAAGTAAAGAAGAAAAATTATGTTTAATAAATTCAGATGTCAATGTGTTTCCATTCTGTTAAGGAGTATACCGAACTTTCCAAATCATTTTAAATCATTTTTTGGCCAATAGAGGGAGCTCTAACACAAGCAGCTCTTTTGGATCCAAGTGAATGTACTCTGAAGAATCTCTTTTATATGAAGCTTTAAATATATTCCAAATTCCCAGCATCCCCCCCTTTTTTTGGTACCAGAGATAGAACCCAGGGGTGCTTAACCACTGAATCACATCTCTAGACCTTTTTATTTTTAATTTTGAGACAGGGTCTCACTAAATTGCTTAGGGCCTCACTAAATTGCCAAGGCTGGCCTCAAACTTGCAATCCTCCTGTCAGCCTCTGGAGCCACTGGGATTACGGGAATGCACTACCATGTCTGGAAAATTCCCAGCTTTAGTACATGTCAGTTTATATTATCAGTTTATATTCTGCAAGGCCTGGTCAGCTGCTATTGTCATCTCTATGTGAAGGGAGATGTGAGCACCACTGTATAATTGAATATGTTAATGTATCTCTAACAAAGTATATGATTATTTGCACAAAATAAATAAAGACTGTAAATGGCCTCATACTGGGTGAATTCTGGTATTGTCCCCAAATCTGTTTTAGAGTACAACTTCAGCAAAACGTGCACTTTTCAGAGCTTTCTAATTTTGGAATTGCAGAGAAGGGACAGTGATACATTAAGATCAGAGTTAAATTATAATTTTTTTTCTCTCACTGAAAATATTGCATAAATGCCAATCATTAGGGGAATGAAGATAAAATTTCAAAATTCACTATTTTAGAGGTTACAGGTAAATGAAAACAGACTAAATTAGTCATTGAAAATTCAGAATATATTTTACATACAGAGGGTTGTTTGGTGGCCCACAGAATTAAAACAAAGTCTTTTTTTTGATATTGGGGATTGAACCTAGGGGGGTTCTTTACCACTGAGCTACATCTCCAGCCCTTTCTATTTTGAGATTGGTTCTTGTTAAGTTGCTGAGGATGGCCTTAAACTTGTGATCCTCCTGCCTCAGCCTCCAGAATTGCTGGGATCATAGGCATAGATCATCACACCTGGCAAAAACAAAATCTTAAGCCCTGTTTGCTCTCTATCTCTTATGTTACTTGGTCTAATCATTTTAGTTATTTTAGCCAGAATGATCTCTTCAAAATGCAAATCATTTCCTTCAGAGTTGACAGGAAAAAACAATAAATAATTCCTCAATTTGTCACAAGGTCCTTCACATGTGTCTCCTTCTCTTCCCTCAGTCTCCAGGCCTTCTCTACTCCACTCTGAAGTTCTGATGTACTCAGAACTGTCTCCAATACACTTTGCTTACTCTCACTACCTGTTATATGTTCTCCTCTCTTCCTTGCTGGTTTACCTGACATCTCCTTTTGGCCATTATAATTCAGCATGAATGCCACCCTCAAGTTGTCCTTGACTCCTATCCCCACTTTGCATTTTCACAGTAGCATGGACTTATATCTTTAAAAACACTTGGAATACTATGCTAAATTGGCGGTTTCCTTGTAGTTCTTACACCAGACTATGATATTCCTGGGAGTAGAGAGCATATCTGCCTCTTTATCACTGACTGTGTCCTCTGCACACAGCCCAGTCCTGGCACATGGATGGTGCTGAGCACTTACAGTGTTTGCTAGATGAATTACATTTTGGGAGATATGTAGATTTTTGATAGCTGGAGATGGGAGAAGACATTTTTAAATTGTGACATGACTGAAACATGGAGACAGGACAGTGCCAGCAATATTCATCATTGTACTTTGAGTAGCCTTATTTTGCTGGAGCACTGAGCTTGTGGAGGCAGGAGAAAGGACAGAGCTGAAAGGAGTGGTTTTTTTTTTAAAGAAAGAGAGAGAGAGAGAGAAAATTTTTAATATTTATTTTTCAGTTTTCGGCAGACACAACATCTTTATTTGTATGTGGTGCTGAGGATTGAACCCAGGCCGTACACATGCCAGGTGAGCGAGCTACCGCTTGAGCCACATCCCCAGCCCAAGGAGTGTTTTTTTAAAAAAAATATTTTTTAGTTGTAGTTGGACACAATATCTTTATTTTATTTATTTATTTGTATGTGGTGCTCAGGATCGAACCCAGGGCCTCACATGTACTAGGCAAGCGCTCTACTGCTGAGCCACAAACCCAGCCCCTGAAAGGAGTGTTGACAATCATTAATTAAGAGGTCAGTGTGGTAGAATGAATGACCAAAAAATAGCTTAGGTAAAGTCACTTAACCTCTCCTGATATTGTATGTAAAGTTAAAAAGTTAAATAGCCCTTCAGAGTCCTAAAATTCTGTGATCTCTAAAAGTGAGGTGGACCTAGCTTCCCGGGAGTAGTACGTTTGGGGATAGGGAGGGCCTTGGGTACTAGGATGAGGAGTCCAGCATTCCACCTATAAGAAGTATAAACTCACTCAGGTTACTGACCATGTGTGTAACCTGGGATGTTGCAGGAGGGAGAGAATCCCAGGCAGCCAACATGGGAACCCCCTGCGGGAAATGAATAAGGCAATTCCAATGGTCTGAGGATAAAGTAACATAATAAAAGACCTGGATTTAGCTTCCTGGAGTAAGCTTGATAATTCAGACATCTCAGGTATCACAAGAAGTATTGTTATGGAAGAAATATTGAAGAACAGTCAGGCCAAAGTCTTATTTTCACTCTTAAATGCAAAGTGCTACCCAGATGTGGGGGTGTTTGAGATCATTACTAAGTTTTAGAAAGGCTGACCGTGGGAAGGTGGCGGTTTCCACTCTCACTAACCTGATGCACACAGATGTTACACTTATCACAGAATACCATATCATTCCCTTCTTCACTGTCTGGAGACCGGCACACATCACAGATCACATCTTCATCATACTCTATGCCTAGCCCTTCCTCTGTCTCAATAGCATGGTTCATATTTTCATGGCAATGGCGTTCCAGGACTTCTACTGTCTTTTCCATAAGGGTCTCATCAACTGGCCCATAACCTGCACAGAAATACAAACAATCAATCAACCTGTCAGTCAGCTGTCATTCCCAAATAAGCTACCGTGAGCCCAGTGCAAGGGTGAGTAGGATTCTAGAGGAGAAAACAATGTTTTTTTCCCTGTTCTAAAAAAACTCCAAATTTAAAAAATCTTGTTCTCGAGCTATTCTAACATTTACCTATAAATACATATTAGTGTTTGACGCATGAAAGGAGTAATACATTTTACCATATTTCTTAGAAGTTTACAGGTTCTTTGATTTTTTTTGTTTAAATCCTAGTTAGTCTCCTCCTAAATCTCTATTTTCTCTTATTCCCAAGCTTGGTAATTTTGAACACTTTAATTTGTAGTGTAATACAATAACTAAATCACATGACAATTTGGACATAAATAGTTCTTAGCAACCTAGCTGCAATAAGCTTATCTCATGATCATATAAGGAAGTTTTCAATTTTAAGCCATAAAAGGAAGGTATAGATACTATGTGTACATGATTAAACATATAAACTATTTTGTTTTTGAAGCCTGACTTTTATAAAACTCAATACCACTTTCAATAGCAAACTAATATAAACCTATTAGCATTCATAAAGGTCTGACTGCAATTCTAAAATTACGTTTTTGTTTCTTTATTCCTTTTTTCTTTTATACTTTTATTTTCTCTTAGCCTTCCACATTTAACTAAAGGATTCATATGGCAGATGTTGGTAACAACTAAACATTTTTCTTCTTAGAAGGACTAATGATTTTGTGAGAGCACATATATATTTATTCTAACAGCTTGTAAACTCAGGAGTAATTCTCAAAATGATCCAAGACAAAATATTCAAGAATTCTACTTCATTTGTAATGTAAGATATTCTAAAGATCTTTGAAATTCCTTACAAACTACTTTTAATGTAGCTTCTTTTAAAACAAAAAACTACCCAGGCCTTATGTTTCATTTTCCCAGCCAAGTCTCTCTCTCTATATATATACACATATGTATACATGTCTATATATATACACATATACATATTTATATATGTAATATATGTATAAATAATAATCTGATTAAGAGAACTTGGATTCCAACTTTACTTAATATTAGCTATGTAAACTTTGACAAGTCATTTATTCTCTTTAGGGCTTAGTGTTCTTATCTACAAAGTAAGGATAAAATAACAAATTCACTGATTTGTTGAGGATAAAATAATATTCATACATTGCATAGTGTGGGTGCCAGTATATAGTGAGCACTGAATTTATAAAATTTCTTTTTTTCCTTTCTTTCTTTTTTGGTACTGGGCATTAAACTTGGAGGTGCTTTACCACTGAGCTACATCTCCAGCCATTTTTAATTTTTTATTTTGAGACAAGGTCTTGCTAAATTGTTGAGGTTGTCCTTGAAACTTCCAATCTTCCTGTGTCAATCTCCTGAGTCACTGGGATTATAGGTATGCTCCACAATTCCCAGTTGCCTAAAACTTCCTTAATCTAAGCCCCGAAGTACTTAATTTAAAATTGTTTCTATAAAGTTTATTTTAAGCTCCTAGAAGTGTCATTACAATGTCATTCACCCTAAAGGAAAACTTGAGATAAGGCAAGTCCTATTTCAAAACTATTCTAAGCCTAAATGCAATGTAGTATCCTGAATGGGATCGGGAACAGAAAATGGCCAGGAATAGGAAAAAAAAAACCTGTGAAATCCCAATAAAGTTTATGGGATTATACAGTAATATGCCTATGTTGATTTCTTAGTTTTGACAAATGTACCATGGCAAAGTAAGATGCTAACATTAGGGAACTGAAATTGTGTGAGGTGTACATCGGAACTTTCTACACTGATTTTCTGAAAATCAAACTATTCAAAAATAAAAAGTTTATTTAAAATGAATTAGTTATAAAAGTATCAAAGGGTCCTTGTCATAGGTGGTTTCATAGGCAGCACTAAGTGATTGCATTATCTACGATGCTACATGTTTTACATGTAACACCATGCACTGAGCCATCAGTCTACTTGATTATGTCCTCATACTCTGATGTTCCATCTGTCAGTCTTTTATTCCTTTCCCTTTGTGATTACCACCCTAAATTGACCAGCCCCTCTCCTCTTGCAGGGGAGAGTAAGAGAAGATATAAATCAACAAGTTTAAAAATGCAAGGAGTGAGAATTGGTTACTGGCAGAATAACTACTATCACCATGCCAAACTGGATTTAATATAATTTTATTTTTTCACTTGCATTTAAATACCAGCCTAAAAGAAAGAAAAAAAAGAGAGGAGGAAGAAAAACCATTTATCCTCGAATTGACAATAAACAAATGTGATTCAAACAAAAATGAAATCAAATGTATTCTTTATCATATCTCATATGGAGACTTAAAAATCACCTACAGTTCCACAGGAAAACTTGACCTACACTCTGCTTAGACTGAAACAGGTGAACAAAAGGTTTAAGTGTGAAGTGAGTCTCATTTCAGCCTAGCATTTCCCAGCACTGATTATATGGTACTGTCTGGTAACATTTACTTTCAAATTATTGTTATGCTTCTTTCCAAGTTTTTGTTTGCTTTAATAAATATAGTAAAATGTTTATTTCATTTATAAAAAATTGTATGGTAACTCCAGAACTCAATGGAGGAAACTAAGAGCTGCTTGGAGGATGTTTCTCCCTAGATCTGCCATTTTTCATTTGGGCAGCAAAATTATAAGTCTAGCACTAAGGGGTACTGTTCATAGCAATCTATCAGTTGTAATAGTGGTGCTCAATGCTAAAGTTGGAACTTCTCTCAAACACCTGGCACATGTATCTTTATACCTGACCCTGCTCACCGATCAGAGTACTTTCCAGGGCCAACGCAGGAGCTCAGAATCCTTCTTAACCAAAGTCTGATCAGCCATGACCACAGTCACACTCGGCACTGGGAAACAATCTCTAAACCTATATGCCATCCTTGACCTGTGTTATTTACCTTGAATGAGGAAAGAAAAGGTCAGATTTAAATATCATTGCTGTTTCAATACATTTATGCATTTGAAGACATACCTCATAAAGTAAGATCAAAGAAAAAAAAAGGCCAGAAAAGAAAGAAGGGGAACAAGATGAAACCAAGTTAAGGGTTCTAACAACTTAAAAAAAAACTCATGAGTTGAGTCAAAGAACAATTACTTATGAGAAAATAACTTACCCATTTCTACGAGGTCTTCATTGAGTTCCTGAAGCCAGAAGATGTCCATGTCATCTAGGTCATAGCGGCATGTAGATGCTGCCAACTCCAGAATGTTGATGTAGCCAGGCTCTGTAGTCTCTGGGCTGGAGCAACGGATGTACTTTCGGGGTCGAACAAAGAGAACCTCTTTTGCTTTCTCAGATATAACCCTAGAAAAGCAAGAGGAAGACATTGGTTGATCAGACAGGTTCCAGGCACTGACTGGATAAGTACAATAATACTTAGGCCATAACAGTGCTCTCCCTTTCCTTCCATTCCCTGCTTTGCCCTCTGAGATAGGGTAGATTCCTTTCTAGGAAGCAAATGGTTCTGCAAATTGAGTTTTGTCATCTGCTGTGAAACACTGATACTTTAATGATATTAATGACATTAATGACACAAATAAGAAGTTTAAACCCTCATTTCTAGAACTATAGGATTTGAACCTAACTCAAGAATTCAAAATTGATAAGCATCATTCATCCTCATGGATCCTGGGACCTGACAAGCATTCATTCTAATAAAATGTTGTTGCATTATTCTGTGTTCTTGGTACAGTAGTCACCAAATGTAATTAAAAGGGGAAAACTGAGAGATGGTGATATCTGCACAAAGGCACAGCTAGATCCCCAACCAAAGATAAAGTTCAGTCAAATTCATGATTTTCTACCACGGAAACAATAATGGATGGTGGTACAGAGCATGGACTTTAGATTCTCATGGGCCTATTTTTCTGCCATTCACTTGTATGGTGATCTTGGGCAATTAATTTGCATAAGGCTCAGTTTTCTTAGCTAATATGTAGGGATAAGAATGATAAATTATGATAAAAATAATAATAAATACCAAACTTGTATTGGTTATTATAATTATATGAAATAAAGTGTTTGGCATAGTGTATAGTAAAAACTTAGTGTTCAATAATGTCAGTAATTATTATACTTATTATTTTCACTACACGAATGAGTTAAATCAAGAGGCTATGGAGTTACAAAAACTGAAAGCATTTCACAACCATAAACAGTAACCATAAGTCTGAGCTAGGGTAACATAATAGAATGAAAAATTCCTACTCTTACATCAACTTGCAGGCCTGAGCAAACACATACTTCCTCTTACCCTTCTTGACACTCAAAAGCCGAAGGAAACCAAACAAGGGAAAAATGGAAGTTTTTTTGTGTCAACAACTTATTCTATAATTGATGGTTTAAATACCATGTGAGGCATTAGAAAATATAACCAGGAGGAAATATGGATTATTAAATTCCTGGCAACTTTTTTTTTCTGGTACTAGGGATTGAACCCAGGAGCACTCTATGTCCCTAGCCCCCTTTTTTTGGTAATCTTTACTATTTATTTATTTATTTATTTATACAGAGCCCTTCAATAGTTTGAATTACACAAATTGAATTTTTTCTGAAATTATAAATATGCTTTAGCAGTGGTGATTTTGATTTAAACTTTGTACATGTGAACATTATGGTTCAGGAGCACACAGAGAGGAAGCATTGTATAAAGAAATGAGCATACTGGGCAATCTTTTAGGTTTTTTTTTTAACCATACGATTTATTTTAATTTTTTTAGTCATATATAACAGCAGAGTGTATTTTGACATATAATACATACATGGAATGTACATACATCAATCATAATGTCTATTTTATTCTGCTGCCCTTCCTATCCCCCCTACTCCTCCCCTCCTCTCCCATCCTTTTTCTCTATCCAATTTAATGTGACACACCTTTTTTTCTTTTTCTCATCACATCATCATATATGTATTCTGTATAACAATGCCTAGCCCTTTTTTAAAAAAAATTATTTTGAGATAGGGTCTTGCCACATTGCTGAGGCTAGTCAAACTCTTGATCCTCCAGCCTCAGTTTCCCGAGTTGGTGGGATTACAGGCCTGCACCACTGCACCCAGCAATCCCTGGTAATTTTAAAGAACAGGGTGGGTTATCTTAAAACAAACAAACAAACAAAAATCCCCCAGAAATAGGCATAGATATCATCATAAAATAACGAAAATTATTTCTCTGGAAGGCTTCTGAACCTAGTTCTACTCTGGAGTCATTTATTTGTAAAAGGATTCATAAACATAAACATAAACACAATCCTAAGAATACATATAAATATATATAGGCATAGTCCACCCTATAAATACTGAGTTGATATTTCCTTTGAAACATTCTTCCAAAAGCCTATTATTCCAATTAATGTTATCTTGAATGGTGTAAATAATTATACACATTTGTATATTTTAATTTTACTACCATATAAAGTTTTTTTTAAAGCTAAAGGCAACAAACATTTGGGAACAAATGAAGAAATCTCAAATATTGACTAAAGCTAAAGATTTGAAACTGCTATCAAAGGTCTGTTTCTAACTGAAATGAACACAACTGAAAAGGACAAGACACACATAAATTTTCCAGAAACTATGAGATTAAATATGCAGTGCTTCTTTGGTACATAGCTTACAAAGTAATAATATCCAAATTTGTTTCAAGATTTGTCTTTTTCTAAAAAGAAGACTATTCATAGCTAGTGATTTGTTTAAATTGTCTCGAGTTGTACATGGGAAAGGTAGACTATAAATGGTTTTGAATTAATCTAATGTGTTTATGAAGTTCCTGGAAAAAAATCAAAGGTAAATATATTTATGACCTTGGGGTAGGCAAAAATATTTTAAATAAAACGCAAATGCCATTAACCATAAAAGGAGAGACTGAGCTGGCATGGTGGCACACACCTGTAGTCTCAATGGCTCTGGAGGCTAAGGCAGGAGATCTCCAGTTCAAAGCCAGCCTCAGCAACTTAGTGAGGCACTATGCAACTCAATGAGACCCCGTCTCTAAATAAAATACAAAACAGGACTTGGGATGTGACTCAGTGGTTGAGTGCCCCTAAATTCAATCCCTGGTACCCCCCAAAAAAGAAGAGATTAAAAAAATAAACTTCTTCTGGTTATCAAAAGACATAATTAAGAGGGGGAAAAGGCAATTCATGGAACAGACAATATTTATAATTACATAGACAAAAGAGGACTTATATCTACAATGTATATAAACACTTGCAAATCAATTAGAAAAAAAATAAGATAATCTGGGACTGGGGTTGTGGCTCAGTGGTAGAACACTTGTCTGGCATGTGTGAAGCATTTGGGTTCAATCCTCAGGACCACATAAAAATAAATAAAATAAAATAAAATAAAATGTTAAAAAACCAAAACAAAACGAAGACAATCCAATTAAAATCCAGACAAAAGACTTTAGACACTTTAAAAATAAGGCTATCCAGGGGCTGGGGTTGTAGCTCAGTGTTTGAGCACTTGCCTCACATACGTGAGGCACTGGGTTCAATCCTCAGCACCACATAAAAAAATAAATAAAATAAAGATATTGTGTCCTTAAAAAAAAAAAGGTTATCTATATGGCAAACAAACTTTTTGTTATCATACCAGGGACTGAATCCAGAACCCAGGGGTATTTAACCACTGAGCACATCCCAACCATTTTTAATTAAAAAAAAAAATTGAGACAGGGTCTTACTAAGTTGCTTAGGGCTTCACTAAGTTGCCCAGGCAGGACTCACAAACTTGTGATCCTTCTGACTCAGCCCCCTGAGTCTCTGGGATTATAGGTGTGCACCACCACAACTATATGGCAAGCAAACTTTAAAAGGTTTTCAACCTCATTAGTTATCACAAAAATTGAAATTATAATAACTCATCTATCAGAATGGCTAAACTTTAAAAGACTGACTCAAAATTGACAATACTAAGTGTTGTTAAGAAAGTAAAACAAACAGAACTCTCATAAACTGCTGGTGGGAGCATGAATTGGTATAACTACACTGGCAGCAGATATTATAGCTAACAGGTATAAACAGTTTGACACACACTTCTATGACCTAGCAAATCCACTTGTAGGCACTTAACAAATATGTACACAACTATGTACCAAAAGATGAACAAAAATGTTTGCATTAGCTTTTTTTATAGCTAAAAACAGGAAACAACCCAAGTATCCATTGAGAACAGAATGGATAAATTGTGGCACGTTCACACAACAGAATGTGACATGGGGCTGGGGATGTGGCTCAAGCGGTAGCGCGCTCGCCTGGCATGCGTGCGGCCCGGGTTCGATCCTCAGCACCACATACTAACAAAGATGTTGTCTCCGCCAAAAACTAAAAAAAATAAATAAATATTAAAATTCTCTCTCTCTTTCAAAAAACAAACAAAAAAAGAATGTGACATGTTATGGTTTGGATCTGGATTATCTCTCCAAAGTCTCAGCTGTTGAAGGCTTGGTCCCCCATACAGCAATGTCCAGAGGTGGTACTTTTGCAAAGTGATTAGATCACAAGGGCTCTGCTCTGATCAGTGGAGTAATCCATTGATAATTAAATGGAATACTGGGCAGTGATGGAAATTGTATCCAGGTGGGGGATATGATTGGAGGGAATAGGTTATTAGGGGTATGCCTTTGGAGACTGTATCTTGGCCTTGATCCCTCTCCCTTCCTTCTGGCTGCCAAGAGTTAAGCAGCTTTCCTCAACCATGTTCTTCTGCTGTGATATTTCTGCCTTAGAGCCAGCCGGCAGCGAACAGAAACCTCTAAAACCATAAGCCAAAAATGAACCTTCCCTACTTTCAGTTGTTATTGTCAGGTCTTTTGGTTATAGGAATGAAAAGTTAACTAACACAACACAGAAGTGAAAATTAACAAACTACTAATACTGTTGTATTATAATGAACAAAACAATCCAGTCTTGAATATATAATGTAAAACTATGTATATGAAGTTCAAAAACTGGCACAACTGTTACCTAGGGTGAGGAAGGTCAGTTACTGACAGGGAACAGAAGGAGAGCTTCTAGGGCATTGGTCATTTTCTCTTTTTAAAAATATTTTTTCTAGTTGTTGATTGGCCCTTATTAGTTTTTTTTAAAGAATCTAATCTTTATTTTATTTGTTGTTGTTGTTTATGTAGTACTGAGGATCAAACCCAGGGCCTCACCAGCACTAGGCAAATGCTCTACCACTGAACCACAATCCCAGCCCCTCATTTTCTATTTTTTGATCTGGATGGCAGTTAAAATGAATATGTCTACTCTGTAAAAATTCATTGAGTTATACAAATATGTTTTGTGTGATTTTTGTGTGTATATCATATTTCAATGCAAAGTTTTTAATAATGAACATTATAATGGTGATGCCACCACACTCATCTTTCCACATATATTTCGAACTAAAGGTCTGAATCTAAGGACTAAGTCTGATAATAAAAAACATTATATGGGCTGGGGCTGTGGCTCAATGGTGGAGCGCTCATCTCAAAGTGTGAGGCCCTGGGTTCGATACTCAGCACCACATAAATAAAAATTAAAGGTACTGTGTCTACCTACAACTTAAAAAAAATTAAAAACATTATAGGCTGAAATGGTAACACCAAATGCAAGAAGATACATGGGTAAAAAGTGAATAATGCAAACTTCCAAGGAGAAATTACTGTATTTATAATAATAGAGGGTAATTATGAAGATCAGTGAAAAAATATTACTTTTTGATTGTTTTTAAAAAACACAGCTTTGGGCTAGGGATGTGGCTCAGTGGTAGAGTGCTTGCCTAGCAATCATGAGGCCCTGAGTTCAATCTCTAGCACTGAAAACAAAACGAAACAAACAAAAACATAGCTTTAATATCTTCAAAAATATATAACATTGCTACAGCTGGAGGAAATCTGGGATTATCCATGGGTAAATTTTTTTCAGCCACTATGTATTAGGTATAGAGAAAATCTTTGAATGACCACCTGACTATTGACCAAATTAACAAAGGCTCAAAAGCCCAGAGGTCTGAACAATTTTATCAGGATGAGGTAAGTGCCGATTTCAATTCAGATGTTTGAATGTAACTAAATATTATAATATATAATATTATAATAACTTTCTAGATGACTGGCATTTGTTGGAAGGACCCACAACCACATCTGTTCTGCAGAAAGATGGCCTATTTATCTGTTCTTCATGGTAGGCCATAGTGGCTAGAACACCACTATCTCTGGCCCACATGGACACTGTTATGCCACTGAGGAGTCAATAAAAAAGAAACTGCCACTACTTTCACTTGATTTAAGGCCTCCTCTAATGTCATATGCAAAGTGATCCCTCAGTATCACTTTAATTTACCTAAATATTTGGCAGGTAAAGACTATGCTACAAAATTTTCTAATGTGTATATGAGAATCATTTGTTAACAATACAGAAACTACATAAATACCACAACACTACAGATTTTCTGAAGGCTTGAAATAAATGAATTAAAAACTAGATAGTAGCCCCTTGTAAAAATATCTTTAGGAGTAGTTTTCTAACATATCCCTTGGTAATATTTTTTTTTCAGTGCTGGGGATTGAACCCAGGGTCTTACACATGCTAGGCAAGTGCTCTAGCACTGAGCCACAGCCCTAGTCCTCTTGGGAGAATTCCGTTTTTGTGCATGTGGTACTGGGTGCTTTACTACTGAGCTACATTCCCATTTTTTATTTTTATTTTGAGGCAGGATCTTGTTAAGTTGCTGAGGGTCTCACTAAAATGCTGAGATTGGCCCAAAACTTGTGACTGAGTTACTGGAATGATAGGTGTGTACCACCATGCCTGGCTTGGAGTATTCTTGATGAGTCTTTCTTTTTATCAGAATCTGGACATTTTGGGTATTATGAAACTCTGGATCTTATTTAAAACATCATTTTTGGCTGGTTTCCTATGATACTACTGTGGCTGAAGACAGGGGTGGAGCTGGAAGATATTGCCTTGTTATTGTCAGGTGGCTGTAGAAATTCTAGTTTATATTTGGCCTCTGTCAACATCCAAGGGTGGGGAATCCCTATTACTGTTGGGCGAGGCTGGGAATTCTGGCTTCCACTAGGCCTCCAATGATACCTCCTTTACTGGGATTGGTAAAAATGCCTTATAGCAGTCTATGTATGGCTTTCACTGATACTATGGAAGAAAAAAGTGTCATTATTGCTGGGAAGATGTGAAAATATGGATTTTCCAATAATTTTCCTCTGACACAACCCCTGATCCAGTGCCAGCATTACTGCAAGGTGGGTTGAGGTGACCATCTAGACTCCCTACTGCATCTTTTCAGGAGACAATTGGGGTGACTCTTTTAATAGTTTGGATTTGAAATGTCCCCAACCTCACCAAAGTCTTGATCCTCAGCTGGTGGTGCTGTTAGTAGGTGATGGAAATTTCAGGAGGTGGGGCCTACTCAGAAGAGGTAGGCCACTGGGAACATCCCATTGAAGGGTTAATTTTATCCCCAGCCAGTTCCCATCTCCCATCCTCTGCTTCCTAACTACCATGAGGTGAGCAGCTCTGCTCCACCCTGTGCTCCCTACCATGATGTTCTGCCTTGCCAAAGGCTCAAAATGATGGGACCACGTAAGCATGGACTGAAACTTAAGTCAAAATACATCTTTCCTCCTTCAAATTGATTTTCTCAGGGACTTTGTCACAGTGACTGAAAGCTGACTAGCAGTTGTTTTTCTGTGGTGTTTGGCTGCAGATAAGCAGATATTATCTAAAAGTTTTCTAGCAGGCTTTCTTAGCTTTATTGTTTGTCTTTGCCAGTTGGTGATTCTGGGTTTTGCTACTAGCACCAAGTCTGGGAACAAAAAGAAAACCCAGAGAACATACATTGGTGTTGTTCTTTAAGGCTCAAGGATTCTAGCTGTTCTACCTTCTTTTATTGTCCATTCAAAGACTTAGGTGTGTGTTACATAAAATGCTCAGGGTTTTTAGTTGTATTTAGTAGGGGCTATAGGGAGAAGTACATCTACTTCATCGTTCTGCAAGTGGAAGTTTGGCTAAGATTGCTGCATTTTAAAATGAAAACAATAGAGAGAATATCATGAAAAATTCTATACACATAAATTTGACAGGGCTGGGGCTATAGCTCAGTGGCAGAATGCTTGCCTGGCACAAGAAATCTCCAGATTCAAAGTATTTCACTGGAGAATTCTATCAAATATTTAATGAGAACATCCATTCTATGCAATTTCTTCTAAACAACAGAAGGAGGGAATACTTCCCAACTAATTTTATGAAGCCAGTATCAGCCTGATATGACACCAGATAAGAGTATCATGAGAAAAAACCCTACAGGTCAATATTCCTCAGGAACATAGAAAAGTTTTCAATAAGATAATTTTAGCAAATTAAATCAAGAAGTATACAAAAAAAGAATTCTAGGGCTAGGGTTGTGGCTCAGCAGTAGAGTGCTCGCCTAGCATGTGCTAGGCCCTGGGTTCGATCCTTAGCACCACATAAAAATAAATAAAATAAAGGTATTGTGTCCAACTACAACTAAAAAATAAATATTTAAAAAAAGAATTCTGAACTCTTGAGAAAGTAAGTTATGAATTGTGTCTTATACCCCTCAAAATTTCATATGTGGAAGCCCTAACCCCAAAGTGGCTGTGTTTGAAGACGGGTCCTACAGAGGGGTAATTAAGGCTAAATGAGCCCATAAGGGTAGGGCTTGAATCCAATAGAACTGGTAGTCTTTTTTTTTTTTTTTGTGTGTGTGTGTGTGTGTGTGTGTGTGGTATTGGGGATTGAACTCAGGGCCTTGTGCATGCTACACAAGTACTCTATAACTGACCTATATCCCTAGCCCTTTTTATTTTTGAGACAGGGTCTCACCAACTTGATGAGGCTGGCCTCAAACTTGTGATCCTCTTGCCTCAGCCTCCTGAACAGGTGGGATTATAGGCATGTTCCACCACACTTTGTGGCTCTGATAGGCTTATTGAAAAGGAAAATATCTCCCTCTATCTGCACCTGCTCCAAAGAAAGGCCATATAAGGAAGTGGAAAACAAGGAAGGGGACCCTCAACAAAAACTTCTGGTCTTTGATCAGGAACTTTCAGCCATCAGAATTTTGAAAAATAAATTTCTGTTGTTAAAGACACCCAGACTGTGGTATTTTATTATGGTAGCCCAAACTGCCTAACACATGGGACTTTATTCCAACAATGCAAGGCTGGTACAATGTTTGAAAAATCAATCAATGTTATTCATAATACTAACAGGTTAAAGAAGACAAATCACATAATCATATCATTTGACACAGAAAAAGTATTTGACAACATCCAGTGTCTATTCATGATAAAACTACACAAATTAGCAGAGGTGAAATTTCTAAACTTGATAAAGAAAATTTATTTTAAAAAACCCCTATAGTTAACATCATACTGAAATACTGAAAGATTGACTGCTTTCCCCCTAAGATTGGAAACAAGGGAAGGATGTCTGCTCTCACCACTGTTATTCAGTATGTTATATTGGAAGTTTTAGTTACTGCAATAGGCAATAAAGAAAATAAAAGGTAAAGAGATTGATAAGGCAGAAGGAGAACAATCCTTATTTTGGGGGGACATGATGGTCTACATAGAAAAATTTTAAGGAGCTGCATACAGCAGCACACACTTGTAATCCTAGTGACTTGGGATGCTGAGGCAGGAGGTTCACAAGTTCAGCCTGGGCAACATAATGTGACCTTGTCCCAAAACAAAAACCAAAAAGGGCTGGGGGTCTGACTCTGTGATAAGAGTGAACCTGGGTTCAATCCCTAGTACTACAAAAATCAAAAGAAAAAATAATAAAAACAAAACTACATAATTCAGCCCAGTTGTAGGAATATAAGATGAATGTACAAAAATTCACTGTAATTGTACATACTAGCAATGAACATATGGAAACTGAAAATTATAATTATAATACCATTAAAAATTGCTCAAAAATTAACATTTAATTTAAATCTAGCAAAACATACAGGACTTGTTTGCCGTAAACTACATAATGCTGATGAAAGAAATCATAGAAGATCTAAATAAATGAGAAATAAGAAGGCTTGACATTGTAAACATGTCAGTTTTCATCAAATGTTATACAGGTTTAACTCCTATGAAAATTCAGCAAGGTTTCTTATAAAAATTAAAACAGCCACAGCAATTTTGAAAAAAGAAGAATAAAGTGGGAGAAATCAATTCATATGATTTTGAAACCAGACCTAAACCTTACATCTTATACAAAATTTATTCAAAATGGATCATGCACTTCAATGTAAAACTATAAAACTATAAAACGCTGTTGTGTGTGTGTGGTGCTGGGGAATGAACCTAGGGCCTTATACATGTCAGTCAGTCATAAGTCAGTTTTATGCATCCCCAGCCCTAAAACTGAAATTTGTAAAAAATAGGAGAAAATCTTTGGGATATACAGATAGATGAGGAGTTCAAAGAGATGACATTAAGCACACGATCTAAGCTGGGGACAGTGGTGTAGTAATCCAAGTTATTCAGTAGGCTGAGGCAGGAGGATTGCAAGTTTGAGGCCAGCCTTGGGAACTTAGCAAGATCCTGTCTCAAAAATAAATTAATGAAAAGGGCTAGAAATGTAGCTTAGTGGTAAAGCACCCCTGGGTCAAATCTCCAAGACAAAAAAATTAAATAAATACTCCAATTAGAAAATGGGCAAAAGATATGAAAATACATTTCACAAAAAGGATATATGGGGCTGGGGTTGTGGCTCAGTGGTAGAGCGCTTGCCTCGCACATGTGAGGTACTGGGTTCGTTCCTCAGCACTGCATAAAAGTAAATAAATAAAATAAAGGTATTGTGTCCATCTACAATTAAAAAACATTTTTTAAAGGATATATGGATGGGAAATTAGGAAACTCTGTCAAAAACCTAGACTTGGGGGTGGGAGTGAATGCTTATAAAACCAGTGACTTGGGAGGCTAAGGCAAGAGAATCTAAAGTTTGAGGCTAGCCTGGCCTCGGAAACTTAGCAAGATCATCTCTAAAAATTAAAAAAATTTAAAGGATTGGGAATAAAATTTAGTGGTAGAGTGCCTCTGGGTACCAAATAACAACAACAAAAACAACAACAAAACAACAAAAAAATACCCTAAAGACTTAGATCATGTCTGTAAAAGGTCTGTTTTGGAATAACTGCACAGCATGGGGCAAAATAAATGGTCTAAATATAGATAGTACTCAAAAATGTTAACTGATCCAGGTGTGGTGGCGCACGCTTGTAATCCCAGTGGCTCAGGAAGCTGAGGCAGGAGGACTGAGAGTTCAAAGCCAGCCTCAGCAATAGCAAGGCTCTAAGCACTCAGTGAGACCCTGTCTCTAAACAAAATCCAAAAAAAAATAGGGCTGGGATGTGGCTCAGGGTGGAGTGCCCCTGAGTTCAATCCCTAGTATTCCCCACAAAATGGTAACTGAACTTATTTGCTTTTGAAGATTAAATGAAGTAATATTAAAAACTAATTCTTCATCAATGTTCTAAGATCATTTCATACCATACAGATTTTTCACATTTTTATTAGTGAATTTTAATTATGCAGAATAATGGGTTTCATTGTGACATTATATGTGCAGAAAAATTTTGATCATACTCATCTCCTCCTCCCCCAATCCCTTCTTCTTCTCTAATAGTCTCTGTGTTACTTTCAAGTTGTCTTTCTTTTTTCCCCTAGAGCCTACATATGAGGGAAAACATGTGATACTTGTTTTTGAGTCTAGTTTACTTCTTTTAACATTATGATCTTCAGTTTCATAATTTTCCTACAAATGACATGATTTCATTTTTCTTTATGGCTGAATAATACTCCATTGTGTATATATGACACACTTTCTTTATCCATTCATCTACTGATCAGCATCCTAGGCTGATTCTATACCTAGGATATTGTAAATTGTGAAATGAAAGGCCTGAGTCTGCAGGTATCTCTATAGTATGTTAACTTTAATTCCTTCAGGTATATACCCAGGAGAGGTATAACCGGATCATATGGCTAAAAACAATACATTCTACCTAGCAAGTACAACCAGGTCCAAATTTCATTAAGGAATTTAATATGATCAATAATTTAATATTCTGCTTTGTTGTCCAATTAAAATTAAGGGTTCATATGACAGGGAAAGAACTATGGGAAACAGAAGAGATTCAGCAAAAATTCATGGCACTTAAAATGGTTAAGTATTCTGAATTCTCAGAACAAATATTATAGCACCAAAGTCTCATATGAATTAAGGAGTGCATCTCTCTCCTTGTGAGAGAAGGCTAACTCTTTTAGTCTCTAAATTTAGTCTTTTCTAAACTGTTCCTCTATTCTTGTTACCTGACTTATTTGATAGATATTATTTTTGTGTGTGTGGTGCTAGGGATTGAACCCAGGGCCTTGTGCATGCAAGGCAAGCAACTCTACTAAGTGAGCTATATCCCCAGCCTGATAGATGCTATTTTAAAAGTGGTACAATGGACACCTTCCATTTAAGTTGAAAAATTAAAATCATTGCCATTGTACAGATAATTGATATTGACTTGGAGTGTCAATGGAATGAGGATTGTTAGCTCAGCACCAGGGCTGCTACAGTTATACAAAAATACAGACAGCAAAGACAAGAAAATGCTCAACTCTTGTGTTCTTCATGATGCTATTCTGATATTTAGGAGGGAGGAGAAAGTGTTGATGATGAACTAGTGAGACATGGGACATGTTTTGAGCAAGGCTCTGAAGCTTTCTTTAACAGAATGTGGATAGCCTCTTGTGGGAGGGACAGCCTGGGCCCTGGTTTCTAGAAGTGATTCAACAAGCAGTTCTGGAGGATAAAACCTGGTGCTGAGAGCAGAAAATTCAAGGATGTTTATCTCTGACCTTTAAGAACCTAACGTGGTAGAAATAGATGTACAATGAGATCAACTATTTCTCATAGTAACTAGCAGGTCCTACCAGCCCCTTTATCTGAAGCTGTATGATCTACTTATTCATTTCTTCATTCACTCAAACTTTTTTAAAAAATATTTTTATTTTTTAGTTTTCGGCGGACACAACATCTTTGTTGGTATGTGGTGCTGAGGATCGAACCCGGGCCGCACGCATGCCAGGCGAGCGCGCTACCGCTTGAGCCACATCCCCAGCCCGCACTCAAACTTTAAAAAAAATTTTTGTAAATATTTATTTTTAGTTGTAGTTGGACACAATACCTTTTATTTATTTATTTATATGTGGTGCTGAGGATCAAACCCAGGGCCTTGCACATGCTAGACGAATGCTCTACCACTGAGCCACAACCCAAGCCCTCATTCACTCAAACTTATATTTAATATTTCACTTCATAATAGCCATTATGTGAAGCACTGGGAACACAAAGACAAGTAAGACAAAAATGGCTTCCCAAAGTAGCCATTATTTCTGAGGAGCTGAAATTATACTTTTTCTGGCAGAAAAGTCCTTCTCTTTCCACAAAACCAAAGACCATTTGTACTTCAACTTCTTCTCAAGTCTTTGCAAATGAAGGCCATATGCTTATAGTCAATCCAATTATTCCAATACTCCCCTTTCATTTGGGCTTATGCATTTTAGAAACTGTAGGCTTTGGCCCTCTATTGATGCCATCACTATGATGATCCTATTATATGAAGCAACTTCCCAAGGGAAAGTTATTAACTAATGCTCTATTTCTCTTTTAAGACTAATAAATGCTATTGAATATTGAATCAGACTTGGAAATCTTGCTCTTCAAAACCCTACCATCATTTCAGATTGAATTTCCAACAGTTTCATCCTATAAATGGGCTTGCATTATATTCTTGAACAAATGAGCTTTACTTTAACTACAGATCCACCATGACCTGGTATAATGTGCCTGGTATAATGTGCCTTAGTGAATTGGTAAGCATGTTATGTGACTTTGCATTATGTATGTGTAATTAGTCACTCTTTCTCCCCAAGCAGCATACAAATAACATTAAGAGCATTAATTCCCCAAGTCAAAGGTACAAGCATGCAAATACCTGACAGAAGGCTGTGGAATATTGTCTGGACTGGCTGGTACCTGGACTCCCTTTTCCCATTCTTCTTTCCATGTGTCCGAAAAGAGGTAATAGCTGTCAGGATTGACGTGATGAGAATCTGGAATTTTCATGGCACTGATGAGGTCCTTCCGGAATACCTGGGAAGATATTGCACATGCCTTGAGAAGTTAGTTCATAACTATGGATCTAATACCATTTAATGTTCTCCTTTTATTTTTGTATTTTGGGAATTGTGATTAAACCCAGGGGCCCTTTACCACTGAGCTACATTTCCAAGCCCTTTAATTTTTAAAATTTGAGACAGGGCCTCACTATGTTGCTTAGGGTCTTGTTAAATTGCTGAGGTTGGCATCAAATCTGTGATCTTCCTGCTTCAGCCTCTCAAGTTGCTGGGATTATAGGTACAAGCCACCACACCCAGCTAATATTCTCCTTTTAAAAAGGCCATCCCTTGTCCTACTTCCTAAATAGTCAGACCAACTTCTGTTTGAAAAGTTTTGAAGAACTGAAGGGTAGCTAAGCTTTTTTGGACTTAATAAAGAGTAAAGGAGTCCTTCCTGAATTATTTTCTTGGGCTTATTAAATTTAGATTAACAATATAAATTACTCTAAGACAGTTTGCATCAAATAATCCTTAACTCTCTTAAAACTAAGAAACAAATATTAACTGATAACTTATAATTGTTTATTTGGCCATTGGCTCATTTACTTAGAAATAATTCTACACCTATAGAAACATTACAAAAACAGTAAGAGTTCCTGTACATCCTTCTTTTAGTTTTGTCTAATATTAACATTTTAAATAATCCAAGTACAATGAGCCAATCAAGGAAATTAACATTGCAATACTACTAACTAAGCTATAAACTTTACTCAAATTTCACTAGTTTTCCCTTCAATGTCCTTTTGTTCTAGAATTCAACCTAAGATCTTACATTGTAATAGTCTATATCTTTTGGTATCCTCCAATTTGTAAATTTCTCTTTTGTCTTTTGTCTGTCATAACTTTGACATTTGATGAATGTTGATGACGTGTTTTGTAGTATATCCTCCCAACTGGGGATTGTCTGATGTTTTCTCATGACAGATTGAGGTTCTATACTTTGTGCAAGAATACCACAGAAATAATGAGTCTTCAATCCATTATTACATCAGGAATGTATGATGTTGATGTGTAATTTCTGGTGATGTTAAACTTGGTCATTGGTTCAGGTAGTGTCTTGTTGTTGGTTTCCTCCAGTGTTAGGTTACTATATTTCCCTTTGTAATTAAATACCTTAGAGAAGATAATTCGAGACTATATTCTGTTTTTCCTCAAATTGCCATGGACTAACTTTAGAGTCCATTGGTAGATATCTTGCCTCCAACAATTATTACTATGGTGTTCTAATAGTGATTTTCTATTTTCATCACTTCCTTTATTCATGGAAATCCCTCTATAGTGAAGATCTGCCAATTCCTCATTTATTTGTTCAATTATTTATTTAAATCATTATAGATTCATAAATATCTAACTCTTTGGGTTATAATTCAGTATTAATATTTTCTTATTTAAATTATTCCACCTGTGGCCACAGGGTGTTTTTTCAGATTGGCACCTGTGCAATTTTGACATCTAAGGCTCTAAAATAATCTGATTTCATAGGTACCAAATACTGGGATTATTTGGTACCTATGAAATAATCTGACCTAGTGCCATTTTTGTGGGGGTACTTCCTTAATAATTCTGTCTACTTCTGTGGGAATTGCCCTTTTAAAGCTCATTACCTCTAATGGGGTCAATTTTGGTAACCTGTATTTCCACAGGAAATTATCTATTGTATCTAGGTTTTCAAATTTATTTGCATAGTGGCCTGTAAAGTACAGGCAGTCACACTGTGCGCAGCAGTGTGGGATCATAGAAATGATAATGCTGAAACTATGAAAAGAAATATTATTTGTTTAATGCCAGGGATTGAATCCTGAGCCTTGTGCATGCAAAGCATGTGCACTACCACTGAGTTGCACCCCAACCCTATTAATTTCGCCATTAATAATTAATGGAAAAATTATGATTGTTTTGTGACTTCTAAACATTTTGTCAAAACATCAGAAGCTTTTTTAGTGCTACTATAATATATATAGAAATAAAAAATAGAATTGATATTTAATATACTATAATTAAAACATGAAAAACATTGAGAATTGAAGTATTTTATTTCTCTGTAGACAAACCTATGAAGACTATGTTGAGCCAGGCACAGTGGTGTGTGCCTGCAATCCCAGCTACTTGGATGGCAGAGGCAGATAGGTCACAAGTTCAAGGCCAGCCTTCACAACTTAAAGAGACCCTGCCTCATAAAACAAAAGGGGCTAGAGATGTAGCTCAGAGTTAGCTTGCCTTGCATGTGCAAGGCCCCAGGTTCAACCCCCAATACTATACAAAAAATAGATTGGTTTATAATATTATATACAACAATATTGTTTATAATATTACTACATAATGGAAATTACTGATGTTTTCTTTATGATGATTTATTTTTTTGTTTACTTAATCTGTCTGATACTTTGAGAGGTGCTTTTAAAGTCTCCTATGATTAGTATGTCTCTGTTTTTTGGATCACCTGTATATTCTGTTTCATAAAGATAGTTGCTGTGTTATTCAGTGCAAAAATATTCCTAAGCACATTTTCATGGTGAACTGTAGATTTTAGCATTGAAATGTCTCCTTCTTTTTCTTTGGGGCTTGAATTCTACTTGGTCTGATATCAGGATCACTACTCCTGATGTTTTCATTTCCATTTTTCTGGTATATTATTGTCTATCTCTTTTATTTTTAGCCTTTCTGAATAGGTGTTGTAGGTATGCTGTTATATACATCATACAGTTGGGGTCTCATTTTGTGAGCCACATGAAAATACTTTTCTTTAATAAGTGTTAAGCCTATTCATATCTATTGGTATGATTCATTTGTTTGGTTTTTAACTCTATTGTATTTTAAATTATATATATTATATTTTCTACACTTCTTTGTCTACCAGTTTTGTATTCCTTGTATATGTTTTAAAAATTTGTAGTGTCATTCTAGTTGTTATCTTTATACTTAGAAATTTAAAAAATGTCCTTAATCTCATCTTTTTTAACTGTTTACTATCAGGTTTACCAGTTTTTATCACTATCAGTGAATACCTCAGGGGCAAGGAGATAGGAATAAATGTACTGTGGCAGCCAAGAGGCTCACAGTGATAGCCCCAAATTCACTCCTTCCAGGGAACTATAACTGTGTGGAAAGTTCAAATGTTAAAGGTAGGGATAATGACAAATGGGTATGTATGGAGCTACAATTCAGACTATAACTGATACTCTGGTTCCACAGATCTCTGAGTGACTAAACTGCCACAGAAGCCTCAGCTTTCTGATTCTGTTTTTTCAGCAACTGAAAGAGAGTATATCATAGATTATTAAGCTAACTTGGCAATGATTTCAGTGATGATGGCCCAGTTAACATCTAAGTAATAAGGGAATACATTTTCACATGGAAGCATGTATGCATTGATCTATACTTCACTTACTAATTTCTACTATTAAAAAAAACATTAATACTTGCAGGTTGAAGATAAATGTGTCCACATTTCTGAAAAATCAAAGGAAGAGATGCTATCAAGCAAACATTTTAGCCTTTAATGCTTATCAAGGTTTTCTAAGGAGAACCACTCACCAAGTTCTATGTAACATGAACATAGAAACACAGAGTATGATCTAATAAAGCAATTAATTCTGAGGAAGTGCAGTTCTGTTTAAACTGATATCGTTTCACACAATATAGGATTGAATTATCATATAATCAAATGATGCCATTTAAATGAATAAAAGCTCATTCCATTTACTACTTTGCAGGGGACAATTCTGCAAATGCTTGTTTATTTCACTTAGGGAAGATTTAAAATAAATATGACCAGAGCAAAGTAGAGAAGGAAATCTACCTTGAACATGCAAATGGCCAAGGGGCAACAAAATGACCTTCCTACCAGGAATCCTGGCCAATTAAAGTTAATTGGGTGCTGCAAAGGGAGAAATCTAAGTCTACAGGAAACAAACACTGGTGGTTTATTACATAATGCTTTGTTTAAGTGGGTAAATCACAGACATATTCATTTAACATGTTCTGCAGAGAGCTCAGTGTTCTGAGTGACTAGCAGGAGACACTGACTCATCATTATGCTGAACACTCCAATCTATTTCTATAAATTACTGTTAATGAGCCAGTGGTTAAGTAGTGATGGCAATTTACAATTGTACTAAACTAATGTCTGGGAAAATGACAGTGCTGTGGCAAATTCTACCTTGGATCTGGAAAGATTATGGAAGACAAATATTTATTAACACCCCAAAATATTTAATTATTTTCCAAGTGACACTCTACAAACTAAATCAACTGATTATAATATCATGCTTTGGGCTTAATAATGCCATACCATCTAATCACAAAACAAAGAGACATATCTTAAAACTAACATGTCTGCTTATTAATTTCTGTTCTATAAAAATGTTTTCTAAGTAGCCTAGAAACATATAATAATGGGTTGAATGGATATACACAAAAGGTATGTTTATATCTTAATTCCCAGAACCTGTGGATGTTACTTTATTTGGGAAAAGGGTCTTTGTAGATGTTATTAAGTTATGGATCTTGAGATGAAGACATCATTCTGGGATATATGGGTGGACTCTAAATGGAATGATAAGTGTCCATATAAGGAAAAAGCAGGGGGAAATCTGAGGCAGTGATTGAGTGATGCACTGATAAACAAATCAATGAATGCTACCAGCTTCCAGAAGCTAGAAGAGGCAAAGAATGGTATCTCTCCTAAAGACTCTGGAGAGAGTGCAGACTGGCTAGCTTTGTTCTTCTGGCTTTTAGAACTGTGAGAGAATAAATTCCCATCATTTTAAGCCACCTAGTTTCCAGCAATTTGTTAAGGTACCCCAGGAAACTAATATACATATTTACGGAAGTGTAACTTGAAACTATAGGTAGATATAAAAGTAGAGGCCAATGACATCTGGCCCTGTTCATGGCTTCAGAAATACCAAAACTCCAGGGAACAGACACTCTGTGAAGTCTGGGAAACCTCAAACTGTAGAACACCAATTCATACCTGTTTTTCTTAAGCAAATGACAGCTAAATCCTACGACTACTACAATTTTCCCTTCCTCTTTAGGATAAAAGCATACTTGTATGATAAGCCCAATTTCAATTTTACAAGTTAGCCAGATCAAACAGTGTCATATCCAAGTTTTCTAGAGAAGCATTTTTACTCAAGGCAGAGTGTGAGTCTGCCTTATCTTGCTATATGAGTCAAAATCTCAAGCATGAAGCAGAATATAAAATGTGAAGAAGTAGTGGGAATGTAAGTTCAGCACTCAGGAAGATATCTGCAAAGTGATATGAAATATATTTACCAGACTGGTCTCATGAACCTGCTTCTGAAAAGAAAAGGCATTTTTAAAAGACTTTAAATTGAATACAAACAAAACAGCTAGAGCACATCCTAGTTAGCAATATAGGTTTTATACATATACAGTGGCATACACATATATACATATTTGAAAATATTTTCATAAAGAAACTATAAAAGGGCAAACCAAAAACTTAAAAAAATCTGCAGTATAGAAGAAAACAGGAAAGGGAATTTCTTAGTCTATTTTCTGCTGCTATATTATAAACAGAATATTTGAGACTGGGTGATTTATTTAGCTGATGGTTCTAGAAGCTAGGTGCTTTAAGAGCACAGTGTTGGCATCTTGTAAGGGTCTTCATACTGCATCATCCCACGGAGGTAGGGTAAGAAGTGGGTGTGAGAGCAAAAGAACATTGGATGCCTTCTTCCCCCCCATCTTTTTTGGGTAACTTCTTTCTATAACAAATCCACTCTCATGATAACTCACTCTCTTGACAATGACATTAATCCACTCATGAGGGCATGACCTAATCACTTTTTATTAAGCCCACCTCCCAACACTTGCAATGAGGATGAAATTCATAACACATTAACTTTAGGGAATACATTCAAACCACACAGGGGGAGAGACAAAAACTGGATTTTTCCAATTGTGTTTTGTTTTACAGTTTGATGCTTGAACAAGGCAAATGTTTTATATAGCAAAAAAATTTTTCAAGAAAGTAATATGAGTTGTGGGACAGGTTACCTGGATTGGTCTACTGGCTTCACTACTTAATAGCTTTTTTAAAAAAAAACCCTTTATTTATTTATTTTTAATGTGTTGCTGAGGATTGAACCCAGTGCCTCACACATGTGAGGCAAACACTTTACCACTGAGCTACAACTCCAGCCCTAATTCATAGCTTTTGGCAAATTTTCTAAATTCTCTGTCTCAGTGTACTCATCTGTAAGATGGGAATAATAATAATACCCATCTCATCAGGGTTGTTCAAATGGGTTAACTTGTGTAAAGGATTTAGTATGGTACTGGGCTCATCATAATTGCATTAAATAAATATTAGATGTAGTTATTTTATTAACATGATCTCAGTGTTCCTTCTAAAAGCATAAAAAAAATGTAGCTCAGCACTTCTATCTAGTCCATAAAGTAATTGTTGATACAGTGAGAGAGATTTGAGTGAAGCTCAACTAAAATGGGGATGGCTTGGCTTGAAAGCTGTAGGGTTCCCAAGCAAGAGCCTTATCAAGAACATTACTTTTTAGAGGCTACAAATAATGCAGAAATTTCACAAAATAAAACATAGCCATTCATTGTTAAAGATTATGAATGAGGGAGCTGAATGTTGACACTGATCTTTCTAGGTAATGAAGTTGAGAAGTTTAAGAGTTCTTAATTGTGTGCCTGTTTTATATGCATTGGTAGTTTCCCCAAACGATACTGAAACAAAAAGGCTTTGTACTTAACAGATAACTGCTCATTTATGGTCAGAGGGGATTCACAGGCTAACATACAGTCTAGAAGCTATGCCAAGTCCAACACTGCATGTGCATCTGGCCTCTCAGATGCTTGCAGAAACAAAGGAGGCCTCACTATGAATTCAATTAGAACATCAATGCTTAACCTGCCAGAACCACAAAATGAAAATGCCCTTCATGGACAACTCTGTCTTTTATTACTCTCATTAACATCTCTCAGTGGGCAATTTCTTAAAGCACAGCTAGTCTGAATGTTTGTGTGACATTTTTTCAGAGGAAAAGCCAAAACATTTACTTCCTGTATGACACAAAGGGAAACACTGTCTGGTCCATGTCAATAAAGCAGAGAGACTGATCAATGTTGATCACATAAATTTGATCCCTCCATCATATACAACAGCTACAAGTACAAAACATGGTACTATATTTAATCAAAGGGAATTGACTATAATTATACAATCTTAAAGTAAGTCAATCAACCATATGAATCAGAGAAAACCCAGCAAAGAATATCATGCTTAAAACTCTTGACAGCCTTTTTTTTTTTTTTTGGTACCAGGGATTGAACCTATGGGTGCTTCAACATTGAGCCACATCCCCAGCCCTTTTTTATATTTTATTTAGAGACAGGGTCTTGCTAAATGTAGCTGCTTAGGGCCTTGCTACATTTCTGAGCATGGCTTTGAACTCTCATCCTCCTGCCTCAGCCTCCTGAGCCGTTGCTGGGATTACAGGCATGCACCACTGTGCCCGGCCTTAAAACCTTTCCTTATATGATAACAAAGATACCCATTTCTATCAAGACATTGAGTTCACATTAATTTTTCCAATAATTAAAGATAAATTAATTTCTAAATTTAAAAATTATAAAAAACATATAAATATTTTTCATGGATGGGAATATTTTTCAACCAGTTTAAAGCAGCTTTCATATTTCTTATAAACAGGCTGGAAAAAAAAGAAGAAAAAAAGAAAAGAAAAAAGAGAAAGAACAAGAAAAAAAACCAAAAAAGGTAGCACACATCTATAATCTCAGCTATGCAGGACTGAGGCAAGATCAGAAGTTTGAAGCCAGCTTAGGTAACTTAATGAGACCCTGTCTTAAAACAAAAAAAGGCTGGATATGTACTTCAACAGTATAGCACTTACCTAACATGTGCAAACCCCTGGGTTTAATCCCAGTACCAATAAAATACAATAGAAGAAGATGAAAGAAAAAAGAATAAACATTTTTGATGGCTTTGGGCTGATACCAACTAGAACACCAATGATTATAAAGCATTGTATTTTGGGGTTATTTAGGTAAGTTAAATAATTACTTCTCTTACCTCATACTCATACCAAACAGAAGTGTTTGTATCCTAGTAATGGAGGAGGGGGAGTAATCAAGTCTGACTTGGAGATTTGGGCAATTTTCACATAGGAGATGACATCTGAGGTTTTCTCTGAAAGGTATTCTCCCTTCTCTCAATGTCCCTTTTTTTTGTGCAACATGTGTACATTTGCAGCTTAGTGCTTTTTATCTGCTGTAGGTCTGAAAACTAATCAAGCATGTTATAAATACAGGCAAAATTATGTATTTATAACATGTATTTATAACCCTCTACTTGAGGGTATGCAGTATTCTCTGTGGAATTAAAATTCAAGATCTTACACTTCATTGCTATGAAAGTCTTAGATAAAAAATTAATGGGACTCCAGGCCTACAGATGGTATGCCTATAGTCAAACCTTTAAGATAGGATAATGTATTTCACAGACCAGACTAATATTAGATAAAAATATCTTGGCTTTTGAGAAAGCATGGAAAACTTTTTAACATGTTCCAATTGGTTCTAGTTCTATGTGCTTTTTCTAGGGAAATGTTTTTAAAAATATCTTTGGGAGTATGAGCCCTTTAGAGAATCAGATGGTAATTATTAGCTAATTAACTAATTACTAACTAAACTAATTACTAATAAAATTCACATAAGAACATACCCTTAAAATTTTATATAACTTTAAGAAGGTATTCAGAATTTTCAGAGTTTTAAGCACGATTTTTTTTTTTGCTGGATTTTCTGTATTCCCTGAACCACATATGTGGGATTCACACACCCCCAGCAAACTCTTCCCTAGAGAATTAATCAGGGGAAGGCATACACAGAAATCTCACTGTGCACTATCAAAGAAAATATGTACCTATTAATGCAGCCAATTAAGACCCAACATAAAAGATAACTTATAACTTATATTATACTTCAATGACTAACTCCCAGTAAAAATGTAAGATACAAGACTTCCAATATCATCTCAGACCTGTAGAGATATGGAAAAAAGAAACTCCAATTTTTTACAAGAAAATGATGAGACGGGCAGTAAATTAACATCTTTTCACAAATCTGCCAGAGAAATAGCCACTTGCACATGGTCACCTTAAAGAGAGACAGGCCTCTGTAGGGAGACACAGGACAGAGCATTTGCTTATGTGGGGAAGCCAAAGCAGGAACATTTAGAAATTTTGATGAATCACTAGAAGACAAGTGGGAACTATTATGAGAGTAAGAATTTCCTGGGGACTAGGGGACTAGTCATAGGGGGTTCCCATCCTCTTGCAAGCTTTTTCTCCAGGAACACAATCAGGTTCACACAGGGAAGATGGGGTAGAGGAGGAACTGGAGTAAGCTACCTAGTTGGTGCTATCTGGGTCCCTGGTGCTTAGTACCCTGCCCCCCTTACTGAACAAACGACTTCATCTCTGGGGAAAGGATACCAAGTGAGAACAATGTTGTAATTTCACTTTGGCTGGGGGAAAGAGAAAAGCATTCAGCCTCTGCCTCTCTGTTACCTAAGGAGAAAAAGGCCCTCCCTGGGGAGAATCTCAAGGACAAAGAATAGAGAGTACCAGAAGGTACTTAATAGGGGAAGGTGCAAAATGCTGTAAGGATGAAGACCACCTCCCTGCAAAGCCAGACAGAAGGCCACTATGCAATCCATAGCCTGAGGCATAATCAGAAGATCAGAGAATGCTGCCCCTCCCCCAGACCCTACCACCATGCTAAAGCCTGCAGTGATAATAACAGTGGCTAAGAGCTGGGAGTGCTGCCAGAGACAGGATCTATCTGAGGAAAACACATAAAGACTCTAGAAAAGAACCTGGCAGTTCCTCAAATGGTTAAACAGAGTGACATGATCCAACAATTCAACTCCTGGGTATAATATACCCAATACAACTGATAATATCTTTACATAAAAAACTTGTATGTGAATGTTCATAGCAGAATTATTCATAATAGCTAAAAAGTGGGAACAACCCAAACATCCATCAATTGATGAATGGATAAACAAAACATGGTATATTCACACTTTGTAATGTCATTTGATTGTGAAAAAAAATGAAATACTGATACATGCTACAACATGGATGAACCTGGAAAATATTATGCTAAATGAAACAAAAAGACAACATATTGTATGATTCCATCTATAGGAAATGTCTAGAATAGGCAAATCCACAGATCTACTAGTAGATCTGTGGCTGCCAGACGCTGGGCACAGGGACACTGGGGAGTAACTACTAATGGGTTGGGGGTTTCTTTCCGAGGTTAAAAAAATGTACTAAATTTAGATTGTGGTAATTGTTATATAACTGCAAATATACTAAAATCCACTGAACTATATACTTTAAATATGTGAACTACACACTATGAGAATTATGTTTCTACAAAAGATATTAAAAATTTTTAAAGAGTGATTGTGGTATTGATGGACACCAACTGAAAGGCTTTGATATCCACTATCACCCAGCAAGAGTTAGGGGCCTCCTCCACCTCCTCCTTAATTTGGTATTAGCAGAGACTGGGTAGGGACCCTGGGCTATCACCCCTAAATATCAATAATTTGGTACCCCTGACCATCACCACACACCCCACTATCAGTAGAGGCAACCATATATGGATTTCTATCCTAACCAAGTAGTAATGGGATCCCCCATTTCCTAGAGAGATAAGAGAAGCAAGGTGGAGGACCCAGGAATTCCACAACTGGTACTAAAGATCAACACCTCTTCTTTCACACTGGCCTGGTTATAGCAGAGGCTTGCTAAAACAGAAGTTTTAAACAAAGGATTCCTTGTTTCACAACCTAATACCAAAAAAGTTCAAGGTACAATAGAAAAACACTCATCAGGCTAAGAACTAGGAATGAGAAAAGATAATCAATAGATATAAACATCAAGAGGACACAGATGTTAGAATTATGTGACAAGGATTTTACAGCATCTATGATAATAATGCTTTAGTGAGAAATTACACTTCTGAAACAAAAATATAAACCTTCATCAAAGGAATAGAGGATATAAAGAATAAATGAAAATTTTAGAATGGAATAATACAATAACTGAAACAAGCTCTTGGGATAGGCTCAATCAGACAATGGAATTAACAAAAGAAAAAACCAGTGAACAAGAGAAATTACTTAATCTGATAACAGAAAGAATATATAATGAAAAAATGAAAGTAGTCTGAAGGATCTGTGGGAAAACAACAAAATATCTGATATTCATGCAACTTAAGTCCCAAAAGGAAAGAAGAAATAAGGTGAAATTGAAGAATATTCAAAGAAATAATGGCTAAAAGTTTCTCAAACTTTGCAGAAGATATAAATTTCTAGATTCAAGAAGCTGCCCAAACTTCAAACAGTATAAGCGAAAATAAATCCATCCGTCATAATCTAAGTTTTGAAAACAAAAGACAAAACTCTTGAAAGCACAAGAAAAATCAATGACTAGTTACCTAGAGTGGAACAACTATTTGAACAAGATCAAATTTCTCTTCTGAAACTATGGAGGCTAGAGGGAAGGAGCAGAACACTTTTCAAGTGTTGAAAGAAAATTACTGTCAAACCATGATTCTTTATCAAGCAAGAATATCATTCAGGAAAGAAGGTGAAATTAGGACATCCTCAGATAAGGAAAACAAAGAGAATTTAACACTACCCTAAACAAATGACCAAAGAAGTTCTTTAAGCAGAAAGGGCATGAACAAAAAAAGGAAAATTGAAACATCAGGAATAAAGCAAGAATACAGATACAGGTGAATACAGCAGACTATCCTATTGAGTTTTCTAAAGTTTGATGACTGAAAAAAATATAACATTGTCTAATGTGGTTCTCAATGTAAGAGAAAACAAAACACAAGGCAATTTCATATTATAAAGGTTGGAAGGGTAGATAAATACATATAAATGGTAAGATTTCCATATTTCATTTAAAATGGTAAAATGTAGAAATCAATAGACTGATGTTATGTATCTAAAAGATAACACCAAAAGCAATCACTAACATCTATATAGAGATATACATTCAAAATTGCTATAGATAAATCAACACGGGATTAAAAAACTTATTCAAATCACCCATAAGAAGAGAGAAAATAAAATAGGAGCAACAACAATCAACAGAGAGCAAATAGAAAACAAACAGTAAAATGACATATTTAAGCCAAATCATACCAAAAGTTATGGTTTAAATACAATTAGAAGACAGCAAGAGAGTGAATTTAAAAAAACAACCCAACTCTATGAGAAACTCACTTCAAATATAATCATTATATAGATCAAAAGTAGAAGAATGGAAAAATATACCACATAAACACGAATCAGAAGAAATCTAGAAACCATATTAATATTAAATAGTGAAGACTTCATAGCAAACAGAATTACCAAAGACAAAGAAGGACATTGTATTATAAAAGGATCAATTTATGTATGCATCTAACAATAGAGCTTCAAAATACATAAAGCAAAACTGATAGAACTGGGAGAAGAAATAGATAAATCCAAAATTACAATTGGAGACTTCTATAGTACTCTCTGAACAATTAATAAAATGACTAGGTAGAAAATCAGTAAGGATACAGAAGAATGTGATCAATCAACAGGACCCAAGAACAGCAGAATATACATTCCTTCTGGGTATTCACAGAACATTCACCAAGATAAAAAATATTTTGGGCTATAAAACAAACCTTGACAAATGTAAAAGAAGTGAAATCCTAGAATATTGTCTGGAAATAATAAAATAAAATTAGAAATCAGTAATAGCAGATGATGGAAGGAGAGGGTCATCATTATACAAAATACATGTATGAAGATGTGAATTTGGGGTCAACATACCTTATATACAAAGAGATATGATAAATGGTGGTATAAAGGTGTATTAAGAATTGTATGCAAAAAAATAAGAGAGCTCATGTATAATGGAATAATTTGGTGTGAACAGAGTTACAGAAAATTGTGCTGTGGATGGATAATTATAAATGTAATGCACTCCACTATTGTCATGTATGTAATAAATAAATTTAAAAAAATAAAAAAAGAAATCAGGAAAGTCTCTAAACACTTGGGAATGAAACGACATATTTCTAAATAATCCAAGGGTCAAAGAAGTTTTGAGGAAAATAAAAAACTACTCTAAACTTAATGAAAATAAACATCAAAATTAGTGGGATGCAGCTAAAATGGCATTTAAGGGATATTTAATAGAACTAAAATTCTTATATCAGAGAAGAGGAAAAATTTCAAATTAGTAATGTAAGCAGGGCATGGTGGCACACACCTGTAATCCCAGCTACTTGGGCATCTGAGGCAGGAAAGGCCAGCCTCAGCAAGATTCTGTTTTGAAATAAAAAATAAAAAGGGCTGGGATGTAGCTCAGTATTGAAGTGACCCTGGGTTCAATTCCCAGTACCAAAACAACAACAACAACAACAACAACAAAAACACCCTGGACCAAAACAACAACAACAAAAATGAAAGCAAAACCTAAGCATCCACCTCAAGAATCTAGAAAAAGAGCAAAATAAACCTAGATCAAGAAGAAGAAGAAAATAATAAAAATAAGAACAGAAATCATGGCTGGGGATGTAATCGTAGCTCAGTGATAGAGCACTTACCTAGCATGTGCTTGGCCCTGAGTTCAATCTCCAGTCCCAAACCCCAAAAAGAAAGAAAAAAGAAAAAACTACAGCAAAAAGTTTGGAAAAGTCAAATAATAAAAATTTTAAAAAATATCATTGGTCCTTTTTAGCTGGACATAACAATAAGATTCATTTTGATGTAATTATAAAAGCACAGAATATAATTTGTTCTAATTTAGTCCTCAGTACTTACCCTTTCCCTTCCTCCCTCCCTCCCTCTATTCTTTTCCTTCTGCTGATCTTTTTGCTATTCACTTAAAAGTTTTTTAAAATTAGTGTCTTGTGGATGTACACAGTGGTGAGATTCACAATGGTATATTCATATATATGCATAGGAAAGTTAGTCATATTTATTCCTCTGTCTTTTCCTATCTCATCCCTCCTCCCTTCCCCTCATTCCCCTTTGTATACTCCACTTATCTTTCTTCTATTCTTTTTTATGTCCCCCACCTTAGTTTGGATTAGCTTTCACATATCAGAGAAAGCATTTGACCTTTGACTTTGGGACTAGCTCAAATAATAAATGTTGTTTTAAAAAAGAATGATGGGACTGGGATTGTGGCTCAGTGGTAAAGCGCTTGCCTAGCACGGGCAGGATGGGTTCAATCCTCAGCACCACATACAAATAAAGGCATTGTATTGTGTCCATCTACACTTAAAAAATAAACATTAAAAAAGAATGAAAATTAATGGAATTAAAAAGAGAAAAATTATAGAGATGGTTTCACTGACTTTAGAACAATTTTAGCAGCACAATAAAGTATGTAGTATTGGGTTATGCCGTGAAGTAGATTTTTTTTTTTTTTTGTGGTCCTGGGGATTGAACCCAGGGTCTTGTGCATGTGAGACAAGCGCTCTACCAACTGAGCTATATTCCCAGCTCATATGCCCTGAAGTATAAAGTAAATATATGTGATCCCATATGGATATAAATAAATAATTTTTTTAAAACCAGGAAGAAGACATAAAACTTCTTTATAGAAGATTATCAAATAATATATGCTAACTAACTCTTCCCTTCAAGAAGTAAAGCTTAATCCTTGCCCAAAATCATTGCTGGGTCTGAGTAGGTCACCCTTAGTGACTTGCTTTCAAAGAACAAAATAGGAAAGGGAAAAAGAAGAACTTTACAATGGAGAAACCTCATAAATATTACCTTAACCAAATGATAAGCCCTTTATATAATACAATGAGAAGGATACTTGATCTCTGTTGTATTCTTTTCCCAAACCTTAATTATAGTCTCATTGTAAGACAAACATCAGACAAAGACAGACTGGGGAAAATTCTACAGGATATTCAATAGTACCATTCAAGTAATGAAAAACTCAGAAACTGTCACAATTCAGAGAAAACTGAGAAGACATGATAACTAAATATAATGTTGTACCCTGGACTGAATACTGGAATATTAGTGGAAAAAACTGACAAAAATCCCCAAAAGCTTGGAGTTTAGTTAATATTAATGCATTGTACTGACTTTTTTAGTTTTTTTTGAGGGTGATTTTTAAAATTAGTGCTTAATGGTTATACAAAAAGTTGGGTTCATTTCAACAATCTGGCTTTTTTAGTTTTGACAAATGTACTACAGTAATGTAAGATGTTAGTTAACATTCAGGGAAAAGGAAATCCAATGTGGGTTATACATGAACTCTCAATACTATCTCTGCATCTTTTCTGTAAATTTAAAATCCCCAAATAGGAAGATTATTAGAAAAAAACATGTGGCTAAATCTACACGATCACTAATGTTTAGATGATAAAAGTATGTTTTTCAAAACTATCAAGTAAAAGAGGATAAGTTACTAATTCTCAATGCCCCTAAGTATTCCAGACAAGTGGAAACTGATATAAAAGATGAATGACAATACCAGAAAAGTGCACTATGTTCAGTTAAGCAAATATCTTTATTTACTTTTCAAAGTGTGATATGTTTTCTTTTATCAGGGTTTGTTTGGGTTGTATTTTGAAGTCTAAACTAAGGTAGCCCTTGAAGAATTCATCCAGGCTACCAAACAAAATAAATGCAGTCTAATTTTGTTTTGTCCCTGTTTGCACATGAAAGGAAGTTATTTATATTTCTTAAGTGAGCTTTATAACAATTGTTTGAAACAAATGGGAACAGCAAGTAGAACCTAGAAAGTCAGATTTGAACAGAAAAGTGATACTTTGCTAATAGAAATGTGAAATAGATGGGCATAGGGGTGCATCATATAATCCCAGCTACTTGGGAGAGTGAGGCAGGGGGATCACAAGTTCGAAGGTAGTATGAGAAATTTAGGGAGACCTGTTTTAAAATAAAAAATAAAAAGGCCTGGGTATGTAGCTCAGTGGTAGAGCACTTGCCTACCTTGCATACCTTGCATAAGCCCCTGGGTTGAATCCCTAGTACTAACCACCCACCCCACAAAAAGAAAAAAAAAACTGAAAAGAAATGTCACATAAATGGATACTCTGAGAAAGCAACAAAAGGTGATATTGTTTTTGTTTTAAGACGCAAATAGGAAGAAAGAATTCACAGTGGTTCCAACTATTCCTTGATGGCTGCCCTCAGCCTCACCTGTAAGCAGTGTATACTTGTTGTCGGGCGCGGTGGCGCACGCCTGTAATCCCAGCGATTCGGGAGTCTGAGGCACGAGGATCTCAAGTTCGAAGCCAGCATAGGCAATTTAGCAAGATCCTGTCTCGAAATAAAAAATAAAAAAGGGCTGGGGATGTAGCTCAGTGGTAGAGCACCCCTGGGGTTCAATCCCCAGTACTGAAAAAAAAAATAAAGCAATAAGTGCTTGTCAACTTTGCCACTTCCCATTTACTTCCACTTCTCTTCTTTTACCAAGAGTCCTTCCACGTTCTCCTTCCTGTCTGGGTTCCCAGCCCTTGTTCAATTCTAGGCAACTGTTCTATTTTCAAATTCTGCTCTCACTTAATTATGGAAACTTTTATTATAGCTATTCATAAGATAATATTAGTGCTGTCTCATATTTCTTAACTGACAAAGTTTCAATAAATATAAACAATTATTATGCCCTGCATAATTGTTCAATGCATATTAGGACAGGATTAGGCTAATAGGACAGGATTCAGGGTGAATCCAAACCTAAATTTCAGTTTTCTTTTATTTGTTCTTTGTTTCCTTCTTTTCCTGCAATAGTGGACATTGAACTCAGGAGTGCTTTACCACTGAGCTACATGCCTAAACCTTTTTATTTTCCTTTTCCTTTGTTTGTGGTGCTGGGGATTGAACCCAGGGCTTTATGCATGCTAGGCAAGCACTACCTTTGAGCTACATTCCCAGTACAATCCTTTTTATTTTTTATTTTGAGACAGGGTCTTGCTAAGTTGCCAAGGTTAGCCTTTAACTTATGATCCTCCTGCCTCAACCTCTGGAGTATCTGGGATTACAAGTGTGCACCACCAAGCCTGGCTCTGCTCTTATTCAGATGACCCAGGATAAGTAACTTCTATAAGCCTCAGATTCATCACCTGCAAACAGAATACCTACTTTTTAATACCATTAAGGGAATGCAACAAAAACATGATTTCCCCAGGTACCTTATCATGAAAATCATCTGATATCAATTTTAAAAACTAGATCCCAGGCACCTTCCTTGTAAATATTAATGCACTAGTACCACAGGATAGAGTTGGTCTGGAATTAGTATTTCGAACAAACATCCAGGAAGAGTCAAGTTTGGGCATAATCCAATAATAGTAGATAATCCAATCTAATTGTTATTAGATGATCTACTATACAACTCTTGGTACAAAAATCTTCAATAATTTAGCTATGGGAGGTAGGTTTGAAAATAATCATGTAATGCTGATAACACAAATAATTTCAAAGGGATGAAGCAAAGCAGAACATGGAATCAAGTTCTTCTAATGCCAAGGCTAGTTTTGTCATAGAAATATCACCAGGTTCTCCCTTTTATAACACAATGCAAAATACAAATGAAAAAACTTGCTTCTAACAGCTCAGATTCCCCAATTCTTCCAACAAAAGACTGTTACTCCCACTGATCTGGAGGCCACAGGCCTCAAAATCCAAAGTGCTTGAGTTGTTTTATGTCCTACAAGGAAAGGCAACAAAGTTTTAAATCACCACTCCATAGTCAAAATCTCCTTTGAATAGGTGAGGAGTTTCTTCCACTTCCTGTTTATGTGCATTATATTCCCTGAGTTTTTCAGTATGACACAGACACATGAAAATGCACTAATATTCTATTGTGCCTAGACAGATCTCTAGCAAAGTAAGTAAATGGAAAGTAACCTCTGAGAAAGGCAAAATGCTTTCTGGTGGATACACTGGAGCAGTACTCCTCAGTGAGTTTCTCCTTTTCCATAAGTGTGGGTGGAACCTGTGACTTGCTTCTAATCAATAGAATATAGCAAATGTGATAGGATGTCACTTCCATGATTATATTATGTTATATAAGACTCCATCTTAGCAGACTTGCTGGCTCTGAAAAAGTAAACTGCCTTATTGTAAAAATTCCTATGGAGAAGGCCACATGACAAGAAACTATAAGTGGCCTTTAGGAATTGAGTGGTTTTTTTTCATCAAAAGCCAGCAGGAAAATAAAGATCTAAATCCTCCAGTTCTAAGGAGGAATTCTGCCAGCAATCTGAATGAGCTTGAAAGTGAATTCTTCTCTAGTTCAGCTTCCAGATGAGAATATATCCTAGTCAGCACAGGGATTGCTGCTTTGAAAAATCCTGAACACAGAATGTAGTCATAATGTGCCCAGGTTCCTGACCTACAGAAAGTGAGATAATGAATGAGTGCTGCTTCTTAAGCTACTAATTTTGTGATCATGTATAATGCAACAACAGATAAACTAATACAATATCTTTTCCTTTATAGCCAAGAAGTTCACTCATAGTATAAATGAAGATACACAAGATCAGCTTCTCATCATTTAATTATCACAGAGGAAAGTCTGTATGATCCACTAAACCATTACCAAGTCCAAGTGTAATTCTGGCACTTTGCTATCCTTGGGGCAGAAGAAGATCAGACTCATAAGGAGTGACACCCCCACCTTTTTTTTTCTGGACTAGCAGTGCTCCAAGGGCCACAGCTCAGATTCCAGACCTCTTGGTCCTTTCCTTCTCCATCCACAACTTTCTAACCTCTCCTTTCCTGTACCATCTCCCACCTGCTAATCTAGCTCTTTTCAATCATAGGTCAGGAGATCCTTCCCAGTTCTCTGGGTCTCTCTGACTTTCTGACAAGAAGAGGAATATTCTAAAGACAGGCACTTGTCATTACCAAAAATGACAGCAGGGGGCTGGGGATGTGGTTCAAGCGGTAACACGCTCGCCTGGTATTCGTGGGGCCATGTATAGGGCGCTGGGTTCGATCCTCAGCACCACATAAAATAAAAAATAAAAATGTTGTGTCCACCGAAAACTGAAAAATAAATATTAAAAAATTCTCTCTCTCTCTCTCTTTAAAAAAATGAAAGTAGTATAAAGATTATTTTTCTCTCAGAGAGGAAAGGAAATGGAATCTTTCTGGAAAATAAACAAACTCATTGGAAAACAGCTTTATCTGCTGGCATATGCTTTACTTTGCACATCTTCAGATTCTGGATATTGTATGAGGCAGGATGTAGCTATCTGTTTTTTTTAAGTCTAAAAATTAAATATATTATCTCACCTCAGCAGGTTTCTTGTGTTCTTTTGGATTTTTTGACTTGCTCCTATACATTGGGCCAGGAGTAAAGGAAGTGGAAGGACCTGTAAAAGATAATTAGAAAAAAATACTAAGATGTACTACCCACTAATGTAACTAAATGACATAAAACTAAATGCCATCCAAGAGAATTATGAAATATATGATAGACAAGACAACAGAGATCTCTTACTACTACATAAAATAACTGTACCCAAGAGAGTCTCACAATGGAGTTTAATAACATTTATAGGTGACCTTCTCAACTGCAAAATCTTCAATAATGCCAAGGCTGGAAAGATTCAATTTGGTGTAATTACACCTCATTGTATTTTGGAATTTCCTAGAGAAAATGTATCTGGAAAAATTAAAAATATGGAGCACATATTCTGTGTATCCTTAAGCACTTCCTCAAAGGCTGGTATTAGGGCCTTTATAAACAATGACCTACAATCAAACATTTAGTACCCTAGCTACAATTAGAATCAGAGTTTACAATTTATGCTCCTATACTTACTTTCTTTTCTAAAGAAACTCTGTTAAAGCATTATTAGATTTGGCTTTTGCTTTTTAGGAAAAATAAAAGCAAAAAACAATGTTATATGCCATAAAAAACCGACTCTTCCACCTAATTTATCTATCTATAATGAAATTTAAATGAGTAGGAAAAAGGGACTCTGAACTTTTCTTCCCAGAAATATTATTTTTTTAACTATGAGAAGATACATGAAATGGCTTATTCTCAAATCAAAGAAGAAATCCTCAAGGGGTATAGATATTATGGTTACTAGTTGCCATTCTACTCACACTCGTCTGAACTGTCACTGCTGGTGAGAGTCTTATGGCGTTTCATCCTGAAGCATCCTGGGAAAGAGAACAATACTGAGTGAAGCAGTCAATATACACGGGAGGTCAGTCAACACTATCCCACAGATTCCAGAAGTAGCAGCAGGAAAATCACACCAAGTAAATGATTTTTATTAAGAATATTCTCAAATGGCCTAGAGTAAATGGAAAAAATACTACCAAATCCTATAATACAAAGTGTGTGGATGACTAGGTGAGGCCACACATTAGCCTTAGGAGGAAGCCCCAAGCCACAGAGGATGAGTAGTATAGTGCTGGCTAGAGCCTCAGATGTGTCCATTGTCACCAAAACAAAGAAGGGCAGCTGAGGTTGTCTTCAGACAGAGATCCCAATGAGGGAAGAGCAGGAAGGGAAACATAAAAACAGAACTGTCAAGGGTTGAGGCTGAAAGGCATGAGACATGTCTGGCTGAAGAATGAATAAGCATGATCATTCTTTTTTTCTGCCTATACTTTTTTCCTTTCTCTGTCCTCATCTCCCAAACAAGTAGCCTAATCTAAAATTATAACTGTACATACATAGTAAAGAATGTTATAGAAAATTCCTATATTGGAGCACTCAAGTGGTAGCGTGCTCGCCTAGCATGCATGAGGCACTGGGTTCGATTCTCAGCACCACATAAAAATAAAATAAAGATATTGTGTCCACCTAAAACTAAAAAATAAATATTAAAAAAGAGAAAATTCCTATGTTGTGAAGAATGAATATTTTGGACTAAAACTTCTAGTGGTTCAAGTGTCCTTCCCAGAATGTGGCCAGTAACAGATAAAGGAGATTTCACCCTTCTGGGAAAACAATGGCACTGCAGTATATGAAAAAAGAAGATACTGACACTTCAACTCACAAAATGTTGAAAATACAATAAAAACTAAAAAAGACAGTGACAGTGCTACAAAATGTTACTAAGGGCTACCCCAGTTCTATAGGGAATAATGATCAGAGATAGTACCTTAGAGTCACTCATATACACTATGGAGGAGGTAGTAATACCAATACATGACCACTTTGAGCAATTATGAATAATATCAACAAGACAGTATGTTAAACAGCTTAGAGTTCTACTTCTGGTATGACAGTGTAAGGAGCTCTGTAGACTCACACTGCAGTAAAACTGGTGAAAATTCTTTCAATTAAATAACACCCCCCCCCAAACCAATCATTTAGTCTCTGGAAGTGATCCTAAAGGCATACAGCAAATAAAGAAGCATTTATTCAAGAAGATCTACTAAAACTCTGTAAATAAAATGGGAATCTGTGGTATATGGACCTAGACCCACTCCCTCTGTCTCTCTTCCCAGCACAGGTTTTGTGAGATTGGTGCAGCTACATAGGGCTCACTCTCCCTTAGCTCCCAGCTGGCAGCCTTACTTGCTGGGAGAACCAGATGTCAGCACTTCTTATTCTGTTTTTAGCTAGATGCTGCTGAAGCTAAGTTCCAGGTAAGTGTGGCTGAGAGGTAAGGGCTTTTTCTTCCACATAGTTCCCACTCATGAGATGGAGGCTGTTTTTGGTGTGGTGCCACCTAGAATGCTGAGGCCTTGATTACTCTGGCCCTAGCTTGTGGGGTTGGGGTTCTGCACTAGAAAAGGCAAACCTAGGAGACCTGAGGTTGCCATGCCCCTCAGAGGGAAGGCACAATGTTGTCCCCATTCTATGTTATCTAAGCTCAGAGATACTTCCTAGGGAGAGGCAGGTCATACAGAAGAGGGCTACAATTCTATCATCAATGGAACTGACTTCATCTGCAGCTGACTACTATACAACAGACAACCAAGCAGAGATAGCAGGGAGAAGCCACATAGGATCAGAAGAAACATCCCTCTCTCTCTTCGTGGTGCTGGGATTGTACCCCTTGAGCTTTATAAATGCTAGACAAGCACTAGACCACTGAACTAGGCCCTAGCTTCAGAAAAAACTCAAACACTGGTCTTTGCAATTATCCCTTTAAAGGAGGCCTAATTTGATTGGATAAATTCATGTGGCAATTTATACCCCAGGACATTATTAAAAACAATAGAACAATCAGGAGCAATTAGTGGAATTTAAAAGCTGGGTATGGTCAGAAAGACAACTAAAAGAAGCCCTGTTAAAAACCACTGTCATTGGGCTGGGGATGTGGCTCAAGCGGTAGTGCGAACACCTGGCATGCGTGCGGCCCGGGTTTGATCCTCAGCACCACATACAAACAAAGATGTTGTGTCTGCCGAAAACTAAAAAATAAATATTAAAAATTCTCTCTCTCTCTCTCTCTCTCTCTCTCAAAAATAAAAAAATAAAAAATAAAAACCACTGTCACCCCAGGTGACTGTGAACATATGGAGTTTGTGCCCTTGAGAAACAACAGAGGCTTCACACTGCAGGCCAGGGGTGGGAGTTGAATAAATAGATTTCAATACAAGAATTTAGCCAGTCACTACAGAAGGAAATAAGCAAATAACAATAAAAAACCATGTGTGGGGGTCAGTGCCAAGAGTTACTATATTATCTAAAACATTCAGTTTCCAACAAAAAAAAAGGTGAAACATTTTAAGAAGCATAATAGTATGACCCAAACACTAGCAAAATACAAAACAAAACAAAAAACCAAGCAACAGAAACTGCCTGTGAAAGCAACCATATGTTGGAATTAATAAGCACAGACTTCAGAGTTCAAATTAATCATGTAAATATACTCAAAGAACTAAAGAAAACCATGCCTGAAATCCAAGCTACTCAGGAATCTGAGGCAGGAGGATTGAAAATTTGAGGCCAGTCTGGAACTTAGCAAGAAACTGTCTCAAAGTAAACAGGGCTGGGGATACACTTCAGTGTTTGCCTAGCATGCACAAGGCCTTGGGTTCAATCCTTAGTATTGCAGAAAAGCAACACCCCACCTCCACCAAATAAGTAAACAAAAGCACAATGTTAATGCTTTGGTCAAACAGAGAATATCAAGAATTATAAAAAAGAATCCAACAGAAATTTTAGTGTTGAGAACTACAATTAGTGAAAATCCACTAAAGGGCTTCAAAAGTAGTCTTAAAGAAAAAAGAATTGGTGAACTTGAAATAGTTTATCAACAGAGACTGTGCGAATTTTAGAGAGAAAAAGAGGTGGAGAAAAATTAACAGAGCCTCAGAGAAATGTAGGACACCATTAAACATATTGTATATATAAGATAAGTACCAGAAGGAGAGGAAAAAAGGAACAGAAAAAATACATTTGAAAAATTTCTCAGGGCTGGAGTTGTAGCTCAGTGGCAGAGCACTTGCCTAGCACATATGGGGGTTTGATCCTCAGCATCATATAAACAAAGGAAAGGCACTGTATATGTATAATCAACTAAAAAATATTTTAAAAACCCTTCTCAATGAAAAATATTAATTTACATACATAGGGCACTGAACAAACTCCAAGTAGAATAAATGCAGAGATTTACAAATACCACAATAAAATTTGCTGAAAGCCAAACACAAGGAAAAAATATTGGAAAGCAAGAAAGGAAAAAAAAATTTTCCACTTACAAAAGAACCCCAATAAGATTAACAGTGGACTTCTCATCAGAAATGATGGAAGCCAGAAGGCTCTGTGATGATGGTTGCACGTTTCTGTGAATATATTAAAAATCACTGAGTTGTATACTTATAAGTCAGTGAACTGTGTAGTATAAGACTTATATCTCAATAATGCTATTACAACAACAAAATAATTGTTATCAAAAAGTAATGTATAATTTATTTATTTTTATTTTTTGAGGTACTGAGGATTGAGCCCAGGAGTACTCTACCACTGAGCTATATTCCCAACCCTTTTAAATTTTTTTTAATCTTGATACAGGCCTCACTAAGTTGCCAATGCTGGCTTCCAACTTGCTATCCTTCTGTCTCAGTCTCCCAAGTAGCTGGGATTACAGATTCTTGCCACCATGCTGGGATAGTAATGTACAATTTAAAGTCACAATGAGTTGGGTATAGTGGCACACATCTGCAATCTTGGCAGCTTAGGAGGGTAAAGTCCTAAGGAACTTAGTGAGACCCTGTCTTAAAATAAAAATTCTTTTAAAAGGCTGGGAATGTGGCTCAGTGGTTAAGTGCTCCTGGGTTCAATCTCTGGTAACAAAAAAAAAATTTTTTTAAAGTCCGGCGAAATTAAGCTTCAGGATAAAAGATGAAATTAAAACCTTCCACGATAAACAAAAGTTAAAAGAATTTGCAGCTAGAAAACCATCTCTTCAAAAAATCCTTGACAAAACATTACAGGAAGAGGAAATGGAAAACAACAATGAAAACCAACAGTGGGAGGTAGGACAGTAAAGGGGGGAAATAATCAAAGAGGAAAACAAATCAGGTTTAGTAGCATTAATAAATAAATATGGCTGGAAGAACAAACCATATCTCAATAATAACCCTAAATGTTAATGGCTTAAACTCACCAATTAAGAGACACAGGCTAGTTGAATGGATCACAAAACAAGACCCAACAATATGCTGCCTACAGGAGACGCATTTGATAGGAAAAGATATACATAGACTGAAGGTGAAAGGTTGGGAAAAATCATATCACTCATATGGACTGCGGAAACAAGCAGGAGTGTCCATACTCATATCAAATAAAATAGATTTCAAGCCAAAGTTAATCAAAAGGGATAAAGAGGGACACTACATACTGCTCAAGGGAATCATACACCAACAAGACATAACAATCATAAATATATATGCCCCAAACAACGGTGCTGCTATGTTCATCAAGCAAAATCTTCTCAAGTTCAAGAGTCTAATAGACCACCATACAATAATCATGGGAGACTTCAACACACCTCTCTCACCACTGGACAGATCTTCCAAACAAAAGTTGAATAAGGAAACTATAGAACTCAATAACACAATTAACAACCTAGACTTAATTGACATATATAGAATATACCACCCAACATCAAGCAGTTACACTTTTTTCTCAGCAGCACATGGATCCTTCTCAAAAATAGATCATATATTATGTCACAGGGCAACTCTTAGACAATATAAAGGAGTAGAGATAATACCATGCATCTTATCTGATCATAATGGAATGAAAATGAAAATCAACGATAAAAGAAGGAAGGAAAAATCATGGATCACTTGGAGAATGAACAATAGGTTACTGAATGATCAAAGGGTTTTAGAAGACATCAAGGAGGAAATTAAAAAATTCTTAGAGTTAAATGAAAACACAGACACAACATATCGGAATCTATGGGACACATTGAAAGCAGTTCTAAGAGGAAAATTCATTGCTTGGAGTTCATTCCTTAAAAAAAGAAAAAAACCAACAAATAAATGATCTCATACTTCATCTCAAAATCCTAGAAAAAGAAGAGCAAAACAACAGCAAAAGAAGTAGAAGGCAAGAAATAATTAAAATCAGAGCTGAAATTAATGAAATCGAAACAAAAGAAACAATTGAAAAAATTGACAAAACTAAAAGTTGGTTCTTTGAAAAAATAAATAAAATTGACAGACCCTTAGCCATGCTAGCGAAGAGAAGAAGAGAGAACTCAAATTACTAGCATACGGGATGAAAAAGGCAATGTCACAACAGACACTTCAGAAATACAGAAGATAATCAGAAATAATTTTGAATCCTTATACTCCAATAAAATAGAAGATAGTGAAGGCATTGATAAATTTCTTAAGTCATATAATCTGCCCAGATTGAGTCAGGAGGATATAGACAACCTAAACAGACCAATATCAATTGAGGAAATAGAAGAAACCATCAAAAGATTACCATCTAAGAAAAGCCCAGGACCGGATGGGTATACAGCAGAGTTCTACAAAACCTTTAAAGAGGAATTAATACCAATACTTTTCAAGCTATTTCAGGAAATAGAAAAAGAGGGAGAACTTCCAAATTCATTCTACGAGGCCAACATCACCCTGATTCTGAAACCAGACAAAGACACTTCAAAGAAAGAAAACTACAGACCAATATCTCTAATGAACCTAGATGCAAAAATCCTCAATAAAATTCTGGCAAATTGGATACAAAAACATATCAAAAAAATTGTGCACCATGATCAAGTAGGATTCATCCCTGGTATGCAAGGCTGGTTCAATATACGGAAATCAATAAATGTTATTCACCACATCAATAGACTTAAAAATAAGAACCATATGATCATCTCGATAGATGCGGAAAAAGCATTCGACAAAGTACAGCATCCCTTTATGTTCAAAACTCTTGAAAAACTAGGGATAACAGGAACATACTTCAACATTGTAAAAGCAATCTATGCTAAGCCTCAGGCTAGCATCATTCTGAATGGAGAAAAATTGAAGGCATTCCCTCTAAAATCTGGAACAAGACAGGGATGCCCTCTCTCACCACTTCTGTTCAACATAGTTCTCGAAACACTGGCCAGAGCAATTAGACAGACGAAAGAAATTAAAGGCATAAAAATAGGAAAAGAAGAACTTAAATTATCACTATTTGCAGACGACATGATTCTATACCTAGCAGACCCAACAGGGTCTACAAAGAAACTATTAGAGCTAATAAATGAATTCAGCAAAGTGGCAGGATATAAAATCAACACGCATAAATCAAAGGCATTCCTGTATATCAGCGACAAATCCTCTGAAATGGAAATGAGGACAACCACTCTGTTCACAATATCCTCAAAAATAATAAAATACTTGGGAATCAACCTAACAAAAGAGGTGAAAGACTTATACAATGAAAACTACAGAACCCTAAAGAGAGAAATTGAAGAAGATCTTAGAAGATGGAAAAATATACCCTGTTCATGGATAGGCAGAACTAACATCATCAAAATGGCGATATTACCAAAAGTTCTCTATAGGTTTAATGCAATGCCAATCAAAATCCCAACGGCATTTCTTGTAGAAATAGAGAAAGCAATCATGAAATTCATATGGAAGAATAAAAGACCCAGAATAGCAAAAACAATGCTAAGCAGGAAGTGTGAATCAGGCAGTATAGCGATACCAGATTTCAAACTATACTACAGAGCAATAGTAGCAAAAACAGCATGGTACTGGTACCAAAACAGGAGGGTGGACCAATGGTACAGAATAGAGGACACAGAAACCAACCCACAAAACTACAACTTTCTTATATTTGATAAAGGGGCCTGCAATGGAGGAAGGATAGCATCTTCAACAAACGGTGCTGGGAAAACTGGAAATCCATATGCAACAAAATGAAACTGAATCCCTTTCTCTCGCCATGCACAAAAGTTAACTCAAAATGGATCAAGGAGCTTGATATCAAATCAGAGACACGGCATCTGATAGAAGAAAAAGTTGGCTACGACCTACATACTGTGGGCTCAGGCTCCAAATTCCTCAATAGGACACCCATAGCACAAGAGTTAACATCTAGAATCAACAAATGGGACTTACTCAAACTAAAAAGATTTTTCACAGCAAAAGAAACAATAAGAGAGGTAAATAGGGAGCCTACATCATGGGAACAAATCTTTACTCCTCACACTTCAGATAGAGCCCTAATATCCAGAGTATATAAAGAACTCAAAAAATTAGACAATAAGATAACAAATAACCCAATCAACAAATGGGCCAAGGATCTGAACAGACACTTCTCAGAGGAGGACATACAATCAATCAACAAGTACATGGAAAAATGCTCACCATCTCTAGCAGTCAGAGAAATGCAAATCAAAACCACCCTAAGATACCATCTCACTCCAGTAAGATTGGCAGCCATTATGAAGTCAAACAACAACAAGTGCTGGCAAGGATGTGGGGAAAAGGGTACACTTATACATTGTTGGTGGGACTGCAAATTGGTGCAGCCAATTTGGAAAGCAGTATGGAGATTTCTTGGAAAGCTGGGAATGGAACCACCATTTGACCCAGCTATTCCCCTTCTCGGTCTATTCCCTAAAGACCTAAAAAGAGCATGCTACAGGGACACTGCTACATCGATGTTCACAGCAGCACAATTTACAATAGCAAGACTGTGGAACCAACCTAGATGCCCTTCAATAGACGAATGGATAAAAAAAATGTGGCATTTATACACAATGGAGTATTACTCTGCATTAAAAAATGATAAAATCATAGAATTTGGAGGGAAATGGATGGCATTAGAGCAGATTATGCTAAGTGAAGCTAGCCAAGCCCTAAAAAACAAATGCCAAATGTCTTCTTTGATATAAAGAGAGTAACTAAGAACAGACTAGGGAAGAAGAGCACGAGAAGAAGACCAACATTAAACAAGGATGAGAGGTGGGAGGGAAAGGGAGAGAGAAGGGAAATTGCATGGAAATGGAAGGAGACCCTCAGGGTTATACAAAATTACATACAAGAGGAAGTGAGAGGAAAGGGAAAAAATAATACAAGGGGGAGGAATGAATTACAGTAGAGGGGGTAGAGAGAGAAGAGGGGAGGGGAGGGGAGGGGGGATAGTAGAGGATAGGAAAGGCAGTAGAATACAAGACATGAGTATGTCAATATGTAAATCAATGGAAGTGTAACTGATGTGATTCTGCAATCTGTATTTGGGGTAAAAATGGGAGTTCATAACCCACTTGAATCAAAATGTGAAATATGATATATCAAGAACTATGTAATGTTTTGAACAACCAACAATAAAAAAAATAAAGTCACAATCAATACAGAAATTTAAACAGAAATAAAAGTAATATATTTTCTATTTCCTACTAAATGTATAAATCTACTTACAGTAGCACTTCATTTGCCTAATATTATAAGGGATGATCTACATATGTAAATTTTCCAGATAAATGTCTTGTCCAAAGATTTAAAATCCTAAGTATTATTAAAAGGAGCTTTTCTTACCAGGAGGTAGGAGGATGGGAAAAATGGGGGAAGTGTTGGGAATTGATATTGGCCAAAATATATTGTTATATTGTGTGCATGCATGAATATTTAACAACAAATCCCACTATTATGTAAAACTATAATGTACCAATAAAAATGTGGGAACAAGGAGCTTTGCTTTTTCTTTTTCTTTCAGTACTGGAGATTGAACCCAGGTACACTTTACCACTAAGGTATACCCTCAGTCCTTTTAAGATTTTACTCTGAGGCAGAATTTTTGCTATATAGCAGAGGCTGGCCTCGAACTTGTGATACTTTGCCCCAGCCTCCCAAGTCTCTGTGATTATAGGTGTGTGCCACCAAGACCCATTAAAGGGAGCTTTTCAAAAATATCTATTTAAAGGGCTGTGGCTGTGGCTCAGCAGTAGAGCACTCATCTCGCATGTGTAAGGCCCTGGGTTCGAACCTCAGCACCACATAAATAAAATAAAAAGGTATTATGTCCACCTACAACTAAAAATATTTTTAAAATATCTATTTAAGCCAGCCATGGTACTTACTGAATGCTTATAACCCCTACTCAGGAGATGGAGGCAGGAGGATCAAAAGACCAAGGCCTGCCTGGGCAACTTAAAGAGACCCTGTCTCAAAATAAAAAAAAAAGGGCTGGGGATATAGCTTAATGGTACAATGCTTGCCCAGTATGTGAGAGGCCATGGACTTGGGTTCCCAGTGCCAACCAAAAAACAATCTATTTATCTGGGCTGGGGTGTAGCTCAGTGGGAAGACACTTGCCTAGCATGGGTAAGGCCCTGGATTTGATCCCCAGCACCACAAAATAAATAAAATATAAAATATTTATTCATTTTCTAACATTGCAGTATCAAATTCCCACAAGCTTAGTGTATCAAAATAACACAAATTTATTATCTTACAGGTTATTGGGTCAGAAGCTTGACACAGGTCTCACTGGGCTAAAATTAAGATGTCAGCAGAGCTGCAATTCTTTCTAGAAGGCTCCTTGGATCCTGGCTATCTTTCTCCATATTCAAAACCAGAAACATTGCATCTCTGATATGTCATAATATCTCATTCTCTGACCTTTCTCCAGGTGAAGAGAAAGTCTTCAAGATCTAGAGCCAAGCAAAGGATTCTTATATTTGATATCCAAAACATGATTTGTCAAAGAAAAATTTGCCTTTATTAAATCGAAAAACTTTTGCTCTAAAAGAGACCCTGTGAAGAAGATGCACAAAATAGCTGAGTGTGGTGGTGTGCACCTGTGGTCCCAGCTACTTGGGAGGCTGAGGTGGGATGATCACTTGAATCCATGAGAGTGAGACCAGCTTGGGCAACACAGTGAAAAACCATCTTTTTAAAAAAAAGATACAAAACAAGCTACAAAATGGAACATAACAGTCATACATATTATACATATGTCATATTTATTACAAAACATATCTGACAATAAACCTATATTAGAAATACTTAATGCATAAAACTCAACAGCAAGGAAACAAATGGCCCAATTAAAATGAACAGACATTTAACCAAAAAGGACATGCAAATAAGCACATAAAATGATGTTCAACATCATTGCACATTAGGGAAATACAAATTTAAACCATAACAAGCTATCACTACACATTTATTAGAATGGCTAAAGTAAAAAATGAAAATGTACTAGAGAAAATATGGAGAAACTGTTATCATTCCCACGTTGCTAGTGGAAATGTAAAATGGTACAACTGTTCTAGAAAACAATTTGGTCATATCTTAAAAAATTAAAAATGCAATGGCCATACAACCCAGGAACTGCACTCCTAGGCATTTATCACAGAAATGAAAATTTATGTTCACACAAGTATTTATAGTAGCTTTGTTCATAATAGCCCCAAACTGGAAGTAATTGACATGTCTTTTAACAGAAGAATGGTTCAACAATATGTGGAACATTCACACTATAGAATACTACTCAGTAATAAAAAGGGACAAAGTAGGGGCTGGGGTTGTGGCTCAGAGGTAGAGTGCTTACCTAGCTCATGTGGGGTGCTGGGTTCGATCCTTAACACCACATAAAAATAAAATAAAGGTAATGTATCCAACTATAACTAAAAATATTTTTAAAAGGGACAAAGTATTGATACATACATGTTATAACATGTAAAACAAATACAAAACAGGTTAAAAACACTTAGCAAAAACATTACATACTCAGTGAAAGAAGTCATACAAAGAAGACCACTTATTGTATGATTCCATTTATATGAAATATCTAGACTAGGCAAATCTAGAGAGATAAGAAATAGATGTGTGGCTGCCTAGGATTGGGGGTGAGAACTGGGACTAAAAGCAAATGAGTAACATGCTCTTTTGGGGGCAGTGGGAATATTTTAAATTTGTATGATGGTGATGGTTGTACACTTTTGTAAATGTATTAAATTCCACAGAATTTCACACTTTAAATGGATGAATTTTTTGGCATTTAAATTGTACCTAATAAGGCTAAAAAAAAAAACCCTTTAAAATTATTTAACATTTTACCAATGAGAACTGTTTAAGTAGCATCAAAGAGAACAGCAATAGGCTAGGTGCAGTGGTGCACACCTATAATCCCAGTGACTTGGGAGGCTAAGGCAGGAGGATCACAGAGTAAAGGATAGCCTTGGCAACTTAGTGAGACCCTGTCTCAAAATAAAAAAATTAAAGGGCAAGGGATGATGTAGCTCAGTGGTAGGGTGCCCCCTAGGTTTAATCCCCAGTATTACCAAAGAAAAAATAAAGGAGGAGGAGGAAGGAAGAGAAGAAAGGAGGAAGAGGAGGAGGAGGAGGAGGAGGAGGGGAAGGAGAAAAGGAAGAGGAGGAGGAAGGGGAGAAAGAGGAACAACAGTATCAGCAAACCCAGCAGGCCAGCTTCATTCAGTTGGAGGAAGGGAAAGAGGAGGAAGAACAGCAGCAATGCCAGACAGCTTCACTCATTTAATTTACACATCTGGGTTTGTGACCCTTGACTTAAATGTTTCTGGGTCTCAGTCCCTCCTGGTCAGCAGCCCTTGCCATTCTCCCAAACTGAGCCTCCTTCCAGGCCTTGGTTTTATCTGACCAGCTAACCTTCACCCTAGACTGTAATCACAGCAGGAGGGACCATCAGGGGGACCATTCCTGGGAAAGTACAGGGAGCTGGAGGCAGAACTACAACAGTAGAAAGGTTCTGATCAAAAAAGATTATATGATTTCATTCTAGGTGCCCTTCTCTATACATCAATAGAAAAATTTTGTCTTGTGAATGCAGCCTCCAAATGGATGACTCATGATGGAACTGAGGGCAACAAATGCCATAGGAGAAATATATCATTCTCTAAAACTCAATGGAGAAAGCCAAGTGAGCATGGATTCTCTTTCATCTCCCTGAGAGTTTCAGGAGACCTAAGACTTCTTATGAGATAGATACTCCTTTCATATGAAGTTCTGACTTTATGAGCTTCAGATAAAATTATTTCTCCATTTTCTATAATACTCTATTCTTCAAGTAAAAGAGTTACCAAACTATTCTTTACATAGGGAGATTTTTAAGAATCTGCAAAACTTGATATTCTTTAAACTATTACAAAAACAACCATTTAAAAAATTTAGATGACAATCAAAAATTTTGTGTTCTCAGTAAAGAACCTGGGAAAGAGATTATCTAATACTAGTAACACCAGCCTTGGGAAATAAGAAACTGATCTGTCAATGATTTCCAGGAAAGAAAACAAAGCAAGCTCACTTATAGGTTTAAGTTATTAAAGTCCACTCATCTGCCTGTCCATTTCCATGACACCATTGCTGTTTTTTTTTAACAGTTGTAGATGGATAGCATGCCTTTATTCATTTTTTTATGTGGTGCTGAGTATCGAACCCAGTGCCTCACACATGCTAGGCAAGTGTTCTGCCACTGAGCTACAGCCCAGCCCTACTGTTTTAATTACTGTAGGAAAAATGACAGAGAGTAGTAAATATCAGCAGAATGATTCCATGATGGTAAAAATTTAGATCTATCTTTATTTTTTTTAAGAGAGAGTGAGGAGAGAGAGAGAGAGAGAGAGAGAGAGAGAGAGAGAGAGAGAGAGAGAGAGAGAATTTTTAATATTTATTTTTCAGTTCTCGGCGGACACAACGTCTTTGTTGGTATGTGGTGCTGAGGATCGAACCCGGGTTGCACGCATACCAGGCTAGCATGCTACCGCTTGAGCCACATCTCCAGCCCTTAGATCTATCTTTATTTATTGTTTCTAATTATAAACAGCAACCCTATATTTATCAGCAGTAGTCATTTTACAGATGAAGAAACTGGGCCTTAGAAACCTTAAAGCCACATGCTTGGAGCAGAAGGCAGAGCTGGCAAGTAAAATGGCAATGAGTATTTCAGATTGACCCTGAAGCCCAAGGCAGGCTGGAGGGATGACAGCAGATACTGCTCCTTCTAAGCTCAGTCTCCTTGGTATGGCCTGTAAAGCCTACAGTGTTCTGGCTTTAGTCTACCACTTCTCACTACCTGCTGCTTCCCTGCCTCCCTCAATTATCCTGCACATGCTAGGCTCCATGTGAATCTGTGAAAACATCACTTTATTTCATACTTCCTGACTTTGAGGATCTTCCTGCTGCCTACAATTCCATCTCCTACCCCATTTATCCTGACTAGCCCATTTTCCCCTTACTTGGTCTTACTCATTTCTTAGATGAACCTCAGTGAAGCTCCTTACATACCCCTCCTATGAAATTATTTACTCCCTCAATTTCTATCCAAGTTTCTGCACCAGCACAAGGTACTTCACTTGTATTGTAAATATTTTTTTACATGTTCAGCTGTATCACTATCACAAGTATCTTTAAAGCAGGGACTGTGTCATATTCATCTCATACCTAAGGCTGAGACAGTATCCTGCACAAAGTAAACACGCAAAAGAATAATAGACACTGTGGTGCTCCACCCATGTCTCCTTTACTATACTAGTATACCTACCTCCTAGCCACTGCCTATGACTGCAAATAACTTGTAGCGTCCCCTTTTCCCCAAAAACTGGTTATCATTCTCTCCTGAACTCCCTCCCAGGGGTAGTAAGCAGTCAATAATTGCTCCACCCCACTAGTCCTCAAAACAGACCAAGGCTAGAGTTTACTAAGACCACAAATATTCTTAATGGGTTTCTTCCTCTTCCCTACCTTGCTGCTCTCTCTCCTTCAGTTTTCTCCTGAGAGCACTCCTTAATAAATCATGTATGTTTTAATAACATGTCAGTTCTGCTCCTAGGCATCCCTACAACATGTGAATCTATGTCATATTTTTTACAATTTTTATTTTAGTTGTTGATAGACCTTTTATTTTTTTAAATTTATATGTGGTGCTGAGAATCAAACCCAGTGCCTCACACTAGTAAACTAGGCAAGTGCACTACCGCTGAGCCACAGCCCCAAGCCCCTATGTCATATATATATTTTTTTAAATTATCATATAAGGCCTGGAGTTGTGGCTTAGCGGTAGAGTGCTTGCCTAGCATGTGTGAGGCCCTGGGTTCAATCCTCAGCACCACATGAAAGAAAGGAAGAAAGGAAGAAAAGAAGAAAAGAAGAAAGAAAGGTATTGTTTCCAACTACATCTAAAAAATAAATATTAAAAAGTTACCATATAAAATTACCACAAAAGATGAATAAGTACTAGAGATCAGTCAAACTCAATGCCTATAGCTAATAATAACTGTCTGCTTAACTTTGTAATTAAGAGGACTGGTCTTCATGCTAAGTATTCTTATAAGAGGAGAACAGAAGGAAGACTTTTCGAGTTGATGGACAGTTTATGGCATAGACTGGGATAATGATTTTCACAAGTGTGTAGTTATCTCCAAACTCATCAAGTTATATATATTAACTATGAAGAGTCTTTTGTATGTCAATTTTTTTTTAAAAAAAGAAAAGACGCCATAGAAGGACTAGTCTTCTCTAGTAGATCAGATATACCCTAAACTTGCCGCAACCCAAGTATTGAGCATGATGCTCAATGACATCCAGAAAGCATACAACACTATAGGCAAATACTTGTTTTTTTTGTGATATCCTTGCCAAAATATTCATTTAAGAACTGGAAGAGCAAGAGAACTGGTAAGGTCTTCAATCATCGAAGAAACCCTTAGTAAAAAAAGAGGAACAAAGAACATAAAAGATGATAGAAAATGTAAATTTTTATTTGAACCATAAAAAACCTACTTCATAATAAAATGTTTTGTTAAATAAAACCATAAATAGGTAAAGTACAATTTTGAAGTAACTCAATGTGATGTGTCTCAAGGTCTTACATTTCAGTATGTTATTCAGTTGTTTATTTCTGGTTCTCTATTTAGGGTAAATGCAGTTTTTTCTTTCTTATCTCCCACAATGAGTTTTCCTTTGTTTTGGCAGAAATAAATGTACATTAGACCTCATCTTCTACTACTGGAAACAGCAATTTGATGCCAGTTTTTAGCTCTTATTCCTACTATAATCTCAACCACTGTGATTTACAGCACACTGATTAATTTTAATAGTGACCATAAGCTAGGCAAAATATAAATGTCTGTAGTAAATGTCTTCACTGGGTGAAACACCCTTTCAAAGGAGCACTGTCTGGAAGTCAACCCAACTGGGATTATTTGAGAAAAAAAGCTAAAGTCTGTGGTTTGGTGGCTACTTGACTCCCCATTAATGTTCCCATAGTATTGCATGCAGGTAAGGAAAAGGGAAAGTTAAAGACAGTCCTTTCATTCTCTATGAGACACCCAGGAAACAAACTTATGAAATATATGGTCAGTGCAAGAAGTCCCTATTCACTGTCCTCTGTGGGCCCATGAAGCAGCTTAAAAAATATTCTAAGGCTCTACTTTAAACACATTCACACCCTTTGATCCAGCAATTTTACTTCTAAGATTCCTATTTGAAAAGTAATCCAAAGCAAAGAAAATGATTTATGAACAAAAATGTCTGTCACAATTCCATAATAAAAATAAGAAACCTAGCTAATACACAAGAGGAATAACTAAAGTACATTAATATTATAGTATTTCATCAGTCATTTAAAGACTGTATTTAAGGAATATATATTTTTTTGTATTCGGGATTGAACCCAGGGGTGCTTTACCTCTAAGCTACATCTCTAGCATCCCCAGCACTGTTTTAAAATTTTGAGACAGGATCTCATTAAGTTACTTAGGGCCTTGCTAAATTGCTGAGGCTGGCCTGGAACTTGCAAGCCTCCTGACTCGCCCTTCCCAAGTCACTACGATTACAGATGTGCACCACCACACCTGGCACATATGAGGAAATTTTATGCTAATATGTCAAATGGAAAAATAGCATAAAACTGGTTTAATAGAGAAGTCATATCTACAAAATGCATGTTATATATATATAATTTTATTATATATATATATAATAAAATAATTACATAGAAAATAAACCAAGGCTCTAAACCCACTGAGTAATATTGTTGCATTAAAGTGATAAATTTTGGGGTGATAAAATCATTCTTTCCAATTTTTCCATATTTTACAATCCACTCATAGGGCATTTATAACTGGAAAAACACCTTTAAGATTTCAAGATTTCTGTTCCTGTGCCATGTCCAAATGATGCATCTAACCTGAAACATGGAAATTATAAAAGCATCTGTCATTCAAGATGGCCATTAACCAGAGCTGGAAAAAATTCCCAAGAGCACAATACAATTAATTGGATAGAGAAGTTTCCATAATCACAAAGATAGCCCCCAAAGCACAAACTTTGCAGTTTGGAAAAGCCAAATATCTTCGGAGGGAGTGCTAGGGATTTAACCCAAGGGTGTTTGATCTATAAGCTATATCCCCAGTCCTAAGTTGCCTAGGCTGGTCTCAAACTTGAGATCCTTCTGCCTTAGCCTCCTGAGTTCATGGGATTACAGGTATACACCACCTTGGATGGAGAAAAGCCAAAAATCTAAGCAGTGGATCTCAACTGATGGCAATTTTGCCCTCACATATGGAGACGTTTATTGGTTGTCACAATAACTGGTGTTGACTGCATCTAGGGAGTAAAGGTCAGGCAGGATACTGCTAAATACCCTACAAGACACAGGATAGTCCTTGACAACACCAGACTTATCTGGCCCAATGTCAATAGTGCCAAGGTTGAGAAATCTTGCTCCAAAGGGATGAAACTGAAATGGATAAGCATCAAGAACAGTGTAGAAATGATCGACTTGTACTTATGCACCCAATCAGAGAATTAAGTAACAAAGGAGGTACTGCCTGAAACCTAAAGACTATTTTATCAAAAGGAAAACATGACTTTCAGCAATGCTTAAGGAACTTAGAGAACTTATCAGCTCAAGAAGTGGAACAGAATGAAAATGTAAACAGGTTCAAGAAGGGCTGAGATAAAATCAAGGAGAATAATTCCATGATGGTATTTGGAAGTAATCCTTAAGTAAAGAAGCATCTGAAAGTCCAACTCCCTTAGGCTTTCAGGAGAATATCCTTTGGAGCCATTATCAGAGACAGATATTTGAGTTAGGCCACTGGTCAGGCCAGATCAGCACATTTCTTATATCCTTAAGGGTCAATTTCTGCCCATGTGGGCAAAGAACATTCCAAATAATTACTTAAACAGAAGTCCTGAATGCCATAAAAATGTGTCTCTTGAACTGATTAACTCTTCGTTAAGGTAAACAATACTAATGTCAGATCATCTGAATGTCTGTGCTTTAACTCCACATCCATCCTTCTCTATAAAACAATTCCAATTTATCACTGCTTACTGTAATAGAAATAAAACTCTTCCCTTAAAGTCTGTTTACATTGCATATTGTTCATTTCTACCATATGTCATTGTCTAAGAGATTAAAGCCATATACATCTATCTAGAAACACTAAACAAAAAATAATCAGAAGAAAATGAACATATTCTAAATATTTTATTGCTTATCCTCACCTGAGCAAATCTTTGCCTTTATAAGGGGAACTTCTCTGTACTTTCTAAATGAAGACCACCTTCATCTAAGTAATTTATAGGATTTTAAAGCTTTTTTTTGATACTGAAGAATTAACCCAGGGATGCTCCACCACTGAGCTACATCCTCCTCATCCCTTTTTATTTTTTAATTTAAGGAAAGGTCTTGCTCAATTGCTTAAGTTGGCCTCAAAAATTGTGATTTTCCTGCCTCAGACTCCCCATTAGCTGGGATTATAGGTATGTACCACCATGCTTGACTCCTAAAGCTTGTTAATTTTTTAAGAGATAAAAAATTTGAGATATCAGATTACTCATGAGTCTCCTGTGTCCAGGTTAGGAGTCTAGAGGTCAATTCTTTTCCAAAGTCCTCAAAAAGCATTTTTTTTAAAAAAAAAGAAAAAATAAGGAGAAAATACAAATCTGTCTAGGTGGGTTTCCAGCACTGAGACAAGTATTTGTATGTCAACCACAATTATCCCTGTCACCAGGAAGCAGACTTACCCTCATTAACACACAGAATTGTTAACAAAATACTTGGGAATTTAAAACCTCCTGAGCAGAAATCACTTTGTACAGGAAGGGTAGATTGGAAAGTAAGTCTAAACCAGGGGTCAGCAAACAATTTCTGCAAAGGACCAGGTAGGAAATATTTTTGGCTTTGTGGGCCATATGGCCTCTGTTGCAAATAATCAAATCTGCCACTGTAGCATAAAAGCATCCATAGAGAGCACATAAAAATGAACATGGCACTGTTCCAAAAAAACTTTACTATATTGATATTTGAATTTCATATGAGTTTCACATGTTATAAAATATTACTCTTCCTTTATTTTTCAACCAATGAATATGTAAAAACCATTCTGTATGGCTCATGATCCAGTCCAAAACAAGTAATATGCTAGATTTGGTTCACAAACCAGTTTGTTAACCTCTGGTTTAAACTACATGAAAACTTTCTTTTAATTAAAGAAAGAATATTTTGGAAGCATAAAACTGAATTATTACTTTCCTAACATACCCTCACCCCACCCCAATTTCTCATCACACTGTTGGCTTGATACAGACCTCATTGGAAGGGTTTAGCCTGGGTGGCCTATTCTGTAATGTTATCTTGACAGATTTTAATGGTCTTAATTAAAATCTGCTTTATGTATTTTAAGAGAAAATGATAGCTTTGTAAAAAAGAATCAGCAGCACATTTATTTTCAGTTTATGTACATATATTCAAACATTTCAACTACCCAGGTAAATAAGTAATCTTGGTACCTAATGAATAAAAAGGTGTGTATGTTTATGTACAAAACATAAATACCTTTAAGATAAAATACCATCTGAAAGCAAGAGCTCTTAAGAATAAATCAACAAATCTGGGAATGGTAATGCATGCCTGTAATCCCAGCAATTTAGGAGGCTGAAGCAGGAGGATTACATACTCAAGGCCAGTCTAGGCAACCTAGTGAGACCCTGTCTCAAAATAAAATAAACAGGGCTAGAGATTGAGCTCAGTGGTAGAGTGCTCCTGGGTTCAATCCCCAGTACAGAAAAAAAAAAAGAATTGCTTTTACTATGATATAGTTCTTTCTCCAGATAGAAACTCAAAACAGTTTTTTAAAAATAATGATTTCCATTATGTCTTATCTTCTGCTGTGAGTTGTTTCCCCATTGAAATTTTTACCCACAGGTACTCCTAAAACACAATAACATCTATCTGGTTTAAAGTTATTATTATAATGATCAAATATGAGGAAAAATAACCTTTATCCCAGGTTTTAATAATAATAACAGGCATGTAAGTCTCACATATAAGGTCAAACACAGAGAAACAATCTCAAACTTACTGAGCAAGTTCAAATCCACCGCACACCAACTATTAATACTGTGCTAACAGAGGGCAGCCACAGGAAAGGGGACAAAGAAAAAACTGAGAATGCCTGAGAGCCAGGGTCACAGGACCAGGTGCACCAGACACATTATCACTATGGCTTGGGTGATCACAGCCTAAAAACTGTAATCAATGATGTGTGACAAACCAATCAGAGGGGGGTTTCAGAGGTAATCCCAAAATCAATCAAGATGGGTGTGGGTGTGAAGTGAAGGAGGGTTGCTGCTAAATGCTCATCTCCGGTCAGAGGAGTGCCTAAGGCAAAGGAGCACTCAAACATGAAAGTTACCTTAACATTCAAGTCAGTACTGGCTATAAGGGCAACAAAAATGAGAGAAAACAAAATGGGCACAAATCAAAAGATCTGGGAGATGAATGCCAATGGCAGGATGAACCCTGAGAAAATGTATTTGGCCTCTTCAACAGGTTCTCAACTCCTACTACACATGGGAATCTTCTGGGAAGCTTGTAAAAAACCCCAAATCCCAAACTGCACCCATTACCAATTAAGTCTGAATCTCTCTTTTCAAAGAACCAACTTCTAGATTCATTGTTTTTTCAATTTTCAATTACACTGACTTCTGCTCTTTATTATTTCCTTCCTTCCTTCTTGTTCTGGGTTTATTTTCTCTTCTTTTTCTAATTTCTTGAGGTGGGAGCTTAGTTTATTCATTTGAGACCTTTCATCTTTTTCTTATGTATATATTTAGCACTATGAATTTCCCTTTCAACACTGATTTAAGTTACATCTCACAAGTTTTAATATATTGCATTTTCATTTACATTCAGGTCAATGTATTTTTTTAAAAAATTCCCTTGAGACTTCCTCCTTCACCTATGGATTAATAAGAAGCATATTGTTTATTGTCTAAGTGTTTGGAGACTTTCTTTTGGTCTTTCTGCTTTTAATTTCTACTTTGATTCCATTACAGTCAGGGGATATACTCTGTATTATTTTAATTCTTTTATATTTGTTGAGGGTTTTTATATCATGGGATATAGTTTATCTTGGTGAATGTTTCATGTGCATTTGAAAAGTAAGTACATTATGCTGTTGTTGGTGAACTATGCTATAAATGTCAATTAGATCTGGTTGGTAGTGTTATTTCTTCCATATTCTTGCTAATTTTCTGTCTACTGGTCCTATCAATTGCTTAGAATACAGTACTGAAGTTACCAACTATAAGACAGATTTGTTTACTTCTCAATTCAGTTCTGTTGGGTTTTGCTTCATATACTTTGAAGCTCTGATATTTGGTGTAAACAAATTTAAGATTTCTATGTCTTCTTGGTGGACTGTCCCTAGTATCATTATGTAGTGCTTTGTTTTGTCTCTGGAAATTTTATTTGCTGTGATGTCTAACTTAACTGATATTAGTATAGCCATCTAGTTTTCCTTTGATTGGCGCATCTTGCATAATGTATCTTTTTCCATTCATTTACTTTTGAACTTCATATATTATTGTATTTACTTGAAGTAGAGTGAAATGTGTCTACTCCATCCTGTCTGAACATGGTTTGACTTCTTTACTACTTTTGTAATTCTTGTCTAAGTTTATTATCTCAAAATTTAAAAAAATAAAAATAAATATAACTGTTAAAAATGAAGTATTTATGATAAGAAAGGGAGTTTATTCACATTCATAAAATATTTTGGGAAAGGAAAATAATCAACTTGTGGTCTTAGGAGATTTTCACTTACTACAGAAATAGGTAACACTTAAAGGCCTAGAGGTAATTGGGAGATGGACCCCGATCTTTGGGCCCATAATAAGACAAACCAGTTGTTAATAAGAATATATCTATTTTCCTCAAAAGATAAATATTCACATCTGGTGTTTGTGGTTTTTGTTTGAGGAGATGTTTTTTCCAGAACTTGTGTTTTCTACTTTCCCTGCCTAGATTTTAGCTATTTTACTACTTAATTAGCATCCCAAAAGGTTAACAAACTCAAAATATATAACTTTAGAAGAAATAAAACTCTAATCAGTTAGTATTACTAACTTTTTACTTTTTACTTCTGTTATTGAAATGGCATATAAGAAAGTTGGAAAATAATGACTAAAATGTAGCTTTCTGAGAATTAGTTGAGTTCAGTCATTTATGCTGTTCATGCTTCACTACCCCTACAAGCCAGATTTGGATATAGATAAGTACCTGAGTCATTTGAGACAAAACAGCAAAAGTTACCCCTGAATAGTTTTAAATGCTAACTGAAGAGATCAACAGAAGATCTAAAATGAAGACTGGAGAGGACAGATGGGACTCAATTACCTCCTCTGGGCTCTAGAAAAACAAAATTCTAAGTAAATTTTTAAAAAATCCAAATAAGAATATGAAACAGGGCTGAGGTTATAGCTCAGTAGTAGAGCACTTGTCTTGCATGTGTGAGGCACTGGGTTCGATCCTCAGCAACACATAAAAATAAAATAAATATAGTGTGTCCATTTACAACCAAAAAAATATTAAAGAAAAGAATATGAAACACAAAGAAAACAATGAAGTTTTTTCCTCTTTACGCAGCTCTCTCATTCTTTCATTGCAACTTTTATTAATCTTAGTAATAATGTTTTACAAAAATATGGACAAAATTTTGATATATAAAATTCTCAAAAATTTGAAACAGATAATTTTTGATATACAAAGTGACTACCTCATCAAAAGTACCTGTGAGCCCAGAGGATAGTTGATTGTTCAATGTGATGAAACTTTTCCAAACTCCAAGTCTCAATATTTTCTTATCTGAGAATCTGAAGTTTAATTTCATCCTTCAAGATCAAAGACAAATAAATTAACTTGGCCCAGTGATTCGACAAATCTTTGGAAAGCTGCCAGGCAAGGAAGGTCCACAGAATAACTCACTCGTTTATAATGCTTAAAGTAACTTTGGGAAAATTGTTGGGAATTGAACACAGGCCAAAACTCTGGAAAGCATTTGCCAATATCTTTCTACACAGTTGACCATTTACTTGAATATTCTGGTGACAGGGAGCTCACTATTTAACAAGGTAATCCAATCCATTCCAATGTCTCAACAGCTCTAAATGAAAGGATGATTTTCTTTAAATAGAAAAAAAACACTGTCTTTTAACTTCTGCATTCTGCCTTTATACTAGATTTGTACTTCTTGTGTTAATGATAGAACATTATCCACAAATCATCTACCTACTTAATTTTTCTCTAGCTAATATCCAATATTTTCCCCTTCTCTTGAAACACCTCAAAAAGTAGTCTACAGTTTATCTCCCCTTCATTACTGTTTCTCCTCAATTGCCTTCTATCCCATCAGAGTTCTTGAAATGGTGGCCAATCTGTGCATTATTTCTCAACCCTCATCTCCAAGTCTCTATGTGCTGCATTTGACTTATTGATCCCTCTTGAAACAACTCCCTCATATTCTAAAAGCTTTTTTTCAGTTTTCCTGTGGTACTGCCTAATATACACTTTTTCCTCTATTCATCTTGTAAATGACAGTGGTTCCCTGAACTATCCTACCCTTGTACTCAGGGCTCTCAGAACAAGGTCCCTCCATTCCAAGTATTTTTCTAGGGCTTGATATTTAGAAAACAGGGAATGAAAAGAAAAGAAGGAAGGAAGGAAGGGAACAGAATATGAAAAAGAAAGAAAAAAGCCCTGTCAACCAAACACATCAATGAAAAAGATGATCAACAAGGAGGTGACTATATTCTCTTCTCCACTGGCTCTTCCTCTCTTTAAGTAGTCTCAGTTGGCAACCTTCTCTATGAGCCACAAAATATACAGAAATCTCTTAAGTCTTTTCTTTACATTACCCTAGCATATTCAATCATTAAATGTTGCCAATTAACCTCTGAAATAATCCTCTAAGTCATTGTTCATTTCTCATTTCAGTCCTTGCTTTCTTAATTTAAGGCCTATTTACTCTAATCCAGGGTACAACAGCAATTTTATAAGTGGTCTTTGGACTCCTGATCTTATTGCCTTCAAATGTACCCTCCACCCAACTGCTGGAGACCTACTGAAAACACACAAATTGGACCATGTTCTCTCATGAGACTTAAATCTCTGCCCTTTGCTCCTAGGATCTTTACTAAGGTCCTCATCAAGGCCAACATGGCCTCCACAATCAAGCTGCACTTACTTCTGCAGCTTTATCCTTGACCATACTCTGCCCCAGTTCTATGCTCAAATAACGTAGAACCTTTGTAGTTCCACTCTCATGATTTATATACTCATAATATCCCTTCTTCTAGCTTCCTCATTTTTAAAAAAGTTTCTATTTTTGAAACCTTCAAACATATAGAAAGAAAATTAGAGAAAAGGTCATCATGAACACTCATATACCCATCATTTCAATTTTAAAATTATTAATATTTTGCTGTATTTGCTTCCCTATGTTTTCTTCTGTTACGTATTTTAAGGCAAATAAAAGAGATTACAAGATGTCACCCTTATTTATTTTACTCTGGATCTCTGAAAGGTTCCTCACTTTTGAAACATAAATTCATCCCTATAAGCTTTCCTTATCTGACTCACTTGGACCCTGACAATTCCAACAGCAAAATGCTCTCAGAGTGGCCCTGTATAACATCACTATCTTGAATTACTTGTTAGCCACTAATACATAAAATCTCCAACTATAATATGCGTTCCCTTCAGTTCTTGGCTAGATCTTTAAACATTTTTGATGGTTGTTTATCTCTTTAAAAATCTTAATAAACTTTAAAGCCATTCTAAAATGATTCTCACTGGGAATGAAGTTATTTCCTGATTGTTAATATGGATGACTGTCTTCATTACTTTGAAATTTTAGTTTGTAGGCTTGGAGAAAGTTTATTTCTTTCTCTCTTCATTCACCCTCTGCAATTGGGAGGTGCATCATCCCAGGATTCTTAGAATGCTCTCATCAATAGGGAGAAAAGTAAAGGTTTATACAATAAGCCAGTAATACATTTGTCCCTGGCCAGGTCTTTCTCTGGTCTCTAGCCTGCCACTATGAAGAAAATAAACATTCTTTTATGTCTCTGTTCATGGGCAATCCTTGACTTCACAGAGTCAGGAATCATTTCCTCTATTAACTGAACATTTTAATCCTCATTATCTACAGAAATAAATTCCCAGTTACCACTACTTTTTTCTGGACTTAAGAGTCCATCATGTCAGTAACTAGAGGCCCATGACTAACAATCCCCATTTATCATCTGATCTGTTTCTGGTTTGTAGATTTATCTTTATCTTTTCTTGATCAAAGATATGTCTATTTTTTAAATTTTACATATTATAATTTTGTTTAGAAAGGACATATAAATTTAAAGTAATAACTCTGAGTTATCCTAGCCAGAATCCCAGGTTTAAATTTTAAAAGTACTATGCTGCAATTTAGTCAGCATTCTACATATATGCCACAGGCCAAATCTAGCCCTCTGATTATTTTTGATATGGCTTAGAAGCTAAGAATGACTCTTATTTTTTAAATGATTTAAAAAATTAAAATAAGTATGTTTTGTGACATATAAAATTTATTAAATTCATATTTCAGCGTCCATAAAGAAAGTTTTATTGGAGCACTGCCATTCCCATTCATTTATGCTGTTTCAGTTATTGATCATTGTGTAACAAACCACTGCAAAACTTACAGTGCATAAAATAACTACCACTTTATCACCTCATGAATTCTATGGGTCATGAATTATCCAAATAAGGCACAGGAGGGATGGCTATTTTCTACTCCACAAAGTATAGGACTTCAGTTGGGAAGGCTCAAATAAATGGAATAATCTAGAGGCTTCATAACTTATCTGGCACCTTTAGCTGGTATGGCTATGCTTAGCAGAGACTATCTCTAGAGTATCTATATGAGGTATCTCCAGCATGGGTGACTTCCGCGTAGTCAGACTTCTTGTATGGTAGCTCAAGGGTTCCAGCATGAATATTCCAATGAATGAGGCAGAAGCTTCATTGCCTTTTATGATTTAGCCTCAGAAGTCTCATATTCCATTGTATTGAAGTAGTTACAAGATCACCCAGATCTAAATTGAAAAAGATACAGGCTCTATCTCCTGACGAAAGTACCATGAAAGAACCTACAGCCATGTTTAAAATCCCCATTCTTGAACTTCACGTCATTTTGTGGTAAGAATCCAGGTATCCAAGTATACAAGTTTCAAAAAAATCAGCTTAACAAAAGGACTGTCATCAGAGTCCTGATACGTGAACAATTTTAATACTTTCCTATTTATTTATCATTAGTTTTTAAATATGAACACAAAAATACATGTGTTTTAAATGTGACAGAAGGGTCTGGGGAGTTCAGTTGTAGAGTGCACTCTACATGAGCAATGCCATAGGTTCAATCTCCAACTTCCAAATAAATAAATAAATAAATATTACAGGAGTAACTGTAGCCTTTAAGAAGAGTAATCTGTATTTGTGTGATACATAGGAAGAATGACTCTAATTCACCACTCTTTTCTTTCTTTCGTTTTTTCAGTGCTGGGGATCAAACCCAGGGAGCCTATGTGCATGCTTAGGCAAGCATTCTACCACTGAGCCACATCCCCAGCCCTTTACCCATGCCTTTGCAGCTTCTTGAATCTGGACTGGCTTTCTGTCTTGCTTAGGAAAACAGGGTACAGTAGAGGTGATGGTGTGCCAATTCTGAGCCTAGGCTTCAAGATGCCTTGCTGTTTTCACTCATTTTTAGAAACCTGCCCAGCTATCACTGAGAACAAGTGTGGGCTAGCCTGCTGCAGGATGACAGGCAAGTAGCCCAGAGCTTTTATTCCCTACCATTGCCCCAGCTGACAGCCAGTAAACCTCTAAAACAATTCCCTGCTCACTGATAGTTGGCCATAAGCATAAGGGAGACCATTTGAGAACACCAGAACTGCTCAAATGCAGGCCAAATGACTGACCCACAGAATGAAATAAACAGATATTTACTATTCTAAAGCCACAAACTTTTGAAATGGCTAGTTATACAGCAATAGTTAACTGATAGAATTTTGAAGGCAGTTTTTAATGATTAACTATGGAATGGAAATTTCATGACATACCTTAGTCCTATTTACACTAAATTGATTTAGATCTGGCTAAATTTCCCAAATAGGCACTACTGCTGACTCCTCTGAGAAGGGTGCTCTAGCTAATGCTAAGATCACAGAGGGGGGTCAGGCTCAAAAGAAGCCTTTAAGAGTAGCCAGCCATATAATAGCAAATGTCACTCTACATGCAAGTCTCTCATTTTATCTGATGGCAAAGCAGCCATAAGGTATTTTCCCAGACCAGAGTAAATGACACCTACAACACCAGTTAACTAGAATGTCAAATAACAGATCACAGCACCCCTAAAACCTCACCTCAAGAATTTCAAGTTCTTTAATGAGAACTTATGTTGCTATTAGACCCCTTATTCTTTTTAGTTATAATTCCCATCCTTGTTATTTGTACCAGTATTACTCTTACATACACTTCAATAAGACAGATACCAAATCAAAAATTAATCATACACACATAACTATGAAGAAATTTTTTCAAAAACAAATATACAAGAACTTAGGCATCCAATTACAGGCTGATTTCCAAGAGACTTTTGGAGCAGCAAATGTCTACTCCAAAAAAATGCAATTTCTCAGGCTGGGTGCAGTGGCATACCCCTGTAATCCCAGTGATCAGGAAGCTGAGACCGGAGGATTTCAAGTTCAAGGCCAGCCTTAGCAACTTAGCAAAATCCTAACTAACTTGGTGAGATCCTGCCTCAAAAAAGGACTAGGGTACATGTAGCTCAATGATAAAATGTCCCTGGGTTAAATCCCCAGGACCCCCCAATGCAAATTCTCAAAATACTGAGGACATTTTTTATTGGACTTGCCTTCTCTTCCTTTGACATACCATATTTCTTTGAATGAGGTCAATAGAAGCATTTTTTCTTCTTTGAGATCGGATTTAATTTTTGGAAACAATCAAATTATTCAAAACCTGTTCAAATGATCATGCAATTAAGTTGTGTAAAACCAGTTTTAATCAGAAACAAGCTGGGAAAACAAATTGCAAGGCTTATTTAAAATTCCAATGCTACTGTCATTAGCTGGCAGGTAAAACTTCATAAACAACTTTTAACACTTCCCTATTGCTCACAAAGAAAATTTTCAACTTATAAACTTATCACCTGGGCCACTCCACAATGTGGCCACAGCTCACCTTTCCAGTCTCACTTTCTTTGTACAGTCTCCAATGTTTCCCAGTCATATGTCCTGGGGCTTTCTTGAATGCATGCATCTGTTCACATTCCTCTTCTGGACCACTCTCTATGTCATCTATCTCTGTACCCCATACAGAATCCAACACTATAAATGGCTTAAATAAATACTTACTGAATGAAGCGGATAATTAATTTCTTCAATGACTTACAAAATGATTGAAGGTAATTCCATAAAGGAGAGTTCCAAAAACATTCTAATTGAGGAAATAAGTAGCTAGCTTCCAACATGCATTTCAAGGATGAAGTTATGAAATGTTGGGAAAGTAACTGCTTTGCACTCATGCTTGATGACTGTTGTCTAAGAAGGACTAATGACTCAGGTACTGAGCCAGAAATGAACTAAAAATTCCAGTCTACTCCATTCTACCTAGACTATGGATCACAATGCCATTATATTTTGGACAGTAGGCCTTAGGGTTCTGTTTTTTTTTTTTAATTCTCTCCCAAGAATATCTAGAGTTGAAAACAAACATTACTTTGATAAGGAATGGTTATGTCACAAACTATTATAAAGAATAAAGACTCTCTAAGAATTAATGAGAACTTCCCCCCTTTCTAATAAAGACAATCCAAATACAAAGACACCAAGAATATTTTCAAAGCATTTGTATGTGAAAGGAGTTTATATTAGTTTGAATGATATGAAATTGCCCTTGTTATAGGTCAACATGTCTTAGTATCAGCAATTTGATATGGTTCAATTTAATATTTCAGAATTTTGGTCATGAACGGAAATAAAAAAGCAGAGAAAAGTACCCTTCCTTTGTTTCTCTCCCTTTATCCTAAAAGCCCTAACACACTCTACAACTTTAATTTCTATGAACTTTTGAGGACTTATAATAAACAAAGAAATACAGTAAGACTCTCTTATAAGTACATTCTTAGTTCAAAACACCTAGTTTCCTTTAGGAGTTGGATTCCACTTACCAGTCTCAAGGTAATTGGCCTGTGGGTCCCCAGTGGGGTATTAGGTATCTCTACCTACATCTCAAATTTCTGGGTCAGATCTGAGCACTGTCTTCCCATGTTCTATTTGCATACTGCAAATAGGCCATCACACCCAGGATTCCTGAGTGTTGTTTAATGCAGAGGAGGTTGTTGACAAAAAGGTGTTCTGATCATTACTATCAGTGTAGGTTTAGTGGCAGTTCAGGGGGTTTCTTGAATTTATTCTAGTTTCTTCTGCTTTTCTTGCTCCAGAGTTGCAATTGATGGTTGGACTCTGGGTCTCTTTTCACAGCAGAAAGCTCATAAGCAACATTCCTACTCCTGCATGTGTAGCTGGAGTGGCGAGACAGTTCCCTGTCACCTTCCTGAGCAGCCACAACAAGAATGTGAGGAGGCACAGGTGCTTCAAGTAACTGGTATCCTCCCAGGTCATGGCAGACACCACATGCTCAGAACAGAGGCTCAATTTTAATCCTTCTGAGACACAATTTCAGAGATTGGTCAATATATAGACATGTAATCAACATAATACTTTTGTGTGCTTGTGTGGGTCTTGAGCTGGTAAATTGTCTGCATTAATATTTTTAGAATTTTCTGCATAGAAATTTTTAGAATTACCCGAGTACACATGCGATCTTTTTATGGTAAATGTTATTTCATGAAAAACACTGCATATATAATTTCAGCTTCAATGGTCAGAAGATCCTGTGCTTTCAAGCTTACTATTAGAAATGCAAAACAGGGACAGCAAAACTCCATCATCCTACCTCTGTTCCCTTAGTACAGGATGTTTTCTTCCTTCAAAGGTTTTTTTTTCCTTTTATAAGATCTTTCATCCAGTGTATTTTACATAACCAGCTTTCTCTATTTCCCCAAGAAGATTATTACCCAGTCTAATTAAGTTTTCCCTTAGGAAGCACCACCCCTGACACACAAAGAAAGACAAAACAATGGTGGAAGACTGTGGAAACAGGAATATTTCATTTTTACCACCTGAAAAACTATAAAATTCTAAATGCCAAAACTATCTCTAAGTTATTAATATGCAGTGATTCAAGATATCACCAATTCACAGAAGACTGGTAAAAAGTTCTTTGTTCACTTACTGTTTTTCCAGGTTCTAAATTCAGATCCCTACATTCCTCCTGTGACAACTGACAGCATCACAACCTCCTAAAAACAAGTTCAGAGCGTTCCATTGTAGACAGAATAAATGATGCTTGTTTTTGCAGGACCTGTCTTAGAAGTAAAGCCAAGGAGGAACTGAGGCTCACATGTTCCCTCCCAAAAGGCCCACAGAAGAACTCAATAAAGATTTAATGAAGAACCTAGGCTGGAATTTGGGAAGACTGGATGTTGGTCCAAATTTCTAGTCCATTACCCGCCTACTTTTATTATAGTAACTTTGTTGTAAGTTTTAATCTGATACAGCAAACTTCCCTCACAAATACTTCTGATTCTTGGGCATTTATTATTTTTTTTCAAAATGCAGATCTTATAATGATACTCATAGTGTAAAATCCTTTCACCCCCCCCCCCAATGCTCACAGACTACTTTCTAGTCCCCAGCAGGACTGTCATAGTAGCATTAAGAGTGTAAGTTTAGGGCCAAAGCTGGCTGCTCAGAGGGTTACCACAAGAGAGAGTCTTTCTCTCTGCTCTGGGTCCTTGCCAGGCTCACTTTCTCCTTTTAAAAAGCATTCAACAGGGGCTGGGATGTGGCGCAAGCGGTAGCATACTCGCCTAGTATGAGCGCGGCGCTGGGTTCGATCCTCAGCACCACATACAAATAAAGATGTTGTGTCTGCCGAAAACTAAAAAATAGATATTAAAAAAAGCATTCAACAAATATTTAACAATGTTTTTGCAAGGGTACTGCATAAAAGGTTCCCAAGACCACCTCTGGGTTCTGTGATTCACCAGAAAGACTCACAAAGTTCATCATATAATCATACTAATATCTATGACTTTTATAGTAACAGGACACAAAGCACAATCAGCAAAGGGAAAAGGCACATTGGGTGAAGTCCAGAGGAGACCAGGCATGAGCTTCCTTTTGTTTTGTAGTGCTGGAGATTGAACCCAGGGCCCCCAGCCACAGGCATGAGCTTCTAAGAATCCTCTACCAGTGTATATAGAGGACACACTTAATATATCTAGCAATGAGTTGTAACAACACAAGTGAAATGTTGCCTACTAGGAAGCTCATGAGAAACTAACTCAGTGTTCAGAGTTTTTATTGAGGTGGTCACATAGACACCCTCTGACTGGCACATACAAAAATTCCAGACACCAAGAAAGAAAGCAGGTATTCAGTATAAACCACATTGCTTGTATAAACAGTTCAGGGACAATAACCTACCCTTATCAGTTCTGGGAATGGCAGAACTGTCCCCAAAATCAAGTTCTCAGTTGCCAGTTCAGGGCCAACCTCATAAACAGGCTTTTCAAAGTCATGCCTACTATGAGAACACTTCTTTTTGCACAGATGCCAATCATTAGCCTGGCTGGGCATCCAGATATCCTTCCCACATATGAATGGGATAAATAAAACTGTAACAGTACTCTGAGTAAAGGATTAAGAGAATAGGAATGGAGAAATAATCATCTTTTCCCAGTGGCAAGACAGAAGGGGCAAGTAGAAGCAATGTTTAGACACAATAGTTACTGTAGTATATAGGTTTAAATCCCAATCAAGTAGATGAAGTTGAATAATTAACAAAATAGAGCTCTATCTCAAGAAATGAGTTACCCATGTGGACTAGAGCTATTAATAGCTTGGATTCTCTGCTTAAACTTGTATGGTTTTCAAACATCTTGAAAACCATGCAGCTCTGTCAAAGGTGGTGTCAACCTACTCCCTCAGTCTCACCTGTGCCCCTTCCATCTCTGTGATCCAACAATCTTGGCTGCCTTTCAGTGCCTAGAGTATGTTTCTTTCTCCCCCCAAAGCTCTCTATATACTATCCTACCTTCCCATTTTGGACTGCTCATCATCACCCTACAGTACTTCATATAGCTAACACCTACTCATGTCAGATTTCAATCCAAACAACATTTTCTCAGGGCAGCCTTCCCTTGCCTTGCCTCAGAGTGGCTCAGGACCCCTATGATTTGCTTTCTAGTACCAGTTACTTCTCTCTTATTATAAAGTCATTTTTTTATACATTAACACTTTAAGATGGCAGAGATCATGTCTGTATTGTTCACAGGAGATCCCAGGCAATGAGTGCCTAGGTATAACCATTCCTAAGGGCAGTAGCCTATGTTCTATTCATTAACCAGCAAACTCTCTGTCTGTTCCTTAGGCTAATTTGAGTTGGGATTCTGACATGTGTAATTAAGAGTCTTTATACAAAAACAGTAACTGGAACTAGACATGTGGTTGATCCAAAAGAGCAAAATAAAGCTTATCAGTAAGCCCAATTAGGGATGACCCAAACTACTCTCCTAGGGAGTCCCTAGAGTACTTTAGATTATTGAGCAGGTTTGATTCTGGTATAAGAAGAAAAAATGCCCTAGCTGGGTAGTAAAGCACATGCATCCTGCCTGGTTATTATCCTAAAATTACCTTATTTACGGAAACTCACAGAAACTAGATCTTCCTACAAGCTGGAAAAAAGGCAAAAGTCTCCCTTATTTTCAAAGAGGAATATATAATCATTACAAATAAAAGCTTATCACTCCAAACTAAATTCTAGGCCAGATTAACAAAAGTGTTGGTTGGATAAACACTTGAAAAAGAAAAATGTATTCATTAGCAGCCAGTACAGGATCTCTGAAAAAATGACACATCCCACTTACTCCACATTTCTTTTTGTTCCAGGCATTCAATTCATTTATGAAGAAAAGTATTTACAGATACAGTATATGTGAAGGCAGCTGACAAAAACTATCAGGATTAAAAGATGATGAATCCAGGATGGTAAATCAGAAGGAAGGTATATTCTGGTAGGATCCAGAGTTATGCCCTAGGTCCTATCTTTCACCAGTAATGCAAACCTACAAATTATTGATTGACTCTAGGAAGGATAGCATTCATCAGAGAGGAGAAAATTAAAAAGCTAATATTATAAAAAAAAAGGGTAAAATTTAAATAGAACAAATGTAATGTCACTACAATTAAAAACAAACACTGTTTTCTAAATATAAGATAATACCAGTTCAACTTGATAACAAGATTCTAGAGGGTGATGCAACTACTAAACTTGACACAAGTTCAGAAACATAATGTCTACATTAGTTGGACAACCATAGCCCAATATGAGTATTACAGTGAAGTAATGACCAGAGAGTGAAACCACGATCATAAAATGGTTTTTTGTGGATCATGTCACACAAATAACAATCAAAAGTGTAAGAATTTAATTGGTAGAGCCACTTGTAGAGCAAAGACAGAATCTTGTAAAATTGAAAATAACCATACTATGAACCAGCAATCCTATTTCTAGATACATATCCTGGAGAAACTCTCAAAAATCTGCACAATGACCAATATAGAAATGTTATAAACAATTTTGCTTTTATAAAAAGCAAAATTCAGGAGGTACTTAGATTTCTTTCAATAAGACAATGACTAGACTTATTAGAATAAGGTCCATTCAGATTCTGGGATACTTTACATGAGTTGAAAACAATGAAGTAGATCTATATGCCATTCAGGATGGGCTAAATTTGCAAAGGTAACAAAAAGAACCTAAAATTAGAGTGCCCTAATACAACAAAACCTTATTTATTTCTTAACATGTTTAAAGTGAGTTGGCAGGAGAGCCTATTATACTTATTCTCAACCTAAACTGCCAGAGGATCCATCTCTGCCAGAGGAATCAAATGTGGCAAATCTCATACTGGTTCTTAAAACTTCCATCTGGAAGTGCACGTACAACTTTTACTGACATTTCTCTGAGAGCAAAGACACAAGCCTATAGTCCCAGCAACTCAGGAGGCTGAAGTAGGAGGATTACATATTTGAGGTCAGCCTCAGAAACTTAGCAAGACCCAAAATAAAATATAAAAAATGGCTGGGGATGTAGCTCAGTGATAGAGTGCTTCTGGGTTCAATCCCCAGTACCAAAAACAACAAAAACAAACCTTTACTGACAGACATTTCATTGTCCAAAGCAAATTACATGGTCACATCTGACTTCAAGAAAGGTCAGGAACTCATTCCTACCATATGCCCAAATGGCAGACAGCCAAAAATATTATGATTTATATATAATGATTAATTCAATAAATAGTATGGAGCAATTAATGAAAAACACATGAGAAGAGCTAAGATGTTTGGGTGTATGGAAAAAATATATGGATACATTCATAATACCACTACTTATGTAAATTAAAACACATCTAAAATCTATATATTTAAACATATAGATGTATGAAAATGACAAGAGTGTAGGATGAGACTAGAAGAAGTTATGGGGAGGACCATTTCTATAATGTTTTAATTTCTTTAAGAAAATGACAAAATCTTGATTGCTGATAATTCTAGCTAGAGGAGAATATGCATGTTCATTATAGTATTCTTTGAATTTTTCCACTGTGTTAAAATCCTTGAAATAAGAGGTTGTTGAAAGAACAAGGAATGTCCGACCATGAGTGGGATAAGGGGGAATGAGAAGTAGGAAAATAGATAGCATTAAATCTATTGAACAAAAGATTTGCTCTGTGCAGCTATGGAGGGGAGATCTAAGAACAATGGTGAAAGTTCCTGGAAAGTATACCATGGCTTAGGAATAAAGAACAGTATATCAAGGAAAGATAAATGAGTAGCCTCAAATGAGTAGCCTAAATATTCTTTAGGAGTAAAAGTGGTCAAGAGTCAGACAACAACCTGTCTGACCGAGTAACGTGGAAAGGATTCTTGCACTGGGATGGCTTCTGGATTTGATGATAACCCAGGACCTTCTAATTCTCAGGTTCCATCAATTTTGGACTGGAACCTCTCAGTTTAGAGCTCACAGGTTCTAGAAAATGCAGCACACTTATCTCAAGATTTGCCACAGCCAGGTACAGTGGTGCTTGCTTATAAATCCAGCCATTTGGAAGGCTGAGGCAGGAGAATCACAAGTTTGGGACCCACCTAGGCAACTTAGTAAGGCCTTGTCTCAAAGTAAAATTTAAAAAGTTTGGGATGTAGCTCAGAAGTAGAACATTCTTGGGTTCAATCCCCAGTACCACAAAAAACAGTCTGATTTCTATACAGCCCTAAATTGTCTCACCTGGGATGATTTCACATTAATAAGGAATAATAATTAACTTAATTGGGCCTAAAATTTATTATAGGCAGGGGGTCACAAGAATTATACTGGCCTTGATTAAAGCTAGCTTTAATTCTCATACCTTGGTCAACCATATGCACATAATTAAATCTATAATTTAGAGAATTATTGCCTATTTAATCACTGTTTCACTGACTTATTATTTGTTCTCCCAATATCAAAGTCAAATTGCTCCCACAGCTAAGGAGATCTCCACAGAAACAAACCAGTGAAATGAACATTCCTTTTAAAATGGAAGAGTAAGAATAATGAGTGTGTTTCCTTTTAAACTAGTTGCTTCTCCTGCCAAAAAGAGAAAAAAATAAAGACTTGGAAATGGAAAACAAGTATCACTGACCTGTTCTTCTATGAAGAGGGCCAGTCTATTATAAAAATAATGGGGTCAAAAAACGCAGGCAACTCCTTGCTGTGGCCCTGCTTCCAGCCAAGAAGATAATGCATTTCAACAGGAGTAAATGAGGCAGCATGCTATATCTGAAGAATTCTGTCCAAAAGGTACCATAACTTTTGTACCAATAAGTTTTTTAAAATATCTTTTTTTATTTGTCAATGTGCCTTTTTTTAAAAATTTATATGTGGTGCTGAGAATCGAACCCAGTGCTTCATATATGCTAGGCAAGTGCTCTACCATTGAGCTACAACTCCAGCCCAACAAGTTTGATACATAGATTATATAGATAGATAGATAAATAGTTAGTTAGTTAGTTAATACATGTCCAGAAGGCTGTGAGTTAAGCAACCTAGCTGCATGCCTAGAACCTGCTGGATCTGAATAGATATCTAGGAAGCCCACCATTGCTTCTAAAGAACATATGTTTGCACCAAAAAAAAAAAAAAAAAAAACAGAAAAGCACACTGCAACATAAAAACACATGCTTTTTGCCCATGTGGGTTTGTCTATTTAGTATTTCCTTCCTGCAGTGATTCTGTTCCACATAACTAACAACAGGAAATACTTATATAAAAGTAACTGTTATTTAGTAGATTCTTCTATTAAATTGCAAGACTAAAAATAAAACCAAAGAACAAGTCCATAAGTTTCTTATACATTTCTTATACATTCCAAATTAATGAAGCTAGTGTTGTATATTACATTTTTTTCTAGACTCATATTCCTGGCTATACTGGAGCTTTATGTGGCCTGGTCTCCACTATCGGCCAAAAATACTGGTGGAGAGAAAAAAAACCTAATATGTTGGAAAAGCAGCTGCCTAGACCATTACAATGCCTTGCAGAGACACAGGTGAGATCCTGATCTATGAGCAAAAACTGATTACTTAACCCTCACAAACACCATCACCCTAGTAAACTACTTCTACATACTTCAAATGCAAGCACTTACATCCTAAAATGTCACAAAACAATGCATTTATCCTTGGAAGACAGAGTTTGCATTTGACTATAATGTTAGGAAGACTATAATGTTAGGAAGGAGAAAGTGTGGGGAAAACCAGAGACAAATAGGGTGGGGACAGAGGTTGATGAATCAAGATCTGGAGGGCAAAGGTTACTAGAAAACAGGAGATAGGCAAGAGAATGTGACAAAGAGGCAGGGCCAAGGAAAACTATGAAGTCAAAGATATGCTAGTTCTTTGAGGACAAAGAACTGTGCTTTCCAATAAGGATGAGATTATCAAGTATGCCTTCAGAAAAGTGGCTCTGTTTTTTAGGGGGCCATAATAGCACAGCTCTTTGGCTTACCCTTAACAACTTTTGTCTAACTTCTACATCTCTGAAACAAGTATTTCAGAGATATAAATACTTTGGGGGAGGTGTCAACCCAAAATAGCCTTTAAAGTATCAGTTAAGACTTCTGGTTCCAGGTAAGAAGGAATAATACCATCCATCTTTCTGTCTACCCAAACTATAAAATCTGTAAAGAATGCATGGGCAGGGCTGGGAATGTAGCTCAGTGGTAGGGCACCTGCTTAGCATATGCAAGTCTCTTGAGTTTGATAGCACCAAAAAAAAAAAAAAGAATGCATGGGGGCAGCTAGTATAGAACTCTTAAAGGAATACATAAGGTAATCAGGAAAGAACACCAGAATGTGAAAAACTGGTAGCAACTTTACCACATTTTTTTCCTTAAGTATCCTCTGGCTCAAAATCAACACAATCTAAAAGTGCTGTGGGTAGAGCATGAGTTCTGGTTCAAAATGTTTTGTTTTTTAATTTTTTATAATAGGAACTACTAAAGCTCAGAAAAAGTGGAGGGGAAATTCCCTGGGTTTTTCTCTCTCCTTTTCCTCCCCTTACTTATGTCTGGAAAATCCTATATTGAAGGCTGCAGCAGTAGCTGCAGCAATGCCAGTGATTGACATCTGGAGACATCATTTGGAATTAAAACTCTGAGGAAGAGGAAGCTTCCTTCCATTTGGTGAACTATCAATGGCTCCAAAAGGGCAAAGTCAAATCCCATCATTTTATTTTACTTTCTTTCTCTGTCCATCTGCCTCCTGTGCCCAGAGGTGGTGCATTTTGAAAGTAGGTGGTTTATGACTAGAGGACCAAAAAAGGAAGCCCTAGGAAACCTGAAAATACAAGGGAAATAACAAAAAGGGAAGAATTCAGGAAAGCAAACTCATAAAGCTTCTTATGAACTACAGGGATCACTTCCAATGGCTCAGGTAGATTGGATCCTAATTAACATGTTAAAGACTTGGAGAACTTAATTAACACACACCCAGGTCCCCTACTAACTAGTTGATGGCATACATGGGATAAATCTGAATATCATTGCAAAAGCATTGAATCCTGAACTGATATTGAAATTACAGCCCACAGAAAGCAAGTTGGAACTTGTAGTCTAACCTAACTAGGTTAATTGTCACTAAAACAAATATATCAACATTCTCCATTATTTGAAACAAGATCCAAAATCTCATAATATTCAAAATGTCCAGGATAAAATCCAAAATAATTCAGTACACAAATAACCACAAAAATGAGAATTCACATGAGAAAAGACAACCCATCCCAACAATGAGCTGACACACATTTTGAAATTATCTAACAAGAACGTAAAGCAGCTATTATAAAAATGCTCAAATGAACTATCATCAAACTTGAACCACTGTAAAGAAATTTAAAACAGAAAGTACCAGTAAGGAGAAAACATATAACCAAATGGCAACTTTAGAAACAGAAAATAGGAGCGGGGTGCGATGGTGCATGTTTTGTAATCCCAGTGGCTAGGGAGGCTGAGGCAAGAGGATCAAGAGTTCAAAGCCAGCCTCAGCAATTTAGCGAGGCACTTACCAACTTACTGCTCACAAGATCCTGTCAATAATAACAACAACAACAACTAGAATGAAAATCAGCAAGAATACAGAAAACATTATAAAAGGGGCTAGACTAGGTGGCACATGCCTGTAATCTCAGAGACGCAGAAGGCTACGGCATGGGATTGAGAGGTTGAGGCCAGCCTCAGCATCTTGGGGAGACACTGTCTAAAAAAAAAGGACTAGGGATGTGACTCAGTGACAAAGCACTCCTGAGTTTAATCCCCAGCATTAAATAAAACAACAACAACAAAAAACAGACCTAACTAGCATCTACAAATCACTTCAAGACAAACAAAACATACCTACTTTTCGAGTATACAAGCTACATTCTCTAGGAATTGCTGAAAGGACAATAAAACAATTCAACCTCTTAGGAAAAGTTTGATAGTTTCTTTTAAAAGTTAAATGTAAATTTATCATATAGCTTAGCAATTCTATTCCTAGAAATTGACCCAAGAGAAATGAAAACTCATGTCTATACAACTCATGATATGACATGGACATGAATGTTCACTGTAACATTATTCATGAGAACCCCAAACACTGGCAAATGCATAGTCACAGTGTGGTATATCCATGTAACAGAAAACTATTTAGTAATTTTTATTATATTTGATACATTGTACAACCACTGATAAACCTAAAATATTATGCTATATGAAGAAGCCAGATGTAAGAAAGCATGTTTTATTGTATGATTCTATTTATATAAAATGTCCACTAAATGAGAAAGAAAGTTGATTTGTGTTTGCCTAGGGCCAGGAGGAGGAGAGTAGAGTGACTACAAATGGGCACAAAAGATTTTAGTAGGGTGAAAGAAATATTCTAAAATTGGATTGTGAATATGGTTGCATAACTTGGTAATTAAAAAGCATTGAATTATATACTTAAATGTGAGTTTTGAAAATGTATATGAAATTTTATATAAACATATATGATCTGAAAAAAATGTGAGTTTTGTGGTTTTTAAATTATACCTCAAATAAGTTGCCATTTTAAGGATGGTATATAAATGAAATCATATAATATGTAAACTTTTGAAACTGGCTTTTTTCATTCAGTATAACACTTTTGAGATCCATCCAAGTTTTATTCATGTAATGAAACTACATTCCTTTTATTCCATTGAATACATGTACCATAGTATGTTTAACTATTCAACCATTGAACAGCATTTTGGCTGTTTCCAGTTTTTGATTACTGTGAATAAAGCTGTTATAAATACTCCTCTGCAAGTGTTAAGGTTTGTATATGAAATGTCCCTCAAAGTCTCATGAGTTGAAGGCTTGGTCCTCAGTGAAGCAATGTTCAGAGGTGGGGCTTTTGGAAAATGATTAGCCCATGAGGGTTAATAATTGAATGGACTATTCATGGGTTCATAATTGAATGGACTATTGGGACGTGGTAGAAGCTAAAGGATGTGGGGCTTAGTTGGAGGAAGTAGGTCATTGGAGGCATGCCCTAGAAGAGTATATCTTGTCTTTTTATGTGTTCCTCCTCCTTGTATGTGTTTTATGTGTTCCTCCTCCTACCCCTGCTTCCTGGCTACCCCAAAGCGAGCAGCTTTGCTCCACTATGCCCTTCTGCCATGATGTACTATCTCACCCACAGAACCAGAAAAAATGAAACCAGATAACTGGACGGAAACCTCTGAAACCATGAACCAAAAAAAAATTCTTTCCTCCTCTAAATTGTTTTTTTCAGGTATTTTGTCATAGCAACAGAAATCTGACTAACATAACCAGTTTTTTGTATGAAAAGGATATTCTTAAGGTAGTCAAAAGTCAGGTCTTAGACTAGAATGGATTCAAATTGAAGCTACATAAAGAATTCCAGCAAATTAATAAGACAGATAACCCAATAGAAAACTGGCAAAAGTCTCAAACAAGCTCTTCATAAGAGGATATTCAAACAGTGATAAACTCATGAAAAAAGGTCAAATAGTATTAGCCATCAGAGAACTACAAATCAAAAACTACACTAAGACTAAACCCAAAATGTCTATTAACAAGAGAATAAACAAATTTTGGTGGATTTATACAATGAAATACTAAGCAATGAAATAAGATGGACTACTTGGTACATAAGACAACATAGATAAATCTCAAAAACATTACAATGGTCCTCCTTATCAACAGGGGATACATCTAAGACCTCCAGTGGATGCCTTAAACCATGGGTAGTACTAAAGCCATTTCAGTTTTTGTCAAGGTATTGCTTTTGTTCAAATAACGCTTATTTTACTTAATAATGGCCTCAAAGTGCAAGAGTAGTGATGATATCATATATATTCAGTCATATACTATACAATGGAATTTCAGTCAACAATGATATGGTGGTTCCATAAAATTCTATTGTCTGGATGTTTAGACGTACCAGATGTATATTAAATGTGGAGGTCATAAAATATTACCTTGTAAGGTCATATGTTCTCTCCGATATGTGGATGCTAACACACAATGGTGGAGAGAGAAGAATAGAAATTAATTGGATTAGGCAAAGGGGAATGAAGGGAAGGGAGGGGGAATGGGAATAGACAGAATGAATCAGACATAACTTTCCTCTGTTCATATATGAATACACAACCAGTATAACTCTACATCATGTACAAACACAACAATGGGAAGTTATATTCCATGTATGTATAATATATCAAAATATATTCTACTGTCACATATATCTAAAAATAACAAATAAAAATTATAAATACATACATACATACATTCAATTCTATCATCAAGTGATGTCATGGCTTTCTCAGTTTGTGTAAATATGCTCTTTGATGTTTATACATTCCAAAAAAACTGATGTGTTTCTTAGAATATATCCTGTTGTTAGCCAGGCATGGGTGGTGCACATCTGTAATCCCAGCAACTCAGGAGGCTAAGGCAGGAGGATTGCAAGTTGAAGACCAACCTCAGCAACTTAGTGAGGCCCTAAGGATTTAGTTAGACCCTGTTTCAAAATAAAACATAAAAAGGGCTGGGGATATGACTCAGTGGTTAAGCAATGCTGGATTCAATCCCTGGTACCAAAGGGGGGGAAAACATATTCCTGTTGTTAAGGGATGTATGACTATACTATAGTTTTCCTATTCATACATATCTATGAAAAGTAATTTATAAATTAGGCACAGTAAGGGATTAATAAGAATAATTAATAACAAATAGAACAATTATTACAAATAGTATAATAAAAATTATATAAATGTTGTCTCTCTTTTTCTAAATATGTAGAGCTTGGCAACTTTCGAGAACATGGTGATGCACCAACTAGATCTAGTCATAATACCACAAGGTATGAGAAGGTAGCAATTCATAAAGTGGTATGAAGAATGTTACTCATGTTATTCTTTTAGCTCAGGTAGCTTGTAAGGAATCAGTAAGAGAGACACTTTTCTCATATAAATATAAACAAGCTGACATAAACAACATACAGCCCCAGAAGCTCCAGCTGCAGTAGATGGAGAGAGCCAAGAGTCTTAGCACAGACACTAGTACCCTTAGCTGATTAGTGCAGGAATGGGTCACACAAATGAGTAGAGTTAGTTATATCTATGGAATCAGCAGGATTAAGGGTTCAGCAAATATAAAAGAGGAGGCTCCAAGTGATGAAAACAATAGCAGGCAAGCAAGGACCCTGACTCAGAGGTCACCAAGGGTGCAAAGAGGAAATAGGAGAGAAGGGGAATGACATGTGGTACTCTAGAATACCTATTCAGGAAATCACTACAGATACCTCCAGGGTAAACTGGGCATGATTAAAGACTGTTCTGGAAGGTAGATAACTATAAAAACTAGTGAAAGGTTAAAAATGATGATGTAACCCAGGACAGCTATATTTCATGATAATAAAAAAGATCCAGGAGTGAATATATAGATATAGAAATACATATGAATAAAAAATATATGTGTACATAGTACAAAGAGATATTTGTTCTTCTGACACCCAAAAGGAAACTTTCCAAATCAAGAGAATAATACTTATACTCAAAAGTAATGTGCACTATGTATTGTAAATTGATTATTTCTAGGTTCTTAGGTGACCCACTTAAGGAACATCAATTTCAATGGGTAATAGAAGATGGCTTGTCAAGCTTCCAAGATCCTAAATGCATGCATAGTACAGATGTGGTTCATTTGGTCTTGAGATGGAAGGGAAAAGATGGGAAGAGGCAGGAAGAATCAGGTTACAAATTTCTCAGTGGACTCCTGATTCCACCTGGCATGGTAGGTCTGTAGGCCTAGAAGAAAGGCCTGTTGGGGCTGGGGATGTGGCTCAAGCGGTAATGTGCTTGCCTGGCATGCACTGGGTTCGATCCTCAGAACCACATAAAAATAAAAAATAAAGATGTTGTGTCCACCAAAAACTAAAAACAAATATTTAAAAAATTCTCTCTCTCTCTCTCTTTTTTAAAAAAGAAAGGCCTGTTGGATGGATAACGGACAAAGGCAGGCTGAGTTTCTGATCAGAGTTAGATTTTTTCTTTTCATTTAAGATACCAGTCATTTCCTCTCACTAGCCACAGAGAAATCCCCATCTCAAAAGGAACCTATAGAAAGGCAACCAGATAACTAAATCTGTAAAAAGCCCAACTCATAACCAGGAAAACAGAATTTTACATAAAAGCCTTTATCTCCTCCAGCCAAAATCTTCCTAAATTCCTCACACTCAGGCCTCAATTGCCTCCATCATAAAATGAGAATCTTCTTCAAATAACTAGGCAGACATGGTTCTGGCTTTTCCTTCAATCAATTTCTCCTGAAGGGTTAATTTTAAAAGTACAAATAGTGCTGGGACTATAGTTCAGTGGTACAGCACTAGTCTAGCATGCACAAGGCCCTGGGGTTGATCCTCAGCACACAGATAATGTACAATAATGCTATGGGTTTGAAATATGTTTAAGATATGTTAACTGTAATCAATTAACTCTTCTAACATTTTTTGCACCTATAAATACTTATTCAAAGAATAAAGTTTAGCCAGGCATAGTGGCACACACCTGTAATTCCAGTGACTCGGGAGGCTAAAGCCTGAGGGTCACAAGTTCAAGGCCTGCTTTAGCAAGTTAGTGAGATCTTGTTTCAAAATAAAAAATTTTAAAAAGGCTGGGAATGTGGCTCACTGATAGAGCACCCTTGGGTTCAATCCCCAGTACTGAAAAAAAAAAAACACAAAAAAAAACCACCCAAAAAGCAAAGTTTAAATTCTAGCTACCCTTTCAACAGTTCAGATCACTGACACTTTAATCTGATACACTGGAAATTATTCTAAACCAGGAATTAGCAAACTTCTATAAAGGGCTAGACAATAAATATGTTTTACTTTGCAGGTCATTCAGTCTGTTCTAACTATTCAACTTTATACTATTATAGTGTAAAAGAAACCAGACAATATGTAAATAAATGGATGTAGCTATGTTCCATAGACACTGAAATTTGAATTTCATATAATTTTTATATGTCATAAAAAATCTACTTTTGATTTTTTTCCAACCATTTAAAAGCAAATTAAAAAGGCATTCCTAGCTTGTGGGCTATATGAAAAAAAAAAAAAAAGAAGCAGGCTAGATTTGGCAGACAGGTTGTATATGCCAATCCCTGCTCTAAAAACAGAGGTAAGGCTAGGGGTGTTGCTCAGTGGTAAAGCACATGCTTGGCATGCATGAGGTCCTGGGTTCAATCCCCAGCACCAAAAAAACACAAAGGAAGCTCAAAGAAAGAAAGAAATGGCAGATCTAAACCAAGCATAGCAATAATTATATGTAATGGTCTGTGTAATTATGTGTAATACTAATTAAAAGAAAAAAATTGCGGGCTGGGGATGTGGCTCAAGCGGTGGTGCGCTCGCCTGGCATACGTGCGACCCGGGTTCGATCCTCAGCACCACATACCAACAAAGATGTTGTGTCCGCCGAGAACTAAAAAATAAATATTAAAAAAAAAATTCTCTCTCTCTCTCTCTCTCTCTCTCTCCCCTCTCACACACACACTCTCTCTCCTCTCTCTTTAAAAAAAAAAAAAAGAAAAAAAAGAAAAAAATTGCCAGGCGCAGTGGAGCATACCGTAATCCCAGCAGCTCAGGATGCTGAGACAGGAGGACTGTGAATTCACTAAGCAACTCAGTGAGACCCTGTCTCTAATAAAATACAAAATTGGGTTGGGGACAGTGGTTAAGTGTCCCTGAGTTCAAACCCTGGTACCCCCACCAAGACAAAAATTGTCAGAATATATTTTAAAAACATAACCCAACATCATGGTATCTGTAAGAAAATTACTTCAAATATAATAAGGTGAAAAGTGAAAGTGTGAAAAAGAGCATATGACGCAGTGGTGAAAAAAAATTCAGAGAAAAGAAAATTACAAAAAGGAATATGAGAGAAATGACATAATGCTAATATGTAAACACTTAACAATAGTGCTTGAAAATACGTGAAGCAAACTATGGGACCAAAAATGAGACAATGTCAATTCCACTTGGAGGCTTCAACACACCTCTGAGATACACACTAGTAGGCCAGGCATGGTGGCACATGCCAGTAATCCCATTTCCTCAGAAGGCTGAGGCAGGAGGAATGCAAATTCAAGGCCAACCTGGGGAACTTACCAGAGACTATCTCAAAATAAAATTTAAAAGGGCTGGGATTGTAGCTCAGTGGTAGAGAACTTGCCTAGCATGTCTGAGGCACCGGGTTTGATCCTTAACACCTCATAAAAAAATAAATAAAGATTGTGTTCACAAAAGAAATTTAAAAAAACATAAAAAAGGGCTGGGGATGTAACTCTGTGGTAGAGCACTTGACTAGCAAGCACAAGATTTTGGTTTCAATCTCAATACTGCAAACAAGAACTAAAGCAAGCAAACAAAGTTTTAGAAGAAACCATATTAGAAAATCTTCACAACCTAAGGTTAAAAAAAGGGTTCTTACATGTGAGTCCAAATGCAAAACCCTTCACTAAAATTAGAATCTTGCTTGGTAAATGACACATTTAAGATAATTGGGCTGGGGTTGTGGTTCAGTGGTAGAGTACTTGCCTCGCATGTGTGAGGCCCTGGGTTCGATCCTCAGCACTACATAAAAATAAATAAATAAAGGTTTTGTGTCCAACTACAACTAAAAAATATTTTTAAAAAGATAATAAAAAGCCAAGCTACCAACAGAAACAAAACATTTGCTAACAAATCACATAACTAATAAAGTATTTTTATCCAGAATATTGAAAAAATAAGTCTCAAAAACTCAACAGTAAGAAAAGCAACTCAATTTTAAAATGGGAAAAATACTTGAAAAATACTTATCTCAACAAATACTTGAGAAAATTCTGTTATGGATTTGATAAAAGTCATGAAATTGACATTAGTCAAGCTTTTTTTTTTTTAATAGTAAGGATGGGAGCAACACTCCTTCTAGATCTCTACATCCTGAGGCAAGAGCTGGCCAGAGAGATTTGATTTTTTGCAAAAATTCTTTATTGTAAAACATAAGAGGTTTTTGAAATTTTTGTTTTGCTTTGTTTTTAAATAATTACCAGCAAAAAAGTAGGTTGAAATTGTTTCCTCTAATCCTGTCCCATGCCCTTAGCCCAGTCCATGCCCTGCTCCCTGATATTTAGAATTTTGATTCAGATATCTCTGCAAAGGCTTACTTATGCTGCATGGAAAGTTGGCACTTTTGTATTTTTGTATAATAGGCACCATGCCTGAATTATTTGTGAGTTTTACTTTTTACTGTAAGATATTTGTTTTAATCAAATTGTTGAACTGAATCAGATTAGTTATAAATACCAGAGTTAGTAAAATAAGTTTTAGTGAAATAAGTTTTAACCTTTTCTTGTTTCTCAGAATGTTTCAGATTTGCACATATTTAATACATTCGATGGTCATATAGATAATTAAGGTTTTTATTAATGTAAAAGAGATTCACAGGCCTAGGGTTGTGGCTCAGTGGTAGCGCACTTGCCTGTCATGTGTGAGGTACTCAGTTCAATTCTCAGCACCGCATATAAATAAATAAAATAAAGGTCTATCAACAACTAAAAAATATTTTTAAAAGAGATTCACACTTTTGCTTGATTCCATTGAGTCCTTTGGGTGCTGACAGAGCACACCGCAAGCTTATATTTGGGCTCTTTTCTGTTTTTATTCAGACAATTGCAAATTAATGATTTAAAGAATACTAGAGGAGTCTGTTTGGGATTAGGGAAAGTAGGGTATACAAGGCCAAACACAGTGCCCAAAACACACTGGGCATTTTCTGAATCTGTTGATTAGATTACGCTATTTAGTGTGAAAAATATTAAAATAAAACCTGCCAGGGAAAAGGAGGCTATATCACAAGCTGCAGTATATTTTGCCAAAGTTATTAGATTTTTAAGGCAGGTGGTGGTTTATCAATTTTTATTGCTACAATATAGTTATTTTATGACCATTACTAGCAAAAGTGGATTATAGGACTAGTGTTTGACAAGAAAGAAGGGCCCCATGTGAATCTGTCTGCTCTGAATCTCCTAAGACAAAGGTTTCTTTAACCTCTCAGCTTAAAGATATCATAGGAACATGATGGGTCATAGGAACATGATGGGAAGGGACATTAATTTCACATTTTGTGAGTAGTTCCAGAAAGTCTTTCTGCAGTGTTTCTGAGTACCTGTAGAGGTATCTAGTCTTTTCCTGTGAAGACCTCTTCAGGTACTAGTATAACCACAAAGGGATTCCAAGGATCTGGCATAGCATAAAAAATATCAATCCACGGGGCTGCGGTTGTGGCTCAGTGGTAGAGCGCTCGCCTTGCACGTAGCAGACCCCGGGTTCGATCCTCAGCACCACATAAAAATAAATAAACAAAATAAAGATATTGTGTCAATGTATAACTAAAAAAAATTAAAAAATAGCAATCCAGTAATGGATTTCAGGGATTTTGCGAAGGATGGGGATTGAACTACATGAAATGTTGTAGGATGCTTTGGTATCAACATATAATTTTCAAAATAAAAAACATGACTCATATACAAACAGAGCATGAACACATATCAAAGACTTAGTTAACTTATTAATGAGAGAACCAACAGGATGTAAAGCTGATTCAAAGAATGTTTGAGAGACTTGGTCACATAAGCCCTGAAAGTAAGAATGCTAGAATAGATTGGTAAACTAGATAGAAAAGTGTCTGTGCTCTATAGGAAAGGTAATCTGAAGTCTTTCAGATTATTTCTTCTACCAAACAGAATGTTTGGCATCTTAACCAGAGAAAAAATCCATAAATTAACTATGTTACTTGGAAAAGACTAGACCCTACTGGGTGCAGTGCTGCACACCTGAAATACCAGCAACTCAGGAGGCTGAGGTAGGAGGATCACAAGTTTGAGGCCAGCCTCAGCATCTGGGCAAGATCCTATCTCAAAATAAAACATATTTTTAAAATGGGCTGGTGATACAGCACAATGGTAAAGTGCCCCAAGTTTGATTCCCAGTTCAAACAAAAATACTGTAGACCACACTCAATTAGGAACAATGAGCCAAACAATGATTCAGTCCCCTAGAGAACTAATAATGCAGGTGGGCCTCTCAGCCAATGCTTGTGTATGACACTTTAAAAACCTTCAGTTATCCTTTTGTCTTATTTTAAATGATTTCTGTTAATAGGGTTTATTTTTAGAATAGTATGGTTATGCTTATATATTTTTACTTTACACAAGCATTCTAAGACAGTTATTTACCCTTTAAAACAATCATAGAATCTTAGAAGACATCTGAGATCCAGCTATCTCCTAGGACAAGAATGCTTTTGTTAGCAGCCTAGAGAGGTGATCATGAAGCATTTGTATATAAGAAAGGAAACTAACATTAATGACTGCCCATTATGTACAGTACCAAGTTACCTATATATTTAGCCACATTTATCAAATAAATGAAATTTCTCATGCATGATTGCTTTGAATTATATCTTAATTTAAAACAATTTATATACAGCAAACCAGTCATTGTTGCAATGCCTCTAATCCTAATGACTTGGGAGGCTGAGGCAGGAGGATTTGGAATTCAAAGCCAGCCTCAGCAACTTGCAGAGGTCCTAAACAACTTACCAAAACCTTGTCTCAAAAAAAAAAAAATAAGGTCTGGGAATGTGGCTCAGTGGTTAAGCACCCTTAGGTTAAATCCCTGGTATAAAAAAATTTACATACAGTATAATTTACCCTTTTTAATGTACATTTTGACAAATGTATATAGTTGTAATTATCACCACAAGTAAGACATAGAAGAGTTCCAAGCACAATTGCTATTTAAATGTCAATTCATGAACAAGAATTTATTGGCTATTAATGCATCTAGTAGTCACTTATTAGTCTTTGGGGATAAGCAGGTGAGTGTGAAAAGGCAGAAATTAAAGGTATTATGCCCATCTCCAAAGAACTTCCATGATGTAATCACTGATACAGCTTCATACACATGAACCAGGCAAGTGAGGGAAGAAAACAAATAAGCAACCTACTTGGCAATAATCTCCATGAGATGTGGATTCTAGTCATGACATTGCCATTATGTGTCCTTGAGTAAGTCATTTATTATTTCTCACCTGGGTGGGCATTGTTAATGCAATAACTGGAAGGGATTGTTCCAAACAATCTCTAAGGTTCATGGTAATTATAAACACATGTGTTTCAAGTAGTGAGAGTTCAGAGTGATGATGGACAATTGGGAGGCTGGAAATGGCTTTTACAACATTGAGGAAGTCAATGGATTGACTCCACAGGGTTAGTGAATCAGGTTAAGTAGGAGGGATACAACATGGACCTGATAGAGGGGTATGAACTGTCATGGAGCTATGATGGGGGCAAATGCATAAATGTTGATCCAATTGAACAAAGAAGAACTGCAAGGTGTTATGGAAAAATCTAATGAGGTCAAGCTTTGAATTGTTGTGAGAGGGAGGGAGAGACATGAGAATTGAGAAGCTTGGTTGTCTCTCAAGCAAAGTCAGGAGTACACCACAATGACAGTGATCCACAACAATCTTTTACTGAAAACTTGCTGTGTGCATGCCCTCTCTGAGCCTGGGGATATGAGAGTACAAAACCCTGACCTTTTAGTTATTTATTGATCTTTAAATCACCCCAAAATTTAGTGGCTTGAAATAGCAACCATTTTATTTGCTTATAATTCTGTGGGTAGCAATTTGGGCTAGAATCAACTGGGTGGGTGTTCTATTCATCTTTCCTAGCATCCGTCATACAGTGACAGTTATGTTACAATGTGAATGGGGCTAAATGATCTGAGATGGTCTTAGTCACATGTCTGATGGTTGACTGTTGACTGAGCCTCTCTTCACATCATCTCTTTTGCTAGCCAGGCCTAGTTGCTTCAGGGTTCCCAGGGAGCAAGAGGGAAGCTATAAGACTTTAGACCTAAGCTCAGAAGTCACCCATAGTGACTCACACTGCATTTTGTTGGCCAAATGAAAACATGAGAACATCCCAGATTCAAAGAGTAGAGAAACAGATTCTCATTCTCTCTCTCTCTCTCTCTCTCTCTCTCTCTCTCTCTCTCTCTCTCTCTCTCTCTGAATCAAGGATTGAACTCAGGGGCACTTAACCCACTAAGCCACATCCACAGCTCTTTTTAAAAAATATTTTTATCCATTGTTGATGGATCTTTATTTATTTATTTATATGCAGTGCTGAGGATCAAACCCAGTGCCTCCCACATGCTAGGCAAGTGTTCTACCACTGAGCTATAACTCCAGCTCCTCAGCCCTTTTTTGTATTTTATTTAGAGACAGGAGCTCACTGAGTTGCTTAGCACCTCACTAAGTTGCTGAGGCTGGCTTGGAACTCACAATCCTCTTGCTTAGCCTCCCAAGCCACTGGGATTATAGGCATGCGCCACCATGCCCATCTCCATCTCTTGATAGGATCTGCAAAGTCACACTGCAAAAAAGTGTGCTACAAAAATTAAACAACATTGTGGCCAATTACAAACAACATTACTCTTATCACACCATCCCATTTGGGTAAATGAGTATTGAGGAAATTTAGTACTGTGGAGCTTCAGGGGTGTTTGGAATCACTGAGGTGAAAAAGATGAGCTTTTGAGGAACATACAGGATGGAACAAACCCAGAGGAATGTGGAGAACACTAGACAGAGGTGGTACAGAGGAGCACGATGACTCATGATATGTTTAGACTTTAGAGAATGCACATTTGGATGGAGTGGGTAGAAAAGAGGACTTGAGAAATAATAGGTAAGGATGGTAGAAAGATTATAATTGGGTGTGTGGGGACTTTCACTACCAGGCTCTCAGAAGTAGGGATACTACTGTACTGTGCAGTGAGCAGTTAGAGTTTGGTGGCAGCTAGTGGCAGGGGTGGTAATAGGAGTATAAGGAAGAGGAGAGGATTTTAGAGACTGCATCTTTATGGACAATAGTATGAAAGGAAGTTGAATTATAGCTGGAGTGTGGTGGTACTGAGATCACTGCTAGACAGTCTTCCTAAAGGCAAGTACCTACATGGATTTTCCTTAAGGGACTAAAGAACAGAACTGGAGCCCTATAGGTTCATTTACTTAGTAGCATAAAAAGTTTCTTCTAGATTTAAGTTAGTTATCCTAGAAAGAGCTAAATTTGGGCTTATAACATGGATAAACACATTCCTACCTCTCCTGTGTAAGATGAGACAAGCAGGATATTGTTGTTTACAGTCAAAGGTTTGTCTATATTTGAAAAAACAAAATTCCTGATGTTCTTTAACATTTTAAGTGGATAAGGAATCACATTGGGAAAGCTAGAAACCATGATGGAGCCAGGGTAAAGTTGCTTGCAATCTACTGTGAAGTCACACTGCTCAGGTAGACCATATAGCTATATTTTTCACAGTGGCAACATGGCAAAGCAATAGTTTTCTTTTTGACAGTCTGCCAAATGCATATTTCTTTTCCAACTGTTTTTCTCCCCATAGGACTTATGTGGCCATTAGAACACATTACATGTAATTTTTCACACAACATAAAAATAATATTTGGTTTGTTAATTAAATAGTAGGCAGTGGATCAAATCCAGTATGTGCAACGAGGAACCTACACATCCTTCTTTTCTTATCAGTTTAGTTTTGTAATGTTTGCTCATTAATTGAATAGTATGCAGCAATTCTCCTTCATGTATTTGTGGGAGATAAGATGTAGAGAACTTGAGGGTTCTTACAACTCTGCAAGTGGCAGTTTAGTCATATAACTGCAAATCATGTGTGTATGAAATTGCTCAGAGTAAGAAAATATGGCATTAGGTATCAAAGTGAATAGATAAGACAGGATTTGCTGGACATGGTGATGCATGCCTGTAATCCTAGCAACTTGTGAGGCTGAGGCAAGAGGATTCCAAGTTTGAGGCCAGCCTTGGCAACTTGGCAAGTTCCTGTCTCAAAATTAAAAAAAAATCCAAAAGTCTGAAGATACAGTTCAGTGGTAAACCATTCCTGGGTTCAACCCCTAAGCACCAAAAGTAAAGAAAGGACAGGATTTAATGGGGGAATATGGAGTAAAGGATGGAGCTCAAAACAGTGGTGTTTGGGACAGGGAAAGGGAGGGTCTCTTGCTGAAACAGAATTTGCAGAATTGAAGAACTGGCACAGGCAGGATTGGTGGGACAAAGAGGGAAGGATGTTTCTGTTGTGAAGAAAGGTTTCAGGTGAATGTAAATGTTGGAATGTCAGTGGTGCAGAGAAGATGCCATAAGGAAACAGTTGAAGTGGGAAGAGACTGTGACTAAAGAATTAGCACAAGCCAGGTGTGGTGGCACATGCCTGTAGTCCCAATTGGCTCAGGAGGATCTTGAGTTCAAAGCCAGCCTTAGCAATGAGGCCCTAGGCTAGTGGTTAAGTAGCCCTGGATTCAATCCCTGGTACCAAAAGGGAGAAAAATAAAGAACTAGCACAAAGGAGTGTTTTGGGGTAATGGAACTATCTGTACATTGATTGTAGTGATGGCTACACTGATCTATCTATGTGTTAAAAAGCACAGAACCAAAAAATTCCAATTTACTGTATATTTTTTTTTAAAAGTCAATAGGTCATTTTCTTTTGTCAATTTATGTATTTACTATAACAATTCCACCTATCACTAACAATAGAGTATTAAATTAAAATAGGTACACTATGATAAGAAACAAAACATCATTATCAAATCACAATTCAAATTAAATGTCAAGAGTCATCTCTTTAAATAAATAAACATTCCCAAAAAGTTAAATAAATTTGGATGTTTATTTCCTTAAAAATAAAATTATTTTACTAAATTGTTAGGTGGCATGATATTTCATATAGCAATTTGTATAGTAAAACAAATATAAGTACAACATTAATCCTAGGAAAGAGTTATGTGAAAGAATGAGGATGTCAAGAACATCTATGGTTCTTACTATAATTTTAAAATTTTTACTAGAATGCATTCATGTATCATTAGTATAATTTAAAATAGAATAATTAAAAGGATTTTTAAATCCTTATAGATTGAAATGGTGATATTTTGCAAATTGCAACATCTTTCCTTCCACAGGCCTTCCATTGTCCTTGGAAGTCTTAGTTACTCTACTTACCAGGTCAGGCTCGTATTCTACTCAAACCTAATGTCTTGCTCATAGGGGGCATTCAACCAATGTTTGCTGAACTGTATTGTACCTGGCAATGTGGAGAAAAATGACAAATGATCACTAACAAAACTTATAATCTAGACAGACTAAATCATGCTTTAATTTTGAATGAGGCAATTACTAAGTGCTAATGACATGCTCAATAATTACAATGGTAGACACAGAAATTTGGAAGACAGCAAGACAAACACAACATAATGCCAGTGGTGTGGAGGTTTTAAAGCCTAAAACAGGTAGAACCCAAACCAAAATCAATCATTACTGGCCCCCTAAGCCATAAAACCACAAAATTCAACAGGGCAAGAAAAAGAGTAAAAATGGGGAAAAAAACCCTAATCTGTATTGAGTTTCTGTGTGTCATACACTATATTAGACAGTAATGCAGTTGAAAATTTTAGGACTCAGATTTCAGGTCAGATATGTATAGCCCTGGAAAGCCAACATTTTCTCCCTTACAACAAGAAAGAAACCAGACAAACTAGAAGGGAACTACTTTCCTTGAAACTATCAGAGAACTAAGGTCACAGAACAAACCAGTATCCTGGTATCTGGAGAGACAGGGTCCTGAAAGGAGACAGATTCGAGCATACTGTAAATATTAAACTAGAAATTCTGACAAATTACTAGAGGCCAGAGTGTGAAGCTCCTGAGTTCCACAAAGGGAGGTTTCCACCTTCTTGTGAGCTTTTCCTCAGTAATTGTACCAGGCTCTCACAGTGAGGATACGTGAAAATTCTTACGGAAAGCTCTCATGGTAGTACTGGCAGGCTGAGGAAATCAGCACCCACTGAGAAACCCAATGAACCCTTTTCTTTATCTCTGGCACAGAACCAAAGGCTTAATCCTCAGGGGAAGGGCTTTAAGACCTATAGCTTAAGAACACTGGTGGATACCCACTGCAGCTTGGGGGAAAGGAACCAGGGGAAAAAAAAATAAGCTTCTTCATCTCTGGAGGAAGAATAAGAAATCTTTTAAGACCCAGGTTTTGCCTAAGTATCAGGCTTAATCAGATCATCAGAGAACTCTTTCCTCCCCTACCAATCACCACCTGGCAAATTAGCTACCTGGATAAGAACAGCAGAACACGATTGGGTGAGTTGTATAAGGTAGCTCTTATGATGTAGCACAAAGGAAAAACCCAAAGCCACGAAAGAGTCAAAATGAAGTTATCACTAGAGGTACTGGAAATCTCTGGTGCCCATAGCAAAAATAAACATTGAAAACAGGCCAATTTCTGACTACATTAACACAAATCTTCATACTAAAGGCCTAGGTAAAAGGAACCCATGTTCTTCTCCAAACATATAGAACATTTACCTCAGCATCTCCTGCCTATGGTTAGCTTTTAGTATGTTTATAAAAAAAAGCATAATAAAAGGATAAAAAATACTCCAAGTGACAAAACAATCATCAGATACAAACTCAGCATGATGCAGATATTTGGGACTACTGGAAATCAAATTTAAAAGAACTGGGGCTGGGGATTTGCCTCAAGCAGTAGCGAGCTCGCCTAGCATGCATGCGGCCCAGGTTCGATCCTGAGCACCACATACAAACAAAGATGTTGTGTCTGCCGAAAACTAAAAATAAATATTAAAATTCTCTCTCTTTAAAAAAAAGAAATTTAAAAGAATTATGTTTTATATATTAAAGACTTTAATGGAAAAAGCAAAGCCAGGTGCAGTGGCATATGCCTGTAATCCCAGCAACTCGGGAGGTTAAGGCAGGAGGATCCTAAATTCAAGGCCAGCCTCAGAAACTTAGTGAGACCTGAAGAAAATTGGTGAGATCCTATCTCAAATTAAAAAATAAAAATGCTGAGGATGTGTCCCTGAGTTCAATCCCTGATCCTTGGTACCAAACATAAAAAGTATGATATATTAAGACCAGATAGATAATTTTAGCAAACCTATAACAAAGATCAAATGGAAATACTAGAAATAGAGTTAAAAAATGGGGGACTGGGGTTGTGGCCTAGTGGTGGAACACTCATCTAGCACATGCAAGGTGCTGGGTTCCATCCTCAGCACCACATAAATAAAATAAATAAATAAATAAATAAAGGTATTGTGTCCAACTACAACTAAAAAAATTATATAGATGTATATGTGTGTATACATATATATATACATACACACACACACACACACACACACACACACACACACACACACATATAATGGGCTCAAGAGTACAGCCAAGATCAGGTCAATAAAAATTAGAACAAAAAGAGACAAGAGTGAAAAAATAAAACAGCATTGAAGAACTATGGGACAAGAACAAATCTGTAATTGGAATCATAGAAGGAGGAAAACAACAGGACAGGAAAATTATTGGAGAAATCAATGGCTAAGAACTTTACAAAATTAGTGACAGATAAGAAACCAGATGTTTAAGAAGTTCTGAGTGCCAAGTAGGATAAATATGAAAATAAGTTTTTAAAGCCACACCTAGGCATATCATATTCAAGCTGCTGAAAATCAAAGACAAAAAGAAATTCTTAAAGGTAGCCAGAGGAAAAAAAGACACATTAGCTAGAGAGAAACAAGGATTCAAAATTATAGCAGACTTCTCATCAAAAACCATGCAATAATGGAGTAATATGTTCAAAGGTGGGGAAAAACTTGCCAACATAGAACTCTATATCCTACAAATGTCCTCCAAAGTGAAGGAAAAATGAAAACTTTCTCAAACAAACAAAAACATGATTTACTGCCTTCAGACCTGCTCTAAAAGAAATGCTGATGGAAATTCATCAGGCAAGGTGGGAAACTGGCATGAACAAAATTAATGAGCACGGAAAAAAATAATAAATGGGGGCTGAGGTTATAGCTCAATTGGTAGAGCATTTGCCTTGCATGTGTGAGGCACTGGGTTTGATCCTCAGCACCACATTAAAAAAATAAAGGTATTATGTCTTTCTACAAAAAAAAGAGAATAAATTAATGCAGAATATAACCTTTTATTTAAAAATGTTAGAAAAACTAATTTTCCATGTACTCATCAAAGGACTATCTTGCAAGCAGGCCTTGTAAAGATAGCAGCCTAAAGCCTAGCCTACTAGGTTAACTGTTTTCTTTACCAAACCAAAACAACAAAAAAAATATCAACAGCCATCATTATACTTAATGATGAAGGATGGAAGGCTTTCTAAGAATGGAATAAGTGGTTCTCTCTCACTACTATAATTCTGAAAAAGAAAAAGAAAGTCCAAATACTGATATTGCTTGATTTAAAGACTATAAAGCTATAGTAATTAAGATAGTGTGTTAGGACTTGAGTTATGGTTAAGTAGTAAAGCACTTGCCTAGCATGAACAAAGCCCAGATTTCAATCCCCAGCAACACCAAAATACAAAACAAAAAAAACAAAAAATCAGAAGTATATCTCTATGAGGCATTTCTAGTGGGGGGATAGAAATATTTTTTGTGCAGGAATAGCTCTGACCCAGTCAATTTAGGAAGGAGTCCATGCAAATTCACATTGTCAATACCATATGCTATTTAAAAAAAATATTTAGCTGGGCATAGTGGTGTGTGACTGTAATTCCAGCAGCTCAGGAGGCTGAGATAGGAGGATTACAAGTTCAAAGTTAACCTCAGCAATTTAGCAAGGCCCTAAGCAACTAGTGAGAGAACCTGTCTCAAAATAAAAAAATAAAAAGGGGATACAGCTCAGAACAAAAAACAAAAACAAACCCAACAACAATGAAAAAACAAAACCATTTAGCCAAACACAGTGGTGTATGCTTGTTATCTTAGTGGCTCAGGAGGCTGAGGTAGGAGGATAGCAAATTCAAAGCTAGTCTTAGTAATTTCGTGAGGCCCTAAGCAACTTAGCAAGACCCTGTCTAAAAATAAAATATAAAAAAGGGCTAGGGATGTGGCTCAGTAGTTGAATGCCTCTGGGTTCAATCCCAGGTACCAAAAAATATTAATTTTTCAAATAGGGAAATATATCCACATAGCTTAAAATTCAAAAGGTATGCATAAAAGTTTATGTACCATCCACTCCCTGGCCATGCGTGCCCCCAAATCATCAGTGTTTTGAATGCTCTTCCAGAAAAAAATTTGTCTATATATTTAAAAATGTATGGGCTGGAGATATAACTCAGTTCAGTTGGTAGAGTGCTTGCCTCGCATGCACAAGGCCCTGGGTTCAATCCCCAACACCACAAATAAATAAATAAATAATAAAATTAAAAATATATATTATTGCCCTCATTCACTATTTATTTCACATAAATGTGGCATACAATACATACTGTTTCTTGCTTTTTCTCACTCTGTACTCCAGGAGATCATGCAATATCAGTGTGATACTCCACTGGGGTATTACAAGCAATATTGCTATTATAAGCAATATTTCAATTAATATGGAAGTATCTGTTGAATAAATTTCTACAGGTATTTGCTGGGTCAAATGATATTCATGTTTATAAATTTTGATGGCTCTTTCCAAGTCACTGACTTTTAAAATATCAGGGATTTTTCATTTTTAATTTTTATCCTAGGAGGAAATAGAAAAGCTAAGATTCTATCACCAGGTAATTTTCTGGAAGAATGTACACCTCTAAGCTGCATAAAATGAGCCTTGTACTCAACTTTCCTACATATCCTTTGTAGGATTCAATTGCATCTTTATGTAATACATTTCAGGCCTCCAGCTGTTGTAAAGTCTATGTTAGTTATGTGAAGAATGTTACCTCTGAGATCTTCATGAGCAAAGGTCAAAAGCTGATGCCCCAAATTGGTGGTTCCTGGCCACTGACTTCACAGTACAATGCTGGATTCTTCACTGCAACCACAAGAAAATTTTAAAATCTTGACCAAATAAAAGATATCTACAGAGATTCTTTGTTGTTATTACAATGCCCAAAGAAGGATTTCTTAGATAAAAATTCTAAAATACATAAAGGTTTCAAAGAGAGTTTGCAAATGTTTTCTCTCATCTCTTAGATGGTAGTTGATTCCCAAATTGTACATCTTTTTGCTTAACTACAAAATCTACTTTATTACACTAGGATTTTTGTGATAAAGGTTGAATGGGGGTTGAGGAAACCCAGAGGTTCCTTTGATAATAGCTACACAAGATTAGTGAGCAGTTTAGCCACTCATATAAGAATATTTATGTTCAGGGGTGGGGTTGTGGCTCAGTGGTAGAGTGCTTGCCTACCATGTGTGAGGCACTGGTTTCAATTCTCAGTGCCACATATAAATAAATGAATAAAATAAAGGACCATCAAAATGTAAAAAAAATTTTTTTAAAGAATATTTATGTTCAATATCACACTGTCGAAAAACAAAAACAAAAGAAAACCACACTATCTCCCTTTGGCATTCTCCTAGAAAAACTATCACTCTGCTTCATGCTTGGTAGAAAAGGATGTGTTACTAATAGCACGATCATATTACTTAGTTGCTAGAAATCACTATATTCAGAAATGAGTATTTAATAAGATTTATCAAAAGTTGAGATTCTAACATTATTAATTATTATTCATTACTTCAATACTGGCCTCAGGTTTTTATGCATCTTCTTGTATCCCTACCTTTGAATGGTCCCCTCCTGCAATGTCTCTGGGCTTGGCCAGGGAAGCACTTGTGTGCTTTAGCTGATGGAACAACGGCAAACTTGACAAAAGCAGACACTTGAAAAGTACTTGTATACTGGTGCTTGCTCTCACTTGCTACTCTTTGAGACTAGCAATGTTAACAAACCAGCTAGAGGAGACCATGTGGAGCAGAGATAAGTAACTCTAGTTTAGGAACTCCTACTGAGACCAACCAGCCTTCTAACAATCAGATGTGTGAGCAAAGCCATTTTAGATCATCCAGCCACCAACTAACCACCCTCTTCACCTAAAAATCTAAAAGTAAATTTGTTTGTTGTCTCAAAGTAAAAAAAATAATTAAAAAGGATAGGGATATTGCTCATTGGTTTAAGCACCCCTGGGGTTCAATTCCTGGTACAAAAAAAAAAAAAAAGGAAATATGTTTGTGGCTCAGTACATATGGCAAGGGCTAACGAACACTGGTATTTCTGCCATGCAGTTTACTCTATACCTGAGAAATAGTTTCAAATACAAAAACCTCCAGTATCTGGTCTGGGTGCAAACCCAGTGACTCAGGAGGAGACAGGAAAATTGCAAGTTCAAGGTCGGCCTACCAACTTTCCAAGAACCTGTTTCAAAATAAAAATAAAAAGGACTGGGAATTTAACTCAGTGGTAAAGCACTTCTGGGTTCAATCCCCAGTACCACAAAAACAAAACAAAACAAAAAACTCTAGTACCTGGATGAGAATAAGTAAATATGTAACTATTGAAAAAATGCTTAAGTCTTCCCAGATTCTCACAAATGTGCTGTCTGCCATCACAGATGGCACACATACAAAAAACAAAAAAACATGACAAATTTCCATTTAGTCACTGAAGTATCTTTATCATGATATATTTAAACCAAAGTCTTATACTTGACGGTTTCATTTCTAACACTGAACAACAACTCAGTTTCCAGGAATTCCTTTTTCTCCCAATTACATTTTTTAACCCATTTGACAGGGGCTTAGTGAAAGCTGAAAAAAAACTCCCTTAATGTAGCCTAAAAAGCATCTGCTATATAAGCCTAATTAAACCTCTTTCTAGAAGCATACAGAAGGACCAGCTTCTTCTAGAATCACAGCATTTTAGCCATGTTCATAGTGGACACTAAAAAAAAATTTAAGCTAGGTGTGGCAGTGCATGCCTGTAATCCCAGAGACTTGGGAGGCTAAAGAAGGAGGATCACAATTTGGAAGCCAGCCTCAGCCACTTAGTGAGGCCCTCGGCAATTCAGTGAGACCCTGTCTCAAAAATTAAAAATAAAAAAGGGCTCTGAATTTGGCTCAGTGGCAAAGCACCTCTGGGTTAAATCACTTGTACTAAAAACAAACAAACAAACAAAAACTTCTTACAACCTACACATTTAGGCCAGAAACTTTGCCTCCATTGGCTCACAAGGTGCAACACCAAAGAAATGAATTACTTAAACCATTTTTGTTTAGGCCTCACCACATGCTTTTCTGGATTAAACACACATATCATGTGGTTTAAAAAGAGTGAAAAACACCTTCAGCAGGCTCCCATTGTCTTTGGAATAAAACACATCTTCATAATGAGGTCCCATAAGGCCTTGTCAATCTTCCCTGGCCTATCTCATCTCTTTCTCTAGGTCCTAGCCAAACCTCTCTGGGTCCTTTCCATGTCTCTTTCCCACCTAAGTGTCCTCACAACACATGCTATTCCATTTGCCTAGCAATTCCTTCTCTCTACCTTTTACCTTGCTTATTCCTGATCATTCTTTTTTTTCTTCTTCAATATTTAGTTGTAGATGGACAGAATACCTTTATTTTATTTATTTATGCGGTGATGAGGATCAAACCCAGTGCCCCACACATGCAAGGCAAGCGCTCTACCTCTGAGTCACAACCTCAGCCCCCCTGCTCATTCTTGAGGCACCAAGGACACCTTGTTAGTGTGCCTCACAGAGGAATTCTACCTCTTTCTTGCTGTGTGACCTTGGACAAAGTATCTCTGCTTCACCTTTCTAAGCCTCACACCTCAGTGACATAACCTATGTGATTAGCACAAAGGAAATGATTAACAAATCATTGCTGCTGCTATTATTATTCCATACAATAATCGCCATCATTTTACCTAGTACAATAGCAATTAAAACATTTATTTGTTGAAAAAATAGAAACACCCTCTTGGATCCCACCTTAATGCCTAATATTTTTCATGCTATTTCCCCCGAATATGCCATTTTTAAAGGGAAGATGAGATGAATGTTTATGGAGCATCTATTACCTCAATTAATCCTCACTACCACCTTCAGAGATGCGGTTTAGCGGACGAAGAAACTAAGGCAATGTTAAATTCAGAGATGTGGTTTAGAAGATGAAGAAACTAAGGCAAAGTTAAATAACTAGTCAAGATCAAAGGTAGAACAAGGATTCCATTCCAAGTTGGCCTGAGGCCACAGCCTGGGATGGATGAATGACACCAAAGGCTTCCAAAACACATGAACCTCATCATCTAAGAGGAGCGGACCTCAATGAAGACATATCTTCATATTCATATCCATTCAAATGACTCCCAGATATCAACTCTTCAGATCCTTAAACACGCTGGTATTCCCAGCACCCTTAGGAACCCCATCAGTAGAACACTCCTCTCCCTAACTATGAGAAGATTCCTTACTTTCTTTCATTGGATACTGAGCTCTCAAGAGGAAGAATATTTTTCACCTCTTTTACCCCTAGCAAATAGAATGCACCCAATACTTGTTTGTTGAATGAATTAAATTAAACTGTTAGAGAATATATTATGACTGCAAAGTTGAGGAGTAAATTTTCACAACAATATTAAAATCTGGCATAGTTAGGAAGAAAATGGTGAGAAAAGGGGGGTTTAATCTTAAACACTTTTACAATTGATAATGATTTCTATATCTAGCACCAGAGAAAAAGGGGGTTTAATCTTAAACACTTTTACAATTGATAATGATTTCTATATCTAGCACCAGAGATTCCACATGATTTACAAATGTGTACTTCATAGCTCTAGGGCCCTGCCCCAATACCAATACTCTGCTATACCTGGTGTCTGCATCTGAGACACTTCACAATAGGATGGCCTTGACAAGTACCAATCTCTCAATGGTTACTCTCAAATGACTGGGGAAAAGAAACAGCAAATGACAAAGCAAATAAAATCAACTGCTGATAACTTGTGACCTTGGGTAAAGGGAATACAGTAAGTTTTTGTACCAATCTTGCAACATTTTTGTAATTATAATGTTTTATCAAAATTTGTTTTTAAAATCTAAAAAAAGGATAATATTAATAAATTTCCCAGGAAATTCCAGCACATAAGGTCCAGTGTATTGGCCATGCTGGTACCATATTCTCTTATTAACTGTTTCAAAAACACATTCCAGTCTCATGTCTATCAGGCAGTATCAAGAGAAAGGAGCTCCTTGAGTAGCAGGGCATAACCATGACTTCTGGGTTGGAACAGAGATTAAATTATTGCTGTTTTCAAGTATTTATGAACTCACAGGTGCCTCCTATTGGTCAAAACCCCAGTACAATTTCCCCATACCAGGCCAATTATTTTCTTTAAGGCATACTAGAACCCCCCAGGACCCTCAGGGGCCTGTCATCATCCTCAGAGGGACAGCCCTCTGAGTTCTTACCTTCCTTTTCCCAAGCCTAGCTAAGGGATCAGGCATGTTTTTCTCAGGACCCTTCTTTCTTGCCCAACATAAGCACAGAGACAATGGCAAGAGCTTTGTTGTTACTGTCTATGGAAAGACCTATAGGGAGGAAGCAAAAATAACCATGGGGAATTCACAAAGATTGTAGAAAACAGAAAACTCAAAGCAGTATTACTAGCTCTGTAATGACCACTTGACAGCAACATCTTATTCAAAACTTCTAACCACTCATGCCAGATCCTTCCCAACCTACAAACCAGAATGCTTTAGCTTTCTCAGATACTGTAACTGGAACAACAGAAACTTGTGAGCCATTCCTGTGCCCCAGTTTCAGGAGAGTTCCAGGGCTGGGGATGAAGCTCAATAGTAGAGTGCTTGCCTAGCATGCACTGGGCCCAGAGTTCAGTTCTCAGCACCAGAAGAAAAGAAATTGCCAGGACAGTGTCAGATGTGGATCACCAAACACCCACCTCTCACCTACAAAATAATGTAAATAAAGTTCATAGCAAATTATTCCCAATGAGAGGTTTTCTTTTTTTCTTCTTCATTACTTTGCAGTGCTAGAGATCAAACCCAAGACCTTGTATATACTAGGCAAGTGCTCTATCGCTGAGACACATCTCCAGCCCAAGATTTTCTAAAATGTAAGTTAGCATGTGACTTCTATTTTTCTTAGCTCCTGGTGTTGTACAAGCTCCATGAGGAGGTAGATACATTATGCACCATGGTAATGTTCAATCTCATTTTTAAAAATATTTATTTTTTAGCAGTTTTTATTTTGTTTACTTATTTTTATGTGGTGCTGAGGATTGAACCCAGGGCATTGCATGCTAAGTGAGCATTCTACCACTGAGCCACAACCCAAGCCCCCTCAACATCATTTTTACTCTGATTCTCTGCACCCCTGATCAAGGCTTGTTAAAGAGAGCATATCTTCACAAACACCTGATGCATGATGCTTCCTGACTCTTCCTGAAACTCTTTCCCCCAACAAGATGCTTGCTTAGTTCCAGGGAAGTAATAAAGAAGAGATGGCTTTATGTAGTTTAGAAGAGAAATGGGTTGTTAAAATTGGTGGGACACAAGAAAGAAAAGATAAACCTTATTAAAGAGCTGGGTATGTAATGTCTGTAATCCCAGGGGGTTAGGAGGATGAAGCAGGAAGGATCACAACTTCAAAGCCAACCTCAGTAACTTAGTGAGACTGTCTCAAAATAAAAAGGGTCTCACTAAGTTGCTAAGGCTGGCCTCAAACTCATGATCCTCCCATTTCAGCCTCCTGAGTCGCTGGGGTTACAAGGTGTGCCACCACTCCAGAACAAAATTCACTTTAAATAAAAGAGAAAATGGTTTATTGTGGAGGTAGAATACTCCTAGGCAAAATAAGAAAAATCTATTTTCAATCACACAATGCTATATAAAAGCACAAGAACTACCCTGCTAGAAGGTTAGGAAGGCTGGAACCCGCACTCCCAGTTATCTCCAGATATGAAAATATTAAACTAAAAATGCGCTTTGTTCAGCCCACTCTGTTCTCATCTGCCCCCCATCCCCCAACCCCCAGGCGGATGAGAAGTGGCTGCAGGGAAGGTATTTAAGAGGTGAACTACTCTGGGAAAGTTGATTCTGGTTTGCTTAAACTGAACGACAATGTTGTGCAACCAGTTTTTCCCTAAATTTTTCCCCCCTGCTTTAGAGAGAAGCAGTTATCTTTATCAGACTGAATACAGGGAATGAGGTCGCCTTCCCCTCCAGGCCATTGGAATCACTGTCAACACGGTTTTGATTTTTTATACAATCAGACCATGAAGGGGAGAGGGGAGCGGGGATCTCATTCTCAGCTTTACAGATGTACGCATCTAACAGGAGTAGGGGGGAAAAATTAAAATCCTCGAGCACATCTGAGGCTACCGATTTCCTGGCAACTCGGAAAGCCAAAGGAGCGGCCAAACAAGTTTCTTGACAAATACCTAGGAGCTACATTCGTCCCAGAGCTGCACAGCGATATAAACTTTTAAACATGCCTCCACATACCATCACTTACATTCACTCACTAGAGATCCCGCCCCCCTTTCCTTCTCAAATATTAAACACAGGTTGCCCTGTGCAATTTAAAGCCAGACTTAACTGAAGCAATGGCTCTGTTCTAAAAAGTGGGAGAAAAAGATTGCAGGAGAAAGAAAAGAATAGAACTCTGGTCCCTACAGCAGAGGGGATAAAACGAACTCGAGAACTGGGCAAAAAAGTTAACAACTCTGCCTTACCCGGCGGTGGGAAAATTTCCCCGTAACTTGCAAAGCCCTTACAATTGATTTTCCCACCCCTGGGACCGCTGAGCGCTCGGCAGCTGCGGACTCGCAGCGTCCGAACAATGACTGAAGAAGGGAAAGTTCGCCGGCCAGGGAGCCCACGCTCCCGCTCGGTTGGCACCCAGGCTCCCTGAGGTGCCTGGCCGCTCCCCGCACCTCAATCCTTCCCTCTCCATGCATTCGGTTCTTCCCGCCCCCCGGTGCTGAAACGGCCGGGACGCGCCCTCACTCTCCAGAGCATCCGACCCCAGGCGGCCGACAGAGCAAGCCCTCCCGCCACGAGTCTGCCCCCTTGAGCCCCGATACCATGCAGAGGACAGGGTGGGAGGGGACGCCAAGAGGGGGCACCGGAGGGAACAGCGGCAACAGTTATGGCGCTCAATTCTTTCCCGGTGTAGCCGGGAGCTATACCGAGCTCGCGTGTCCGCCCCCGCCCCCAGCCTGGGCCACCAGGCATTGCCCTGACCAGTAAAGAGGCCACCAAGCACTTTACCTCAGCCCACACACGTTCTTGGCCCGAAAGCTCTGAGGACGCCAGAGGCGACCGCTATGTAAAGCCAGAGCGATCTAGAGCTCAGCGAGGCCGTGCCGGGACACGGAGAGCAGGGACACTGCGCTCCGCGCCACCCGCTTCCCACTCCGCGAGGCCGCCACTCCCGCTGCCTACCCGGCGCGACGTCGCGCCCCCAACCTCGCTTGCGCCGCGTCTGGCCTGTGGCGCCTACCTTCACGCAGCTAAATCGCGGATCCTTCCCGGCTCCACACGGGGGCCCCCTGCAATGTGCTGGGCTAGTCGGGCAGGAGTGGTAACCGCCCCCCTGACCGCCTGCTTTCTTCTTTTCCCTCCCTCGCACCTGCCCCCTAATCCCCTCCTCACCCCCGCCTCCCGCCCCGGCCGCCCGATCCGCCAGGGCCGCCCCCCTCTCCTCAGCTCGTGCCCTCGGCCCTCGCCCCTCGCCCGCCTGGCCCGTCAGGCCTCAGCCCTGGGCAGGCGGTTGGGCGGCGGCGGCAGCGGCGGCGGCGGCTGAGGCGGCGCGGAGCACTATTGTATTCCTGACACTGTGCGCTCCCACGCTCCGCCTCTTCCCTTTCCTTCCTCCCCCAACCACTCCCCGCCTGCCTCACCGCCAGCCGCGCTCGCAGTACCCGACTGGCTCCCCGCCGTCTGCCCGCCGCGCGCTCTTCTGGCGGGCTGGGCGCCGTCTCCAAGCCACCGGCTTCGACGCTCCGCCCACTTAGAGCTCCCGCACCCGCGACGCTTTTCTCCAGGTGGGTTCCCCTCCCCTCCTGCTGGGCGCGCTGCCGCCCCTAGGAACCCTTGCCCCAAGAGGCGCTAGAGAGGACCAGGTGGAGGCGTCTTGGCTGTGTCGAAATACAAACCAAGCTTTTCGTGGCCCCTTTTAAAGTTCTATAAGTGGAACTCTTTATATATGAACTTGGCGACCACTATTGATTTACATCGTTTATGCCTGAAGAACCTATAATAATAAAGCCAAGGTGGCTGCTAACGATACTTTTATCCAGTTGCAAGCACAAATGGTTTATTATGTTGTGTGGCTTTTTTGGTGTCAAGTTGGTTACCCTACAACTCCCGGTTATGCACTCAAACATTAATGGAGGCATTGCTGGGGCAGTGCTTTGATGACTTCATAAAGCTCCTAATCAGTTGATTTAAAGGAAGGTTATCCTGGATGATCTAGATGAGTCTGACTGAATCAGTTGGAAAACCTAAGGTTTCTGAGAATGTAAGAGAGAAAGTTCACCTATCCTGATTTTTGGTCTGTGCCCATTGGTTCCAGCCTCCTCCATGATCTTTCCTTCCTGACTACCTTGCAGATTTAGTGTTTGCTTAGCCAGCATCCCAAGTGTCTAAGACAGCAGCTTCAAGTGAATGAACAAATGAATGAGAAGTGTTGTGTGTGTGTGTGTGTGTGTGTAATTTGAAACTGGTTCTGGTCCTTTGATTGAATACTGACTGATATAAATGGTTAGCAACAAACCTTTTTATTTAGCTTTCTGGGTTTGGAAATGTACCATATCCAATTATGATGAACTCATATACTCATTTTCATTTACATTTCTAGGATAAACAATAATGTAGGCTTTTTGTATTTTAGCTATTTTCCATATTAAAGATATAGTTCTATTACATAATAGGTAAATGTGAGAGTTCTAAAATATTCATAATCCTTCAGACATACCTCCCTTTGTTATACTTTATTTATTCTGAAATAATTATAGATTTGATGGTACTTGTAAAAAAAAATTAGAGTGGTCCCATGTGCCCATCACTCAGTTTCTCCAAGTGGTATTTATCTTTTTAAATAAACATTCCCATTTTTTAATACTTTTATTTATTTATTTTTATGTGGTGCTAGGAATAGAACCCAGTGCCTCACCCATGCAAGGAAAGCGCTCTACCACTGACCTACAACAGCCCCTGGTGGTAGTATTAGCATTACATTAGTATTAGTAATTAGTAATATTAGTATTAGTGGTTCTATTAGTCTTATATGTATAAACTATCATACAATATCAAAATCTGACATTGATATAATCCAGAGTTTATTCATATTTCACCAATTTTACATGAACTCATTTCTGAATCTATGTACATAGTTCTATGCAATTTTATCATGTGTAAATTCACATGACCACCACATCAACTATTCCTTTACCATGAAGATTTCTCCTGCTATCCTTTATTGTTACACTCACCACTTTTTCCTATTCAATCCCTGGCAACCTCTAACATGTTCACCATCTCTAAAATTTTTCATTTCAAGAATATTACATAAATGGAAGCATGCTTTTTAAAAAATATTTTTAGTTGTAGTTGACACAATACCTTTATTTATTGATTGACATGTGATGCTGAGCATTGAATCCAGGGCCTGACACGTGCCAGGCAAGTGCTCTACTGCTGAGCCACAACCCCAGCCTCACAGAAGCATGCTTTTTAAAATCTGCTTTTTTGCACTCAGCAAAATTTTCTTGAGATTCACCTAAGTTTTTGCATGTTCTAATAGTTCATTCCTTTCAATTGCTGAATGGTATTCTTTGGTATGTATGTACCACAGTATCATTGTTAACCCATTGAAGGATATTTGGGGTGTTTCCAATTTTTGCCTATTAGGAATAAAACTACTAGGAACATTCAACTAGAGGTTTTTGTGTAAATATAAATTTTTGTGTAAATATCTGTGACAAATGCCCAAGAATACAATTGCTGGACCAGATGACAAGTGTACATTTAAAGTTAGATGGTTGGTTAACAAATATATGTTTAGTGTTATAAGAAACTGCCAAACTTCTCCAGATTGGCTGTTCCATTTTGTATTCTCACCAGCAATGTATAAGAGATAAATTTTTTCACATCTTTGTCAGCATTTGGTGTTGTCACTATATTTTTCTTTTAGCCATTCTGATAGATGTGTGGTGATAGCTCATTTTAATTAGCTTTTCCTTAATGCCTATTGATATTGAACATCTTTGCGTGTGCTTGTTTGCCATCTGTATATTCTCTTTGGTGAAATGTCTGCTCATTTGTGATCCTCTTGCCTCAGCTGCCCAAGTTGCTGGGATTACAGGCATGTGGCACTACACCTGGCTTGACTCTACAATTGTTTTAGAAGGAAACACCTGAGATGAAAATTTCTTGGGCATGACATCAAAAGTATAATACAAGCCAGATGCAGTGGCACACACCTGTAATCCTAGCAACTCAGGAGGCTGAGGCAGGAGGATTGCAAGTTCAAAGCCAGTCTCAGCAATTTAGTGAGAACTTGTCTCTAAATAAAAAAATAAATAAATAAAAGGGACTGGGGATGTGGCACAGTGCTTAAGCGTCTCTGCTTCAATCCCTAGTACCAAAAAAGAAAAAAAGTACAATACAGGGCTGGGATGTAGTTCTGCAGTAAAGTGCTTGCCTAGATTGCCCGGAGCCCTGGGTTCAATGTGCAGAGCCCTGGGTTCAATCCACAGCTCCAAAAAAAAAAAAAAAAAAAAAAAAGTGCAATACATAAATACAAAACTTGATAAATTGGATGTCCTCGAAATTCCAGATTTTAGGCCCCCCCACAGTGGCACATGCCTGTAATAAAAAGGAAGACTAGTCTTTTGCCCATTTTCTAATTGGATTTTTTCTTACTGTTAAGTTTTGAAAATTCTTTATATTCTCATTACAAGTCCCCTGTCAGATATGTGATCTGAAAATGTTTTTCCCAGTCTGGCAACTGGTCTTTTCTTCTTTACCCCCTCCCCCTTTTTTGCAGTGCTTTGGATCTAACACAAGGCCTCCGCATGATAGGCAAGCACTCTACCACAGAGCCACATTTCCAGCCTCTTTTCATTTTCTTTTTTTAAAAAATGTTTTTATTAGTGCACTATAGTTATACATAATAATGTGGTTCATTTTGACATAATCATACACACATGGAATATAGTTTGCCCTACTTTAGTCCCTAGTCCTTCCTCTTTCCCTTCTGTCCCCTCCTCCTTCCCCTGTTCCCCTTCGTATACTCTACTAGTCTTCCTTTTATTTATTTATAGTTTTTTTTTAAAATCAGTGCTTTATAGACAGTCATAAAGTTGAAATTCACTGTGGCATATTCACATATGTACACAGCATAATTTGGTCAAATTCATTCCATCCTTACTCCCTTCCCCCTCAATCCCCTTCCTCTACTCCCCTAATATTCCTTCTATTGGGGTGGGGGTGGATAGCTGGGCACGGTGTCGCATCCCTAGAATCCCAGCAACTCTAGAGGCTGAAGCTGGAGGATTGAAGTCCGAGGTCAACTTCAGTAATTTAGCAAGGCCCTAAGCAATTTAGTGAGACTCTGTCTCAAAATAAAAATTAAAAATAAAGGACTGGGGATGTAGCTTAGTGGCAAAGTGCCTTGAGTTCAATCCCCAGTAACATCTCCCTATCCCCCCACCCTCCACACAAAAGGATTGAGGATGCAGCTCCATGATAAAGTGCCTCTGGGTTAAATACCCACTACCTAAACATATAAATAAAATGATTGTAGTTTTATATTTTAAATTTAAGTCCATGATTCATTTTGAATTAGTTTTTGTATATGACATGAACCTGAGATAGAAGTTCATATTTTTACCTATAGACATTTGGTAACTCAAACAAAATGACTGCAGAGGTGGGAGGATTGCAAGTTCCAAGCTAGCTTTTGTGACTTAATGAGACCCTGTCACTGTATAAAAAATAGAAAATATTGGGGATGTGCCTCAATGGTAGAACACCCTTGATTTAATCCTCAGCACCACAAAATAAAATACAATGATTGTCTGTCTTCCATTGAATTGCTTTTACACCTTTGTCAAAATTATTTTCATGTATTTGTGTTGAGCTATTTGTAGGACTATTTCTAGAATCTCTATTTTGTTCTGTTAATGTGTACGTCTATCCCTCTGTGATACCACTTTTTGTTAAATTTATTTTTTTTTCAGTTTTAGATGGACACAATGCCTTTATTTTATTTATTTTTATGTTGTGCTGAGGATTCAACCCAGTGCCTCACACATGCTAGGCAAGTGCTTCACCACTGAGCCACAACACTGAGCCACAACCACAGCCCCTGAATACCACTCTTTTTGTGTGTGTGTGTGTGGTGCTGGGGATTGAACCCAGAGCTGTGTGCATGCAAGCCAAACACTCTGAAAACTTATCTATATTCCCAGGCCCTGAATACCACTCTTGATTGCTATACTTATATAATAAGCCTTGAGTAGAGTAATTCCTCTCATTTTATTCTTATTTTTCAAAACTCTTTTAGCTGTTCAAGGTAATTTGCCTTTCCATACAAAGTTTTTGAGGGTATTGGTACTATCTTTGTTTGATTTTGATATTAAGCAAGACTAGCCTCATAAAATGAGTTGGGATGTTGTGCAGAAAAGAGTTAAGATATCAGGCTCTTGGTGGGTATCTGGGAACTTGGGTTTTAGGAGAATTCTCACCATTTCCAGAACTGATAAGAGTAGTCACTGTGTATACTTTGTTTATACAAATGTGTTTTATCCTGGGACTAGAACTCAAGTCTCCCAACTTCCAAACTATGCAGAAAGATTTAACAGAGCTGGCTTGATTGCTATCCTTTGAAAGTCCTATCTTTGGATGGCATCTGGAGCTTGGATTGGGGGTAAGTTCCCACCATTTTCAGGACTGATAAGACTGTCAGTGTGCCTAAACTGTTTGTTCAAACAATATGCTGAACACCTGCTTTCCTTCTGGGAATCTGAAATTTTGGTAAGTGCTAGGCAGAGGTTGCTTGCATGATCAACTCCCAACAAATGCCTCAGGAATTGAGTTTCTAATGAGCTTCCCTGATAGACCACATTTCACATCACTGTCAGAACGCCTGGCTGTAGGATTTAGTACATCCTGTGTAACTTTAGTGGGAGAAGATTCTTAAGCTTATACCACGTTTCCTCTGGACTTCACCCTATCTGTGTTTTCTCTCTTCTGATTTTTCTCTGTATTCCCTTACTGTAATAAATCATAGCCATGAGTATGACTATGTGCTACATTCTGTGAGTCCTTGTAATGAATAATCAAACAGAATGGTTTGGGGGACCCCTGGCACAGAAATGTTTCTTCTTCTTTGGTATTCTAGAATAGAGTGTATAAAACTAGTATTAATGTTTTCAGTGTTTAGTAGAATTCTCCTGTGCAATCACATGGACCAGGAGCTTTCTTTTTTCAAGGCCTTTTAAATGTCAACCCCAATTTCTTTAATAATTATTGGATTCTTCAGATGATAAATATATTTGATTGAGTTTTGTAGTTGGTGGTTTTCAAAGAGTTGATCCATTTCATCTCAATTGTCACATATATGTGCATAGGATCTTTCTTTTGTACTAGGAATTAAACCCAGGGGTGCTTAACCACTGAGCAACATCCCCAACCCTTTTTATTTTTATTTTGAAACAGGCTCTCACTGAGTTGCTTAGGGACTTGCTAAATTGCTGAGGCTGGCCTTGAACTCTTGATCCTCCTGCCTCAGCCTCCCAAGCTGCTGGGATCACAAGCCAGTGCCACTACACCTGGCTCATAGGGTTCTTTATAGAATTATTTTCCTTTCAGTGTCACAGGATCTGTAGTAAGATTTGTTGTCTCATTTGTGATATTAGTGACTTCTTTTATCTTAGTCAGTCTTGCTATATGTTTATGAATTATATTGATCTTTTCAGAGAAATAGCTTTTTGCTTCATTGATTCTATTGTTTTCGTATTTTCAATTTCATTGACTTCTGCTCTTTATTATTTCCTTACTTCTTGTTGCTTTGAATTTATTTTGCTTTGCTTTTCCTAGTCTCTTAAGATAGGAGCTTATCTGATTGTTTTGAAATCCTACCTCTTTTCTTTTTTTAATATTTATTTTTTAGTTGTAACTAGGCACAATATTTTTATTTTATTTATTTGTTTTTATGTGATGCTGAGAATCGAACCCAGGCCCTCGAACGTGCTAGATAAGCACTCTACCACTGAGCTACAACCCCAGCCCCCCCTACCTCTTTTCTAATGTAAGCATTTAGTGCTATAAAATTTCCTGCTAGCACAGATTAGAATCCACAAATCTAATGTTTTTGGAGTTTTTTGTTTTGGTGTGGTTTTTGTACTGGGAATTGAACCCAGGGGCATTAACTACTGAGCCACATCCCCAGACCTTGTTTTGTATTTTATTTAGAGACAGGGTCTCACTGAGTTGCTTAAGCCCTCGCTGAGTTGATGAGGCTAGCTTTGAACTCATGATCCTCCTGCCTCAGCTTCCCTCCTGAGCCACTGGGATTACAGGCCTGTGCCACCACACTGGGCTGTATTTTTGTTTTCATTTTTAAAAAATTCTCTCGAGACTTTGTTTTTAACCTATGTATTAATGAGAAGTGTGTTGCCTCATTTTCAAGTATTTGGAGATTTTCCTTGTAGACTTTATTATTATATTCTGTGTGAATTCAATTCTTTTACATTTGTTGAAGTTTGTTTTATGACCCAGAATATGGGATGCCTTGGTGAATGTTTCATGGGTATTTGAAAAGAATGTGAGTTATGCTACTGTTGGGTAGAGTGTCCTATAAATTAGATCCTGTTGCTTTATGGTGTTGTTGATTCTATCATCTTGCTGATTTTCTATAGTAGTTTTATTGCTGAGAGGAATATATTGAAGTCTCCAACTATAAATGTGAATTTGTCTTTTTTTTTTTTAAGAGAGAGTGAGAGAGAGGGGGGCACAGAGAGAGAAAGAGAGAATTTTAACATTTATTTATTTTTTCTTAATTCTCGGCGGACACAACATCATTATTGGTATGTGGTGCTGCTGGGGATCGAACCCGGGCCGCACGCATACTAGGCGAGCGCGCTACCGCTTGAGCCACATCCCCAGCCCCCCGAATTTGTCTTTTTCTTTCAGTTCTATCACATTTTATTTTTCCTTTTGATACCAGGGAATGAACCCAGGGGCGATTAGCCACATTAGCCACATTCCCAGTGGCTTTTAATTCTTATTTTGAGACAGGGTCACACTAAATTGCTTAGGGACTGGCTAAGTTGCTGAGGCTGGCTTTGAACTTGTAATCCTTCTGCCTCAGCCTCCCAAGCCACTGGGATTACAGGTGTGTGCCACTGCGCCTAGCAGTTCTATTAGATTTTACTTCATGTATTTTGTTTACTGGTGTATGTACATTTAGGATTCTACGTCTTATTGGGAAATTGACCCAATTATCATTATATAACATCCTTCTTTTTCCTGATAATTTATTTTGCTTTAAAGTCTACTTTGCCAGATATTACTTTATAACTACCCCTACTTTTAAAAATTAATATTTGTGTGCCTGTGTTATTATGTTTGAAGAGTTTCTCATAGACAGTACATAGTGGGGTTTTAAAAATCTATTTATGGGTTTTCTGTCTTTTTAAAAAATATTTTTTAGTTGTCAATGGACTTTATTTTGTTTATTTATATGCGGTGCTGAGAATTGGACCCAGTACCTCACACAGACTAGGCAAGCATTCTACCACTGAGCCATAATCCCAGCCCAAGTTGTCTGTCTTTTAAGTCATTTATTTAGACTATTTAACCTGAACATAATTACTGATACTTCAGGGCTAAATCTAACATTTTGTTATTTGATTTCTATCTATTCCCTCCATTTCTCATTCCTGTTTTCATTTTCTTGCCTTCCTGTGGGTTACTTGAAATTTTTTTAGAATTCCTTTAGATTTATTGTTTTTTGAGTCCATCATTTTGCACAGTTTTCTCTCTCTTTTTTTGGGGGGGGCACTGGGGATTGATTTGGGGGGAATTTACCACTGAGCTACATCTCTAGCCCTTTTTAATTTTTTTTTTTATTTTGAGTCAGAGTCTCACTAAGTTGTAGAGGCTAGCTGGCCTGGAACCTGCAATTCTCCTGCCTCATCCTCCTGAGTAACGGGGATTATAGGTATGTGCCATTGCTCTCTACTAGTTTCCTTAATGTTTGTTCTAGGCATTAAAATATATGTATGTAACTAATCATACTCTATAGTTACCAACGTTTTACTACCTCTACTAAAGTATAAAAATTCCATTTTCATTTATATCCCTTTACCCTCCCACTTTTGAAGTATAATTTTCTTATCTATTTCCTCTATGTACATTGAATCCAATATCAGATGGTATTATGATTTTTGCTTCAACAATTCAACCTGATTTTAAAAAATTCACAAGGATAGAGAGAGGGAGCATGGGAGGAATAGATGAACTCTAGATAGGGCAGAGGGGTTGGAGGGGAAGGGAGGGGGCATGAAGTAATTAATGATGGTGGAATGTGATGATCATTATTATCTAAAGTACATGTATGAAAACATGAATTGGTGTGAATATACTACGTATACAACCAGAGATATGAACAATTGTGCTCTATATGTGTAATAAGAATTGTAATGCATTCCACTGTCATATATAAATAAAAAACTCACAAGGAATAGGATAGCATATTATATTTATCTTGATTTTTACATATTTCATTGTTTTCCTTCCTTTCTAAAGTTCCAACCCACCTTCTGGTATAATTCCCTTTTTATTTAGAGAACTTCCTTTAGCCATTCATTAAGGGTACATCTACTAGAGAAATTTTTATAAATTTTCTGTCATCTGAGAATTTCTTTATTTCTCCCTTCATTCTTGAAGGATATTTTCTTTTTTTCCAGAACTTTATAAAATTTGTTCTTTTTAGTTATACATGACAGTAGTGTGTATTTGGACATATCGTATATACATAGAGTATAACTTCCCATTCTCATAGTTGTACATGATGTGGAGTTACAGTGGTTGTGTATTCATATGTGAACATAGGAAAGTTATGTCCTATTCATTCTATTTTGTCTCCCACTTCTATACCCCCTCCCTTCCCCACATTCTCCCCTGTCCAATTTGGTGAAATCCTCTCAATTATGAGTCGGCATCTGCATATCAGAAAAAAATTCAGCCTTTGGTTTTTTGGGGATTGGCTTATTTCACTTAGCATGATAGTCTCCAGTTCCATCCATTTACTGGCAAATGCCATAATTTCATTCCTGAAGGATATTTTCACTGAACATGGAATTTATACTTGACAGTTCATTTCTTTCGTCATTTGAAAAATGTACCACTTCCTTCTGGCCTCTCTGGTTTCAGATGAGAAATCTTCTATCATTTAAATCAGTGTTCCTCTATAGGTAATGCTTGTTTTTCTCTCTAGCTACTTTCAGGATTTTTTAATCTTTAATTTACAGAAGTTGGTTATGATGTGTCTCCGTGTAGATATTTTTGGGTTTTCCTGGCCTACTTTTGTGGGCTACAGTACCAGTGACAATTCAGTTTTTAGGACTCTGGCAGTGCTATTCTGGTCTGCTTTGTTTGTGTGTTACTCAGAAGCTGCCTTGAATACCTGAGTGGTATGCCACACTGCAGTTCAGTTGTTAGACCTGCTGGCTTGGTGATCTAGTAAGTTTCACATTTGGGTCAGACAGGTGTCTTTCCAAGACTTCCCAGGCAGATTTAAAGAATCCTTTTCTTCAGCTCCCTGCTCTCCGCGATCCTTCCCTCCCTCTAATTGGGAGGGTGAGGGGCACCAGCTGCTGCTGGCAGACAGGGTGAAAGTCCAGACCCTTCACAGCCTCCGCTGGCATGGCAACAGCGGCGGGGAGCGGGAGCACCTGTCTGCATCTTCTGCTGATGCCGGGTGGAGGGGAGTGGCAGATGTCCAGACTCCCCACGAGCTCTCTGCTGACACCACTGGCAAGAGAGGAAAGTGCCACCCCACTGCATGCCATGTGGTGGGGGTCGGGAGATCAGATTGTCACTTGATTCTCTAATGATGCCAGCGGGAAATGAAAAGTGCCTCCTTGGGCTATCTAGTGCCACGGGATGGAATCAGGCTTAAAGTGCTAACTGACTACCTGCTGCTGCTGTGGGGAAAGCGATCTGGGCTCCTTGTTGGGTAGCTGCTGCTTCCAGACAGGCTGAGCACTCCTCCCCCAGCTGCCTGGTGCGAATGGGGCTCCTGCTGGCTCTTGGCTGATGCCGCCAGCGGGGGAGGGAAGTGCTTCCCCAGGCTGCCTGGTTCCTCTGGGACTCCCGCTCAATCTTGGCTAGCGCTCCCAGCTGCATGTGGTCACGGACCGGACCGGGGGACAATATCTCTTAGTCCTTACTCAGTCTCTGCTGACACTGTAGCATTTGGCTTGGATAGGGCTGGTGTTGGCAAAAATATTTTTCTTTTGCTACTCTGGGTTTCTCTACTTTCCCAGTCCATTGGCCACACATAACAGGTTTTCTTCTCTTCTGTTTTGTTTTGTCTTCTGCTCTGATTTGAGATTCTAGGTTGCAGGTCTGTCCAACACTCAATGTGAGACATGTGGAAGATAAAAATAAAAGCCCTAGCATTCACCCTAGTGTCATTCTTCAAGTCCCCATGTTTCTTTCCATTCCCAAAGGTATCTAATCAGTCTGATTTCCTCTTGCTGTTATCCAGAATTCCATTATGATGGTCTTCTGTATTATTTCCAGGGATTCTAGTTGTATTTAGTAGGGAAGAGCAAGGAGAAATGAGTCTATGCCATCTTGTCTTAAACTTGAGGTTACCTTATATCTTAAGAAAAATTAATAGAATGAATAATGAGATTTGTGTTTCAGTTGGAAAAAAAATTGGATGTTGGGAGTTCTGACTTCAGTTTGCACTTTAAGACAGAACTATTTTTCTTTCTTTTTTCATTTATAAAATGAGACTGATAATGCTTAGAGTTTGGTGGAGAGTTACTTGCAGAAGACTTAAGTGATTGTTTTTCTCTTTGTTGAGCCACTGGTTGATGAAACTGGATGCAAGATCTTTACATTGCTTGTCTATGGTACATGCACTATGCTGGTATAACTTGCCAAAAATGGGCTCAGGGGAGAAAAAATGAAAAAAAAAAGAAATATAGAGAAGTAAATGATCACTCTTGAGAAGACCTCTCTTCTTTTCTCTCCTATTTCTTTCTTGATTATCATACCACAAATTTCACATGATAAAAATCAATAAATAGACCCCATTTTCCTTAGACAAGCAAAATACCCAATTCCACATGAATTCATCTGTCTGCACTGTGATATGTATGCAAATCTACAAACAAATGGCTGGAAGGATACAGACCAAAGTGATAATGATAGTTACTAATGGGGAGTAAAGATTGAAGAGGATTTTAGATTTATCTCCATTTTTTCCCTGGGAAAATAAAATGCTATATTCTTTGTGTAGTTAACAACTAATAAAACTGCCCATACGATGCTAAACCACGAGTCTGAGACTGAAAAAAATATAAGATATACCCCTCTTTTTCTCAGTCAAAAATTATTTCACACTCGTGAAACCTGGCAACACCTACCATTTGTTCAAAATTTTACCACCATGACTCACAAGAGCATTTTCAGATAAAATTAGGCAAATTAATGATTATTCAACTAATAAAGCAATTATAAATATCTGCATTTATTGTTGATATGATAGCATGTTTGGTATTCATTTGTACACAATACAAAGGAACCTGCAGTGAGAATGTCTTTATAGTCAGTGCAGTAAATTAATGGGCACTGGAAAGCTCACTTGAGTCTCCCCTACCTTTTTAAAAAATATTTATTTTTTAGTTTTAATTGGCCATAATACCTTTATTTATTTATTTATTTATCTGGTTGTATACAAAGTATATTCACACAATTTGTGTCTTCATACATGTATTTTGGATAATAATGACCATCACATTCCACCATCATTTCTAACTCCATGCCCCCTCCCTTCCCCTCCAACCCCTCTGCCCTATCTAGAGTTCATCTATTCCTCCCATGCTCCCTCTCCCTACCCCACTATGAATCAGTCTCCTTATATCAGAGAAAACATTCGGCATTTGGTTTTTTGGGATTGGCTAACTTCACTTAACATTATCTTCTCTAACTCCTTCCATTTACCTGCAAATACCATGATTTTATTCTCTTTTATTGCTGAGTAATATTCCATTATGTATACATGGCACATTTTTAATCCATTCATCTATTGAAGGGCATCTAGGTTGGTTCCACAGTTTACCTATTGTGAATTGTGCTGCTATAAACATTGATGTGGCTGTGTCCCTGTAGTATGCTGTTTTTAAGTCCTTTGGGTATAGACTGAGGAGAGGGATAGCTGGGTCAAATGGTGATTCCATTCCCAATTTTCTAAGAAATCTCCATACTGCTTTCCATAATGGCTGCACCAATTTGCAGTCCCACCAGCAGTGTATGAGTGTACCTTTTCCCCCACATCCTTGCCAATATTTATTGTTGATTATATTCATAATAGCTGCCATTCTGACTGGAGTGAGATGAAATATTAGAGTGTTTTTTTAAATATTAATTTTTTTAGTTGTAGTTGGACACAACACCTTTATTTCACTTGTTTATTTTTTTGTATGTGGTGCTAAGGATTGAACCCAGGGTCTTGCACGTGCGAGGTGAGCGGTCTGCCACTGAGCCACAACCCCAGCCCCCTTAGAGTGGTTTTGATTTGCATTTCTCTAATTGCTAGAGATGATGAACATTTTTTCATAGATTTGTGTATTGATTATATATTATCTTCTGAGAAGATGCAAGCTCTTTACATTGCTTGTCTATGGTACATGCACTGAGAAGTGTCTGTTCAGGTCCTTGGCCCATTTATTGATTGGATTATTATTATTTTTTTTTTTTGGTGCTTAGCTTGTTGAGTTCTTTATATACCCTAGAGATTGGTGCTCTGTCTGATGTGTGAGGGGTAAAGATTTGCTCCCAAGATGTAGGCTCTCTATTCACCTCACAGATTGTTTCTTTTTCTAAAAAGAAACTTTTTAGTTTGACTCCATCCCATTTATTTACTCTTGATTTTAATTCTTGCACCAAAGGAGTAAGGAAGTTGGGGCCTATCCCACATGATGGAGATTAGGGCCTACTTTTTCTTCTATTAGACGCAGAGTCTCTGGTTTTATTCCTAAGTCCTTGATCCATTTTGAGTTGAGTTTTGTGCATGGTGAGAGACGGGGGTTTAATTTCATTTGGTTGCATATGGATTTCCAGTTTTCTCAGCACCATTTGTTGAAGAGGCTATCTTTCCTCCAATGCATGTTTTTGGCACCGTTGTCTAATATAAGATAATTGTAATTTTGTGGGTTAGTCTCTGTGTCCTCTATTCTGTACCATTCGTCTACCAGTCTGTTTTGGTGCCAATACCATGCTGTTTTTGTTACTGTTACTCTGTAGTATAGTTTAAGGTTTGGTATAGTGATGCCACCTGCTTCACTCTTCCTGCTAAGAATTGCTTTAGCTATTCTGGGTCTCTTATTTTTCCAAATGAATTTCATGATTGCTTTGTGTTTTTCAATGATGAATATCTATTTATTTTTATGTGGTGCTGAGGATCAAACCCAGATCCTCACACATGCTAGGCAAGTGCTCTACCACTGAGCCACAGTCCCAGCCCTCTTCCCTACCTTTGATATCCAAAATACTCTTACCATATGGAGATATTCTGCAAAAAATACTGGAGAGAATTTTTAACTCACAGGACTTCACTTGTGAAGGCTATATTCATGGAAGGGAAAAAAATCAATATTTTGGCGTATCTACTGTTTCAAGTGTTTAATTTATAGTTTCTCACCTAATTCTTCCCGAGCCCTCAAGATAGTAATCATTATTTGTATTTTACAGGTAAGCAAATGAAGCTCAGAGAGAAAATAAATTGCTCAAGGTCATTAGTGGACAGTAAGTACATTTCAAAACAAAAATACTTTCTAGTCTTGCATAGGTTTGAGTATTTCAAAGCACCCATCATTTCTGTGTCAAAAGAGTAGAAAAAGCCAACGAACCTAGCCTAGTACTCACTAAACACTTATGGCATGAGAAAAATGAATTATAGGTGAAATATTTCTCAAAATCCTTCCTTTTTATGTGATGACTTATTTGAAGACCTAATTTTCTTAGCACCTAACACTTTAGTGTAATCAAGCAATAGCATACACCCAGTGAATGAGTTATAGTCAGTGTAGCTTCCTTTTGCCAGGTGGTTAATGACCTTTATAGACCAAATATGTGTCAAAGCCAATTGGTGATATTACACTCTTCTTGGAAGCCTGTCTGAGCTTGTGATTTATTTTCACGAAGAACAAAGTGTTCAGAAGTGGAAGATAAAAACAAAATGAAACACCAAACATCACTATAGTGGTCAGTTTTATGTGTCAACATGAGTAGGCCATAGTCCCTAGTTACTCAATTAAACACTAATCTAGGTGGTGTTGTGAAGGTGTTTTGTAGATATGATTCAAGTATACAACCAGTATGAATTTAATTGAGGAAAAGTATCCTAAATAATCTGTTGGGTCTGATTCAGTCAGTTGAAGGCCTTAATTAGCAGAACTGGTCTTCCCTCAAGAAGAAATTCTGCTCTCTAAACTATGTGTGTGTTTATAAATGATTCTGTTTCCTGGTGGAATCCTGAGTGACACAATCAGTCATTTGTACACACACATACACACACATAAATCCAGAATCTATATACACTTACAGAAAAATTAATTTTCCCTGAACACTGTATTCTTTTTAATTTTTTTTTTAGGTACTGGGGGTTGAACTCAGGGGCACACAACCACTGAGCCACATCCCCAGCCCTATTTTGTATTTTATTTAGAGACAGGGTCTCACTGAGTTGCTTAGTGCCTCAACATTGCTGAGGCTGGCTTTGAACTCATGATCCTCCTCCCTTGGCCTCCTGAGCTGCTGGGATTACAAGCGTGAGCCACCATGCCTGGCTGTATTTTTTTCTTTAAATTGGATTTTTCTAAATCAGAAATTTCAATGGGATTAAGAAAATGCCCTATTCCAGAGAGTGCTCAATTTCAGAGAAAAGCCATCCTTGTCCATATTAGAAGTAAACTGTATTACGTGATTGTGTGTGGCTTAGAGGAGAGTTGTTCTCTTGGGAACCAACATCTATGTGAGTTCTCAGAAGTCTCTGTATTCAGTTTCTGAAGATAGAAGCACTGGAGCCTTATGGGACAGAAGCCCATGGAAACTGCTCCAGGCTTCCTTCTATGTATGTGGTATCCAAGTCCATCTATAAATCCTGCATGCCTGATGCGGTTCAAGAACCAGTATTTTCAAGATCACTACAACAATAATTTTGCCACTTAAGTTCTCCAGAAATTTATTTGGAATTTTTTTTCTTCTCTGTGAGACATTACCCAAATGTTCTCCTCCCACTCTTTATTCCCCCAAAGAAACTTTTGGGTTACTTTTGGAAATGTTTTTAATTTTTTTCCCTGCTGTCTTTTTAACAGTTATTTTTACTCATATATTTACTTAAAGCCGATCTTCTTTCAGCAGTGATTTAATGTGGCTGACATAGATGCATTAAATGTAGCACAAACATAGAACTAAAATTGGTAGGGGGTGGAAAGAAAGTAAAGAAGGGATATAAAATGAGTAAGAAAAAAGAAAGTAAAGAAAAAGGAAAACAGAGGACATAAATAAATAGTATAATTGTCTAATAAAATTTATGTGGCTCAAAATTTCTCTAGCAGTTAGAAGGGAAAAATAAGATGAATTACACACTTCAAAAGATCCATGAGAGAAAAACCAAACCAACTGTTTAAGAGAATTAAAACTATTTTTGGTGAAAGACAGGCATTCCCCTAGGGGTTACTGTGGTATTCTCATCGTATTGCTTTCTTTAAACAGAAGACAAAGCAATGTCTCTTACTCTAAGCACCATGCAGAGGTTCAAAAAAATGAAGTCTTCATATGCCTTAATTAATGTTTGACTCAGGAACTTACTTTGGAAGCTGGGGGTATGGCTCAGTGAAGGAGCACTTACCTGGCATGTGCAAGGTCCTGGGTTCAATCTCCAGCATTGCAAAAAAAGAAAGAAAAAGAATCTACTTTGTTCCATGGAGGTAGTCAGATGTGGAGTGTCAGAGATCACGGATGTTCCTGAAGTGTTGACCTGTGTGGGTGTCAGAGGTCAAACGGAATAAGGAGGGTATACACATATGGTGGTGGTGGGGTGCTCCCCAGCCTGGGACATTGGAGTATGTGTCAGGTAAAGAGTGTCTCTTGTCTGTCTGTAGTATATTTGAAACCAAACAGATTGTAAGTTTCGTGCAGCAAATAGTGATAGCTGCTTATCCAGTATCCATTCTTTTCATCCTTTCTGTCAGAAATTCAATTTTTCAGAGAGATAATGTACTAAGTAAAAATACTCACCTCCTTAGACTCCCTTGAAGCTAGGATAGCCATGTGACCCAGCTCTGACAAATGAGACATAAGTGAGACTTATAGGAAAGTAATTGTTTTCTTAATGAAAAGGGACAGACTGAGTTGCTATTTTGTCAATTATCTGCATTTTTGTGTGTGTGTGTGTGTGTGGTACTGGGAACTGAAACCAGGGCCATGCACATACTAGGCAAGTACTCTATCACTGAGCTATACCCCCAGCTCATTTTATTTTTTAAATAAAAAATTTGGTGCTGGGGATGGAACCCAGTGCCTTACCCATTCTAGGTAAACACTATTACTGAGCTACACTCCCAGACCTTTTTAGATTTATTTTGAGATATAGTCTCACTGAGTTGCCCAGGCTGGCCTCTAACTAGCAATCCTTCTGCCTCAGTTTCCCTAGTAACTGGGGTACAGGCTTGTGCCACCATGCCTGATCCTGCCCCAATTCCTTTCTAGAAAACAGTCACAATACTTAGTAGCACGAGAGAGATCTTTTTAAAATATTTTTTTTAGTTGTCGATGGACCTTTATTTAATTAATTGATTTATATGCAGTGCTGAGAATCAAACCCAGTGCCTCACACATGCTACACAAGTGCTTTACCACTGAGCTATAAACCCAGACCAGATTCTTATCAGCATTTAAAAAATTATTACAGGGCAGAGGTTGTAGCTCAGTGGTACAGCACTTGCCTAGCATGTGTGAGGCAGTGGGTTTGATTCTCAGCACTGCATATAAATAAACTAAAGGTATATTGACAACTAAAACAATATTTTTTTTAAAAAATTACATGTTTAGGATGGCGGAGTAGGAAGACAGAAGGACCCTAGGACTTTAAAGACACTGCTGAGCTCCTTGGGTTGCCTACTTCATGACTTTGAATTAAATAACCACAACTGGCAAATTATTGATTATTTTTACCCTGCTAATAATTCTCTCCACCCTCCTACAGGCATCTACGGTATTCAACTCATGCTAGGTATTCACTGAGTTACTAATTTAGTGCATTAGTGTACTAGAGTCCCCTCAAATGTGTTCAACTTTGAATTCATCCAACTAGTTTTTGCCTTAGGTAGTATCTGACTTCCTGAGGCCAAAAAGGATGAGTATGTAAGTCTTGATATCTGTCCACAGGAAGTTTTGTGTTGTTTTGAAAAAATAAGACAAGAAAAAATATACTTCAAGGTTTTATATGATTAAAGAGGAGAACTAACACCAGGACTAGTTTTTTCACTTTATTTCATTGATTGCTCAAAATAACTGCAAAACATTTCAGAGATGAGGAAACAAAAGCCATTACATAGATGGTGGAGGAGATCTTCATCGGTGACATGTAGCAGCATGTAAGTCAAACTCAGGTCTGATGGTTTTCAAATCCATACTTGTTCTTTGGAACTCTGATAAGACTAGTCTAAACAATCAGGAGTCATTTGCTTCCTGGAGGATGGAGAATTTGGCTAAGTCCTGAAGGATGGGCAAATCTTAAAGGATGGTATAACTGTCATCAGTGGAAAAAGAGATACATCATGACACATTCAATAGTCAGGAGGACAAAATGGCTAAAGAAGAAGATTGAGTTCTTTAAACAATACCAAGGTTAATTTTGGGAAAGGGCCTTGTGTATAGTTGCTGCTCAGTTTTTTATGTGGTTCTTGTTCTTTTAGAAAGTGCTCCATTTCCTCAAAATGAAGGCATGCATCATTTGGATTACTCAAAAAGCTGACAATCTTGCTGGAAAGACTTAAATTAAGAATTCCAGGGTTGGGGATGTGGCTCAAGCAGTAGTGCTCTTGCCTGGCATGCACAGGGTGCTGAGTTTGATCCTCAGCACCACATAAAAATAAAAAATGTTGTGTCCACTGAAAACTAAAAAATAAATATTAAAAAAATTCTCTCTCTCTCTGTCTCTCTCTCTCTAAAAAAAAAAAAAAAAAAGAATTCTAAAATAGAAAGTGTCACAAGAGGGGCTGGGGCTGTAGCAGCTCAGTGATAAAGCGCTTGCCTTGCATATGTGAGGCACTGGGTTCAATCCTCAGCACCACATAAAAATAAATAAAGATACTGTGTGTTTATCTACAACTAAATAAATATTTAAAAAAAAGAAAGAGTCACAAGATGATACAAGACTAGTGATAACAAAATGACCCCCAAAGGCTGTGCCTTTTTACACTATGGTTTGAGGGATGCACAGGAGGAAGCAAACAGAAAAGATTGCAAGTAGACATCTCAATTAGGAGGCTATGTGTACTCACCATGGGGTCAGTAGTATACCTCAGGGTAGTAAAGATGGGCATAAAAGGAGATGATGGTAAAGAGAAACATTTAAGAAAAAACAGGCCTAGGGCTGGGGCTGGAGCTCAGTGGTAGAGCACTTGCCTAGCATGTGTGAGGCACTAGGTTCAATTCTCAGCACCACATTAAATAAATAAAGGTCCACTGGCAACTAAAAATAAATAAATATATATATATATATATATATATTTTTTTTAAAAAAACAGGTCTAATTAAGAGCTGCTGAGCATGGTGAAAAAGAAAATCTCAGATGACCCCAAAATGTCAGTGGTGTAAATGAGATACTACATGTCATCAGTAGAACGGGAGATGCTAGGACATGGAGACCATCCAGGAAGGAGGAATTTGATGCATTCAGTTCAGTATATCGTGGGACCAGAAGAACCATTATTTAATTATTCAAGTGAACACATTTGGTAGAAAGTTAACCTTGAGTCAGATGAATGGCTGTGCTTAGTAGTGATGGTAAAGCTGTGAGAAGGTTCATGTACCTCAAGGAAGAAATATAGCCCTTCCCTACCCCAGCCCTTTTTATTTTTTATTCTGAGATAGGGTCTTACTAAGTTGTTTAGGGCCTTGCAAAGTTGCTTGGGCTGGCCCTAAACTTGTGATCCTCCTGCCTCAGCCTCCAAAGTTGCTGGGATTACAAGTGTGTACCACAGCTCCCAGCTGATCTTTGGGATTTTTACTATCTATTGTCAAAAGAAAATGGATCAGTTTGTATAGTTGGTCAGACACAAATAATGCTAATTTCTCAGTTTAGCAATTATAATGAGTGCTTGTTAAATATGTGGTATGAAATTATGTTGTTTCAAAATAATAAAAAAAAATTTTCAGAATACCTGGCTAAAGAAGCTTCCCTTTCATCCCCTTGCCTCTTATAGGTAACTTATACTGGTTTGTGTTTGTCCTTTCAGTGGTTCTTTATGCATAGTGTGTACAATATTCCAGACCTTGATTTCGCCTCAGTACAAAGAGATAAATTTTTGCTTTTGTTGTTGTTTTTAAACTCATGCTTATTTGAATGTTTTTCTCTGTTCATCTTTGATCTTTTTTCCACTGTTAATGCTTTATACAATTAACACATTAAGGCTTTCTAATTTCCCGGATGGTCATATGTATTTTGAAAAACAGCCCCCAAGACATATCGTTTTTCCTCTGGAAGAGTAGTAACCAGAGAGTTGGTTTAGACGCCAACTTACACATTCGCTTTGTTCTTTAGAGGAAAGGTGGCTCAAGAGTTCTCTTCTCTCCTCCTACCTTCCTACCCGAAGGGAGTGGTTAGACTGGATTGGGAAGATTCCAGGATACTAAACTGAACTACAGTTAAAGAATATGGAACTTTCAGAGGAGTAAAGAGCTAAGTGGATGTTTCCATCTTCTGTCAGGAAGCTCCCTTTTGCTTAATCCTCCCTTTGTGGCAGCCATGCCTAGAAGCAGCAGCTCCCAAGCCATTAAGACAAACTTACTTTCTTTCCATTCTTCCTCTTTAGTGCTCATAGAAAGAGCCTTGTCACATCAGTGGATAAAGAGCCAGACCTAGAATGTGGGCTTCAGGGGCCTCAGGCCTATGCAGCATAGGAAAATGGCTATCATCAGCCTCATTCCTTACAGTTCTATACTGGAGTTTGAGGCCAAAATCCCAGCGAATGATAAAGGGTTACTTTGCTTTGTATTACACTCTGCGCATAGATTTCCCTGAGACCTCTTAGAAACAGGTAATAGGGCAGAATTCAGGCTCTACTCTATCTTGGCCATATATATCCTAAGCCATTTTGGTCTAATCCCTTCTGAATGATCCTCAGTTCCAAATTTCAAACATTTGATCAAAAACAAAACAAGTACTTGACCCACGTTTCAATTTCTATATCTTTCAAAAGAGACCAATAGGGGCTAGGATTGAGGCTCAGTGGTAGAGTGCTCGTCTAGCACATGTGAGACACTGGGTTCAAATCTTAGCACCACATAAAAATGAAATAAAGATACTGTGTCCACCTACAACTAAAAAAATAAATACTTTAAAGGGACCAATAATATAGTCTTCACACGTGTGATGTGAAGTTTAAGTGACTCAATGTATGCAAAATACATAACACAATGCCTGGCTATTATAGCAGGTGCTCAATAAACAGTTGCTATTAGTTTTACTCTGATTATTACTGAACATTACAATGCCATGGTTAAGAGCAGAGGTTTTAGAATTAGAGTGCTCTCTGGCCTTGGATCCAGACTCTGTACTTAGCATCTGTTTGGCCACAGGCAAGTTAGCTAAACTCTAAAGCTTCAATTTCCTCAATCATAAAAACATGGATAGTAACAGTACCTTTTAGGGTTGCTGAGAGATTTCATATGTACACTGCTTAACATAGAGCCTGATATATAAGTAGTTGCTGTATCTTAGAAGCATTTCAAAACCCAAACCCATTTAATTTCTGTCATTCAGATAAAGTTGGAGGTACCTCTTTACATATGCTGGAGGAGGTGGGATGCAACATTTACTCATAAAATGCACTTACACTATTGTAAATTTTAAAATGTGTTGAGGGTAAGGCTGGGTGTAGTGGTGCACATCTGTGATCCCAATGACTTGGGAGGCTGAGGCAGGAGGATCACAAATTCAAGGCCAGCCTGAGCAACTTAGTGAGGCCCTAAACAATTCAACAAGAATTTGACTCAAAATTAATTAAATAAATAAAAAGGGCTGGGGACGTGGCTCAGTGGTTAAGTGACCCTGGGATCAGTCCTCAGTAAAATAAATAAATAAATAAATATCTTGAGAGCAGACCTTGTGTTATGTGTTTTCCCCCCCACAATTTAAAAAATTACACTCACAGAAACAAATTTTATAAGGGTGAAGGAAGGACACTATCTGAGTAAGCATCTACTGTGTTCTGTGGCTTACATTTTTCCTTATATTTAATACTATCGAAAACAGTCACAACAGAGCGGGGGTTGTAGTTCAGTTGAAGAGCACTTGCTTAGCATGTGTGAGGCACTGGGTTCAGTCCTCAGCACCATATAAAAATAAATAAATAAAATAAAGGTATTAAAGAATAATCACCAACAGTACCTATATGTAGTATTATCAAATTTGGCATGAACAATACCATATAAGCCTTAAATGTTGTCCTATCTACAGTGTTACTGTAACTGCCAAGCATTTATTTGCTCTACAAATATATGTTAACAATAAAGGATTTACTATATACCTGACCAAAGATATGTAAAGGAGTCAGCATTTATTTTTTTTTGGTATTTCAAGCAGCTGAGATCTGGCTCAAGTCAGAAACTAGCTTTGGACTCTTCAAATTTAAGGACCACATTAATGCACATGGTTTTCTTTTTTCTGTGTTATGCTACCTTTAAAACAGTAATGGGAAGTGGGTGATAACATGCCACCTGAATTCTGGTCTATTTCTACCATTGACTCAATGCAAAGAAATGCTTTCTAAATAAGAAAATTATAAAATGGTACAGGCCTGTAATCACAGCTACTCAGGAGGTAAAAGCAGAAAATTTACAAGTTTGAAGCCAGCCTCAGAAGCTTAGCAAAATTCTATCTCAAATTTTAAAATTGTTTTAAAAGAAATTACAATTAAGCCTCATCAATGTATTAATACCGAGGAAACAGAAAGAAAAAACATTTAAAGTAAATCAGAGTGTAAATTTAGAATTATACTTTTATTTCAAATTTTAGATTTTTAGCCTTTATTCTAGGAAGGAAAGAAAAGCCATTGTTAGCAACATTCACCCCCAAAATTGGAACTACCCGAACACTTTCTTCGACAGTCTTGCACATTTTATTGATGATACCAGTGCTCATCCCTGAACACCCCAATGGAAAGATGTCAAAAGATAAAGAGGATAACAGATCTGAGAGGGATCAAATGACTAACTGTTCTCACAAGCCCAAAGCAAGTATCTGACTGCTTTTTCATTTTAACTGAGTCCCAGCATCAACAAATCACCACTCTGGCTTTATGTAATATGTTTCCCAATTGAATAAAAGAAGCTTGAATATAAAAACACTGCAGATAAAAATTTAAGTCAGAAACTTCCGTGCTTTTATCTGTTTCCAAAGAACATTACTGATATTCTTAAAGTTTCCCAGGAGCCTTAGTGGGCAGAAACTTGTAATTACTACTTCAACATGAAGCAGACCAAAAAAAAGTAGCTTTATAGGCTGTTTTTCCCCCAAAAAAATCAATCAAGGAGAGGAATAAGGAGAGGAATTACAAAAGAGACTAAAATCTGATCTGTAGAATGAAACACTAGATTATGACCCATTTAATCAAAAGTATGTGTTAAACATTGATCACTTTACTGGATCCTAAGTCCCATTGAAGTAATACAAAGATTTCCAAGTCTTGATTCTAGGGCTTGGGGACCTAACAGTCTAAGATGGAGCTTCTGAAAATTTAATGTGTATGTGAATACCCTGAATATTTATTAGTAGATGATTACCCTACAGATCTGGAGTGGGGCTGGGGATTCTAATCAGTTCTTAGGTGGTGCTGATGCTGCAGGTCCACTTCGAGTAGCAAGAGAGGCATGGATAAAGAAATGGAATAATGTGTTAGGCATTTGGAAATCTATATGGAATACTATGTGAGCACCAAGCAAGGAATGGGCTTTGTATCTGTGTTAGAAAAGGCTTCACATAGGAAGAGACTGCTGGGATGAGTCGTATTTTCCTAGTAATCACCAAGAGGAAGTCAAGGGTCCTACACTACAGTTCATTTACTATATGGTGAGCTGGACAGGCCATCTAGACTTCCAACCCTCAGTTGTCTTTCTCATTTGCAAAATAACAGATTGAAAAAATCAAACCCTTCATGGCCCTATAAATGGACAACTCTCATTAGATAAATTTTAAAATCATTTAATATAAGAAGATCTGTTTAAAAGTTAGGGTGAAAGAGTATAAAAGGTTCTATTAATGAGCCTAACAAACTGACCTACAAATGAAAGTACATCAATCAATAAGAAAACAGCACTTAAGCCTTAACAGCCTCTTACACTTGTGTTTTCCTATTCAGCTGCCTACTTGTAGCCAGGCATGTGGCCTCACAGCTGAACTATTTTAAAAGAACACCACACTCATTTGCTCAGCACAATAATACTTAACATTTATAAAGTACCTTTCATTTTCAAGGTACTTTACAAACATCAGTTAATTACTTGTCACACAATTTGCAAGTTAATTTTCATTAGTCCAATTACAAGTGGACTAGATTAAATTAAAACAGTGAAGGCAGGTCACAGAGGGAGGATCAGAGCCAAGGTGAGAATGCTGGGGGCTCTTTACTGCCTATGCTCATAATTTATTTGTAGGTGAGAACTAGCCCTCACCAGGAAAGCACTAAGTCACTAGAAATGGAAAAAATTGCAATTTCTGAACATCTTACTGAAGCTTGCCACCAAGAGCCCAAATGTCATATAAGGAAAGAGATGAAGTATTATAAAGGCTTATATACACCTCCCCTCAAACATTCTATATACCAAAAGAGAAAAGCAAGCCAACACTCAGTGACTCCATTTTCAAAAAAAAGTGTTCATTATGTTAGTCCATTGCTCTAACAAATACTTGAGATAAATCAACGTGTGTGTGTGTGTGTGTGTGTGTGTTTGTTTGTTTTACTGGAGATAGCTTCCTGGGCTCCATCCCCAGGCCTTATTTATTTATTTAGGTACTGGGTATTGAACCCTGAGATGATTTACCACTGAGCCACATTTCCAGCCCTTTTAGTTTTTACTTTGAGACAGGGTTTCAATAAGTTGCTTAGGGTCTCACTAAGTTACTGAGGCTGGTTTTGAACTTGTGATCCTCCTGCCTCAGGCTACTGAGCTATTGGGATTTCAGATGTGTGCCACCACACCTGAACCCCATCTTTTTAAAATTTTGAGATGGGGTCTTACTCAGTTGTGGAGGCTGGCCTCGATTTGTGATCCTCCTATTTTGGCCTCCCAAGTTGCTGGGATTTCAAGTATATGCCACTACACCCAGCTTATTAATAAACTTTTAAGTAAGAAAGGTTTATTTTAGCTCATAATTTCAGAGGTTTCATTCCGTGGTTAATTGAGTCTGTGGCAAGGTAGTATATCATAGTGGGGCAAAGATGCTCAAAGATGCTCATCTCAAGGTAGTATATCATAGTGGGGCAAAGATGCAAAGATGCTCATCTCATGGAGCCAAGAAGCAAAAAAGAGAGACAGGGAAAGAAGAGGCCAGGGTCCCATTATCCCCTCCAAAGGTCTATTATACCCAATGACCTAACTTCCTTCCACTAGGTCTACCTCCTTAAGATTCAACCATCTCCCAATAGCATATAGGCGGGCAACTATGCCTTTAGCACATAGGTCTCTGGGAGATAGTCCAGATCCAAACTATAGTACATTACTGTAATTCACATGAATTTTGGCCCTTTTATTATACTTTTAAAGGATAAAATATTTTCTAGAATGTGTTTTGAAGGCATAATCATACCCTAATTGCATACCTACTCTTTCTATAGAGAATAGTTAAATATATCCTTTATAAATGAGAAAAATACATCTTAGACATCAAGAATTTTAACGATGGGAAGCAATTTTATTGTTTTCTTGTGATTTCTCTTTTATCCCCAATGTTCCAAATGTCCTCAAAGTACGTGTAGAACCTTTATTGGTAGAAATAAAAATAAAGAATATTATTTTAAAAACTAACCAATCTGTCATTTCAGTACTTCTGATTTACAGACTAGGAGAGGGAGGAGTTTGGTATAAAAGGTTGATGAATTTGATAGTAATTTTAAAATGTCAATTTGTATAAACCTGAAATTATATCATAATTTTTTAATATGGAAGAAAAAGATGCCTCATCTTAGTAATTATTCAGTCATAATAAAATGTGATCAGCAAAGGAAGCATTATATGGAAATTCCTTAGATTAAAGTAGGTTTTCTACTTCCTTTGTATTTCTCCAGAGTGCCTTGTGTACAAATGTACACACACAGCATACAGCTCATTTCTTCTAAGACATAGAACTAGACCATTTTATTTTGTTTTCGGTATTAAAAACTTGTGTCAAATTTTGGCATGTATACGAGTAAATGTATGCTATAAAAGTGCTCTTTAAAAATTAGTGTTAAGCCATTTTCATTTTAACATTTATTACAAATCACATTTTATAAACACTAGATAAATTACATATAACAGCTACACATAAATATGCAGAAGCAAAATAAAACAGCAGTATTTTAACACAAGAGAAATAAACTAATGTGTAAACATGTACAACTTAATAAAATTACTGTCTTCATTGCTATTTTTTATGAATTCAGAAGGTATTCAGAAACAAATTTAGTACATTGATTACTATCAAAGTTTAGAATTATAAAAACAACTATCATAGCACTACTTATTTGTAAAAATCTTTTCAAACAGTCAGAATCCAAATGACTGTCTTTAAAGACAAATTAAACTTGGCTGAAAGCTCTTATCCAACTGAAGAATAGAAAATTAACTTTGGTTAACAGATACTAAGTTTAGTGGAAAATCTTAAATCAACATCTCCCTTATGTGTTAGTTATATTCCTGAGTTTTTGCTAAAATATGATAGATAAAAGAACTCAGTTCATAGCTTTGCATAAAATTGTATTTTAGGTTTGAAAAAAGTATCATGATTATTTTAAATATGAATAGTGCTTAATAATATAATTATGAAAGGAAGGAGGATAGTTAATTTAGCTTAAGAGAAAAGTTAATGTCCTCTTGACCACTATTTGCAAAGATCATTGGTAAATTATGATCCAAATTATATTAAACATTTTTGTTTATGCCTTATGAAATTATATTGATTTTGTAGAATAGAAGTTAAATGATTCTATAGAAAGAAATTAAATGATGCAGTGCTAATAGCACGAGGCCAGGCACAGTGTGGATTCTCAATGTTACATACTAATTTAAAGTGAAAATTTTTTTAATGTATTATTTCTGCATGTTAACAAATTCCATATAGTAGTTATAAGTTAACTTGAATATATCCAAAAACATTTGAAACATGAAAATACATTTTCAGTTAACAGTCATAAAAGTAATTTTTACAAGTGGCCATTTTTGGTCTTAGTTTTATCAAAATAGAATTAAATTTCAGATTCTTTTTAAAAACAGTGCCACAAAAGCCATTTTCCTATTAGCTGCTATATGAGTTGTGGATGGCAGGTTCAGTATCTTTTCACAAGATCAACCCATCAACACCTTCTCAATTAATTACTTTAGATCAAATCATACTCTTTAAGTTTCTCCTAAAGACTGAATCTGTGCATCTGAGGATTAGGTCCAAGAATGTGAGTAAAAATGTGAATTTCTGAACAAGTATATCTCCCTTGCATCCTGGAAAATTACTATGGTCAGATGGATTTGAGAAATAATGCTTTGACACAACCAAAATGATTTTACCATATTGACCATTACTTGGCATGAATGGCAAATCTAATGAAAATCAAATGTATGAAGCTTTTCAATAACCTGCATAGCTTATCATCATGTCTAAGTATTTATTACCTAAAAGCCACAAGGTTATGTTCTAATTTTGATAGCCCAACAAGAGCTGATCAAACAGCAATTACCTTTGTAAAAACTGCTGGTGATTGGGCCTCTATAGTCTTAGTGTTGCATATACTATTTCTTACTAAGAAGTATGAGTCACCTAGCAGTTGTATTAAAAAACTAAACAAAGTGGAATTTATTCAAATAGTCATACTACTTATAAAGTAGTTTTTAAATAGCTATACCAACATTAGTTAGTAGTTATTTGCAAAGCTGGTTATCACATGCCTATTTCTTCTTTTTCCTTTTGAGATGGAGATCTCACTATGATGCCCAGGCTGGACTTGAACTCCTGAGCTCAAGCGATTCTCCTGCTTCTACTTCCAATGTAGCTGGGACTACATGCACACACCATCATACCCAGCTTTCAAATGCCTATTTCTTTAAAAAATTCAGTTTACAAATTATATTACAGTATTATATCAGTTCCATGTACAAAATGTCACTAGTCATATAATACAATTAGGAGGCAAATATTTAACTGGATATGTATACATGAAAAAATGTGCATATGTTCATTCTAATTTATCAACTAGTAACAAATATCTCTAAATTAACAAAAAAGATAAAATAAGCCATGAAGTGTATCTCTAACAAATATCATGGAGCACTGAGGAAAGTTGGAAAGTTTAAATTATTAGAGATTTGAAAGAACATTTAATTAGGATTAAAATCACAAATTGATAGCAACTTACAGTTTTTAATGAGAGTATTATTTGCAGAGCAACAAAATCATTAACTCACTGAAGTAGGTTTAATAGTTTTTAAGCTGATTAAAACTACTTAATTTAAATGAACTATTTCTGAACCTCAAGTAAATGATGCTATATTCAACATGTTATTAAAAATAACCTTTAGCAATTACAGCATTAGTAAAAATTACTGCTAATACAGAAAAGCTTATTTTCAAACTGTATACACAGAAGTTGGAAAAGGCTTAATACCAAGTCCTTGGTTCCACATTGCATTTCATATTCCCATCTGTATATCAGCAAAGTTGTAGAAGCTGTCTACATCTCCAGATGCTTTTTCCTTGTTTTCTGATACAAACATCTATTTTAAATATAGAAGAAACAAAAATAAATATTGTGACTCTTAAAAGCCACATCACCAACAGAACAAAGGCACAAACTTATTATTTAAAAGGAATTAAAATACATCATTTATAATATTTATTTATATTTATTTATTTTTTAGTGGTTATTCAAAACATTACAAAGATTGCAGAATCACATCGGTTACATACACATCCACATTTTTACATAATGCCATAATAGTAACTGTTGTATTCTGCTACCTTTCCTATCCTCTACTATCCCCCCTCCCCTTTCCTCCCCTCTTCTCTCTCTACCCCATCTACTGTATTTCATTTCTCTCCTTATTTTTTTCCCATTCCCCTCACAACCTCTTATATGTAATTTTGTATAACAATGAGGGTCTCCTTCCATTTCCATGCAATTTCCCTTTTCTCTCCCTTTCCCTCCCACCTCATGACTCTATTTAATGTTAATCTTTTCCTCCTGCTCTTCCTCCCTATGACTCTTAAAAGCCACATCACCAACAGAACAAAGGCACAAACTTATTATTTAAAAGGAATTAAAATACATCATTTATAATATTTAATCTGTAGATTTTCTGTAGAATCCATTCAATATCGTTTCAATAGCTGCAATGGAAATTAAGCTCTTGTAAAAGCACTTATGATATAATTAAGGTCTTCATTTTCATAATACTTCAGTTTTATTTTATTATACCTGGAATCTTACTGTTTAATGCAAAATATTATGAAAGCTACTGAATAAGAAAGCTTATTTAAAGAAAAAGTACTCTTTGTTTCTTCTATTTTGTAATAAGAAATATCAATAGTCTGAGAAGCAAAATTAAAGATTATGTTTTCAAAGCTGCTAAAGATGTTATTACTAATTTTATCTTTTTTATTTTTCATGGTACTGGGGATTGAACCTAGGGTCTCCTGCATACCAAGGAAACACTCTACCACTGAGATACACCACATTTTTTGGAGACAGGGTCTTACTACATTGCCCAGGCTGGCTTCAGACTCCTGGGCTCCAGCAATCCTGCCTTGGCCTTCCAAGTAGCTGGGATTACAGACATGTGCCACTGCACCCATTATTCATTACTAATTTTAAATGAACTATTTTCTGAACATCAATAAAGCATTACTCAATAGAACCATTCCTACAATATTTACAAATATTGGCCAGGAAGGAATTAGAGAAGTCCTGGGTGCTAGTCTAGCTTTATCATAAGCTAGCTGTATGGTGTTAGAATTTAATACGCTTCTCTCAGCTGTTTCCATACATGTAAAATGAGAAAGCTGGATGAGATGCTCTCTAAATCTTTCAGCTCTCAAGTGACTTAGTCATATAACCATTTTATCTCTCGGTTTCCTTTTATATTCAATCTGGTATTTCCCCTCTCCCTTAGTACTATTGTGGTAATAAAATGAGACAGAAGAAAAAAGTGCTTTAGATTTTGCAAATTCAAGATATAGGACAAAATAAAAAACTTCCTTCCAGATATTTATCAAAAAACAGTCAATTATGCCCAGCAGCTTGGGTGGCTAAGGCAGCAGGATTGTGAGTTCAAAGCCAACCTCAGCAAAAATATGGCTGGGGAAGTGGCTAAGTGGTTGAGTGCTCCTGAGTTCAATCACTGGTACCAAAAAAAAAAAAAAGCCAATTACATATTCATTCATTTAATCCTCTTTTATATGTTTGTGTTTTTTATTATATTAAGCTTTTCATTAAAGGTTTTATTGAAAAACTTTTAAGCATACAAATGCAAAAGTTTATAGTGACTTTTTACTTTAAAAAAATTTCATTTTAGTTTTATATAACACCAGGATACACCCTGACATAATCACAGAAGCACAGAACACAACCTACTGCATTTTAGTCCCTAGCACTCCCCCACAACTCCCTACTCCCCTCCCTCTACTCCAGACATCCCTCTTCAATTCATTAAATTAGTGTCTGCAACGATACACCCAATGTCAGGCCCCACTGTGCCTCATCTATGCATGCACATATGAAAGTTAAGTCAGATTCATTCCACTGGTTTTCCCATTTCCTGTCTGTTCTTCCTCCTCCTCCTTCTCCTCCTCCTCAATCACCTTCATCAACTCTACTGATCTTTCTTTTATTTTGATGAAATTCCTTAAGTGTAAAATTCTTAGAGCAACCTCAGCAACATACCACATTTAGAAAATGCCCACATGTGATATTTCTAGATAGTCCTCAAGTTCAATTTTTGGTGATAAATTACTGAAGCAAATAAGAATGATCTTGTGTAACAAAATTGTCCATCTAAAGAATATAACTTTAGAAATAAAATGCTTTTCAATATATAATATTTTTTAAAATGCAAGGGACATAAAGAGACATTTGATGACCTTTTACTTTAGAAACTTTTACTATGTACTATTGAAGGTTATTAATAAGCAGATTCTTAAATTTCTAACCATTTAAAACAATTAAAATATTTAGTTTGGCAAGGGAAAAAAATCAAAACTAATTCCCAATTATTTACCATAGGTTCTAAGAATTATGATGTGCTGTTGTTTTTAATTCCAAGGAAACCCAAGATAAAAATACTACTTGATTATAAGGAAAGGAGATGAAAGTATAGATTGAAATATAGTAATGAAGTCTTGTACCTTGGTCCCATTGAATATCTCATTTACAATATGTTGACATCCTTCTACAGCACCATCTCCATTAAACTCCAAGGCAATCACAGGACCTATAAGCAAACCCAAGAAGTGTTTTCTTAGTATGAACACAAATATATTCTAAAATTAATCTTTGTATTCTTCCCTGAAGAATCTCCAGCATTTTCCTTGGGGGCGAGAGAAAAGGAAGAGGGAAGTAGACAGATGGGGCTTATCATCTCAGTTTCTTCTTCCTACACTAATCATAAAACAAATTAACATCGTCTCATTTCATGATGAATAGCTGCAGTGCTATTATAGGACTAGTGTCACATTTTTAAAGTGTTGTAAATAGTCTGGCTTTTCTGGGGTTTATTCTTCTATAAAAGCCACAGAATCTACACTGATTTAGCAGTACAAAGAATACTTGATAAAATAGCAAATAAGATCAAAAGCAATCCAAGTCAACATAAGTAGGTCTTGCCAGGCAGCCAGCCTTGCTTCCAACTCTCCTACTTACCAGCCAAGTTTTGGGCCATCAACAATGGAGCTAAGCCAAATAGGAATTGAGGCAAGGCACCAATGCCCATCTGAAAGTATTTTCCTTGAGTGTGTCTCAAAGCTACATTCTAGGAACAAAGATTTTTTTTTTAAATCCTTTGAATAGAAGGATGTGTGTCTCCTTTCCCTTACATTAATTTGAACAATTTTAAAACTCTCTGTACCTTAAATTTTGGGGTAGAGATTCATGATTTAATCTTTGGTAAGCTTGGATTGAAATGTAGAATTGGCACTACTGGTGTTAAATTGCTGGCAAGCATAGCCATAAATTACACGAGCAAAACATGCCCTTTAATTCAATTAATACTTATTAAACTTTCACTGCATCCCTAACAGATTTAATTTTTATTTCCTACAGTGATTGGGAAGTCCTGACCTCCAGGGAATTACAAATTTCTTTTTAAAAAGACATAAGCTCATTAAACAAATACAAAACAACATAGAATAATGAAGTACTAATAAGCATGAAATAACAAGGTGAATCAGTATGAAATAGTAAGTTGAGTGTAGCCATGTGCCACAGGACAAAGCACGAGAATGAGAAAGAAAAGATCACACTACATGGGGCACCAAAATAACTGAAGGCTTATGATTTAATACAGACAACATATACAGAAAAGGCAGGATATATAGCAGTCAAGTATGCACTTAGACACAGAACAAATTAAAGTATGAGTTTTTCAGCATCACAGTGTATAGATCAAGATAAGTACTGGGTAAAGAAAAGAGGGTAACTGGGGACATTTTTTTTTTTGCTCTCAGCAGGCTCTGTGAAGATAACATTAAGCGGGCATCAAATGGAGCAAGAAATAAGTGAGGTAAAAGTAGGAACAATTCTAAAGGGAGGCTTAACAGGAAAAGGTTCTTAGTTTAGAGAACCTACTTCAACTCATGGATCTGTTTAGAAAGTTTGATTGTCATGTAAAAAGATAAATGTTGAGGTAAAAATACTAAGAAAAATGTTTACCTAAGAAGTGTTATGGTTTGGATTTTAAATATCCCCCCAAAAGCTCATTTGTTGAAGGCTTGGTCCCCAGTGCAATAGTGTTCAGAGGTAGGGCCTTTGGAGGGTGACCGAATCATGATGGCTCTGACTACATGAATGGATTAACCCACTTATGGATTCATAGCTTAAGGGGTTTGAGGAGTTGGGGCCTTGTTATAAAAGTGAGCTCACTCTCTGTTTCCTGGCCACCATGAGGTGAGCAGCTTTGTTCCACCATGCACTCCCCAGCATGATGTTCTGTCTCACCACAGGCCCAGAAATACTGGAGGCAGATGGCAGTGGACTGAAACCATGAACCAAAGTGAATCTTTCCTTCTTTAAGTACTCAGTTATGGAAAGCTGACTAACACAAGGAGAAAAGAGGGGGCCAGGTGGAAAGGACAGGAATAGAAGTGAAACTGCTCTGAATATACCTTTCTAAATATATTTTTGACATTGGATATCATATCAACACCTCAAAAAACAAAATTAAATATGGGGGCTAAAAAAGCAAAAGCAGTTCCAAAAAGTAAAAACAAGCTGAAACAAATGAATCTAACTGCATATTAAGTTAGTGACATGACCACACAGAGAAAATAATTATTCCAACCAACCTTACGAGGCAATATTTTGCCTGTACACCCTCAGTGGAATATGGTCTAAGGATAAAAAGATAGAAGGAAATCTTAAAATTTCAGTAATCTCAATTTTAGTAGTAAAATTTGCTGTTATTCTGAAACTATTACATGCATATTATAGGATAAGCTAAAGCATATTATAAGGAACCAAGATTTTCAGAACAAAAGTATTACAAAATGAAAAAAAATTAAATAAGAAACATATTAGTTGTGAGTTGGTGCTATAGTTTGGATATTAAATGTCCCCCAAAGGCCCATATTTTAGAGGCTTGGTCTTCAGACCATGGTGCTATTTAGAAGTAGTATAAACTCTAAGAGGAAGTGCCTAGTGGGAGGTCTTAGGTCACTGGGGGTTTTCCTTCAAAGGTGATTGTGGGACTCTGGTCTCTTTCTCTTTCTCCCTTTCATTCCAGCCCATGAGGTGAACAGGCTTCCTCTGACACATGCTCCTGTCATGGGATGCTGTGCTCCAATAGGCCTAAAGCAACAGGGCCAATTGGTCATGGGCTGAAACCTCCAAAACTGTGAGCCAAAACCAAACCTTTCCTTTTTAATACATTGATTATCTCAGGTATTTTGTTACAATAATGGAAAGCTAACTAACATAGTTGGGAATTGTTAAAGCTGGGTGATAGGCATGGGGGTTTGTTATACTATTCTGTTTTTTTATATTTAAATTTTTTCATTAAAAATAAAAGATCTGGGGGCTGGGGTGTGGCTCAGTGGTAGAGCACTTGCCTGGCATGTGTCAAACACTGGGTTAGATCCTCAGTACCACATAATAATAAATAAAAATAAAACAAAGATATTGCATAGATCTACAACCAAACATTTTTTTAAAATAAAAAAGATATAACTGGCAAGTTTAGAAAGGCCATGACAGAGAAGAGCTTCCTATATATTTTTAATAAAACACAGCTAAGTTAACCTTATAAAAGAGAAGCGTATAATCTTAATTTTTTCATTTAGAAATGTCAATGTGAACTCATGATCTCTTTTGCTTTAAAAAAAAAACTTAGTTCTGGCTGAATCTACTGGTAAATACTGGAAGAAATGACAACCCAGTAATAAGTAGCACCTGTATTTCTAAACCTCATTCTCCACTAACAACAACTAAATAATTTTAAAAAATAGATAATTCCATGTCTAGGAAAAGAAATGGATTAAGATCAACCTGGAACACCCTTTTTTCTGGTACTGGGAATCAAACCCAGGGTCTCAAACATACTAGGCAAGCAACTATATTTTCAGTCTGATTTGGAATATCTTGTTGAGCCAAAAAGCAATGAAGCTATCAAAGGCTAATGGAATTATATCAAAAGGACACAGATACCAGTCTTAAGGGGCTCCCTCTGGCCAAAGATGAGACATGGTAAATAATTCCTGCAGTTTATTAAAACACTGATATATAAAAATTCATGAGTTCATAATTATATTTAGAAAAAGAAACAAAACTCACCGTATACCACTGGAGGCTGCCAGGGTACCAATTCATTACTGTCAAAATTGATGTTTATTTTTCTCTTTATTTATTCTGCTTTTCTAATATGAAGCATATTTCAAGTTAGCTAAACACCTCTGGCATACAAGGAGAAATTCTGTTAATGTCCATTAATAAATGCAGACAGAGGTATTGATACAATTAGAAACTGGTCATTTTGCAAATCCTATTAAAATAACTGGTTTAGGCAAAAATCACGTTTTTTTCAGCATCCTATAGGGATGCTAAATTGATAAGGTCATTACCACCTGAATCCACTGATCAATGTTAGCATGACTGAAAGTACAACAATCAAACATGATTTACCTTCTCATTTAAAGCAAAATAGTACTGCCTATGAAGAATTATTGCCAATAAAATAATTAAACCTGAATGTAAATAAGGCTTTGATCTAACTTCTAGTCTAGAACGAATTAGTCCCAAGAATACTAAAAGACAGTTGACCAACTGTTTTCAACAAGACAAAGGCATGAAACAAAAAGAGGAGGAAGAATATCTGTTTTTGGTTAAGAGATAAATACAAAACAACCAATTACAATGAGTGGGTCTATTTTGGATCTGGATCAAATTAACTCTAAAACTACATAAAGAATTCTATTAGATAATTGGGGTAATTTGCATACAGACTGGATATTAGATGATCTTACAGAATTATTGTTAACTGTTAACTGTTAGATGCATTGTGGTTACTTAAGAAAATATCTGTTTTTAATTTTGTTTTCTTTCACATAGACACTGAAATGCTTAGGGATGAAAAGTCAGGACAAATCAAAATTTGATTAAAAAGAGATTATAGATTTTAATTTTTGTACTGGGGATTGAACCTAGGGGCACTTAACCACTGAGCAACATTTCAAGCCCTTTTTATTTTTAATTTTGAGACAGGGTCTCACTAAGTTGCTGAGACTGGCATTAAACTTTTGATCTTTCTGCTTTCTGCTTCAAGCCTCCTGAGCCACTGGTATTACAGACATGTGCCACTGCACCAAGCAGATTATAGATTTTTTAAAGAATGAGAAAAAGGTAAGAAACTAGGGGATGGGACACATGGGGTCATTAAACTCTACTTTTGAGTAGAGGCAGTACATAAGGAAATTTCCAAAAACACTGAAATAAAAAGCTGTTAATAAAATGTAAGATTCCAGTTTCACAGAGTAGAAAGTGTGAACTAAGGTGGAATAGAGAATACTTTTATTCAGAATTACTACAAGAAAGCACTAGTTTAGGCATTTATTACTGAAATGTCCTGTTTTCTATAAGGAGAACAGAATGTAGAATACAGAAATACAATTTTAGTAGAATTACATAGGCATGCAATTTAGTTAATATTCTTTAACTAGAATATAATGAACTTCTAATAAGCAACATAATAATATTCTGATGTACCAGTGCACCAGTTTTGATTAACATGTGGATAATCCTAAATTTTAAAAAAATTACATTGTGGAAAATACATTTTCACTCCATAATTACAGCTGGAGATCTCAACACTACTATCTCACCAGTGTTAGGAACAAGGTGGCAGAAAATGATTAAGCATACAGATGATTTAAATAGCACTATCCATCAAGCTCACCTAGTGGTCATTTATAGAACATTCCACCAGCAACAGCAGGTACACATTCTTTTCATATGCACAGGGAATATTCACAAAGATAGACCATATCCCATGACATAAAAAAACTCACTAATTAAAGAAAACAGAAATCATACAAATATGCATTCTTGGACCATAAGAGAAAAACATGGAAATCAATAACAAATAAATCTGGGCAATCCCAAAATGTTTGGATATCATATTTCTAAACAATACATGGATCAACAGAAAAGTCTGAATGGGAACTAAAAATGTTTTTAACTAAGTCAAGGGTCAACATACTTTCTCTGTAAAGGGCCAGATAGAAAATAATTTAGGCTTTGTGTGCTATACAGTGTCTGTCACGAATCAATAACTAATCAACTCTGCTGTTGTATCACAAAACATAACAGATAAAAGAATGAGCATGGCTGTGCTCCAATAAAACTTCATTTACTACAGCAAATAGTGGGCCACATTTTGCCAAACCCTGAATTTAATGAAAATGAAAATATATATATTGAAATTTTCAAGATATAACCATAGTACTTAAAGAAAAAATTTTAACATTAAATATATACACAGATGATCCTCATTGGCAAATCCCTTTATTGTGAATTTGCCTACTTGCTAAAATTATTTGTCAAATCAATACTTGCAGAAAATCAATACTTGCAGTGTTTTCATGTTTTTTCTTGGACTTGCAGAGCTGCAAAAAACTTGACTTCCCTGATGTGAATGTTCCCATCTGAAGCCGAACAAGCAGATGCTCTCCGCCTTCTTGGTTCAGCTCTCATACTCTAAACAAGTGTTCAGTTTTGCCGTCTGGGTAGTGCCATATTTTTCATATTTTTATGTTTTCCATGATTTCACTATTTAAAATGGTCCCCAAACATGGTGCTGAAGTGCTTCCCAGTGTTCCTACGCTGAGGAAGGCTTTTCTGAACCTCATGAGAAAATATGCATTAGAAAAGCTTCTAAGTTGTAAATGCTGTTAGATGTGATTTCTTTTTTTTTTTTTGAATTTTTAATATTTATTTTTTAGTTCTCGGCGGACACAACATCTTTGTTGGTATGTGGTGCTGAGCATGGAACCCGGGCCGCACGCATGCCAGGCGAGCGCGCTACTGCTTGAGCCACATCCCCAGCCCCATAGCTATTTCTTTTTTTTTTTTTTTTTTTAATTTTATTTATTTATTTATTTATTTTTAAATTTTTTTTATTGGTGATTTCTTTAAAAAAAAAAAACAAACTTTTCTGTGGTGCTGATGATGGAACCCAGTGCCTCACACATGCTAAGCAAGCACTCTACCACTAAGCCATAACCCCAGCCCTATGATTTCAATGTTAATGAATCAACAGTATAGTGCATCTAAAATCAGTAACCTATGCTCAAACCTAAAGAAACAAGAGAAAGAGCAAATAAAATCTAAAGCTAGTAAAAAGAAGGAGATGAATATCAGAGTAGAAATCAATGAAATTGAAAAGAAAATCAATAAGGAAAAATCAGACAAAAAGCTATTTTTTGAAATTATCAATAAAATGATAAACTTTATATGAAAATATGATGAACATTACTAATCATCAGGGAAATGCAAATCAAAACCATAATGAGATTTCAACTCTTATATGTCAGAATGCTATTATCAAAAAGAGAAGTGCAGTGGCACATGCCTATAATTCCAGTGATTTGGGAGGCAGCCTCTCAGAACTTAGCGAGGTCCTAAGAAACTTAGTGAGAACCCGTCTCAAAATAAAAAGTGAAAAGGGTTGGGGATGTAGCTCAGTGGTAAAGCACCCCTGGGCTTAATCCCCAGTACCAAAGGGGATATGGAGCAAAGAGAACTCTTGTGTGCTGTTGATGGGACTGTAAATTTCTATAGTCAATATTGGAAACCAGTTACTCAAAATATTAAAAATATAATTATCATATGATCCAGTAATCCCATATATACAAAGTATAGAGTCAAGAGAAATAAAATCATTATCTGGGAGACATATTTGCCCCCTATGTTCATTGCAGCATTACTAATAATAGCAAAGACTTGGGATCAACCTAAGTATCTGCTGACAGATGAATAGAGAAAGAAAATGTGGCATACATATACAAAAGAATATTATTCAGCAATAAAAAGAAGGAAATCCTGCCATTTGAACCTGGAGGGCATTATGCTCAATGAAATAAATCAGAAAAAAGCAAGACAAATACTGTATGATCTTACTTAGATGTGGAATCTAAAAGTTGAACTCATGGAAATGTAGAAAAAATGATGGTTGCCAGTGGATGGGGGAAATGAGGAGATATTAATCAAAGCACAGAAACTTTCAATTTTGTATAAGATGAATAAATTGAGGATGGGTATGTAGCTCAGTGGTAGAATGCTTGCCTAGCATACACAAGGCACTGGGTTTGAAGAGACAAGTGTCTAGACTAATGGGAACATTAGAGAGTGAGAGTGATGGGGAGGGGTCTCAAATTAGCAACAGCAGAAATGAAAGAAAGACATCACTACTGATCACACAGGCAATAAGGAAATACTATAAACAACTCTATGCCCATGGATTCAATAACTTAGATGAAGTCCAACAATTCCCTGAAGACACAAACTATAAAATTCACTCAAGAAGAAAAAATAGCCCAGAGTCCTATATATAATAAACTAATTAAATTTATAGTTAAAAGTCTTCTAAAGAAGAAATCTCCAGGCCCAGATAATCTCACTGGTGAATTCTACTATACATTTAAGGAAGAAATTATACTAATTTTCTGCAGTCACTTCAAGATCATAAAAGAGGAGGTTACATTTTATGAGGCTAGCATTATCCTAATGCAAAAACCAGATAAAGACATTATAGAAAAGGAAAACTACAGACCAACATCCTTCATGAACAAATATGCAAATACCCCCACAAAATATTAGCAGGCTAGGGTACTGTCCAGTGGTATAGTGTGTGCTTAGCATGCGCAAGATGCTGGGTTCAATTCCCAGTACCAAAAAATAAAACCAAAAAGTATACATATATTATCAAACTGAATCTAGAAATATATTAAAAGGGATAATATGTCATCATGAAGGAGGTTCATCTCAGGAATACAAAGCTGGTTCAACATTCAGTTATTAATAAAAGTCATTTATCAGATTAAATGAATAGTAAAAACATGATCACATTGATAAATGCAGAAAAAGCATTCAACAAAATTTATTATCCATGAATAATAAAAACACAGCAAACTAGGAATAGACAGAAACTCCCATAACATAACAGGTATGTGTGAAAAAACTACAAATGGCATCATTCTTAATGGTGAGACTGAACATTTGTATCCCGAGAGAAGGAAAAGATGTCCTCTTTCACTATATACATCATAGTGAAATCCTAGCCAGTATAATAATGCAGGAGAAAGGAATGAAAAGCATACATATAGAAAAATAAGAGCTGGATGCAGTGGTATATGCCTACAATCCCAGCAACTCAGAAGGATGAGGCACAAGGATCCCAAGATCAAGGGCTTCCTCAGCAACTTAGAAGATCCTGTCTCAAAAAAAAAAAAAAAAAAAGGACTAGGGATGTAGCTCAGTGGTAAAGTACCCCTGGGTTAAATCCCCAGTACAAAGAAAAAAAAAGAAGAAATAGAATTGTTTCTATTAACAAATGGCATAAATACCTAGAAAATGTACCATGGTTATGTAAGATATTAAAACTAGGAAAACTCCTTAAAAGGTAGATGGGAGCTATTTGAATTATCTTAACAATTTTCCCATGAACCTAAAATTATTCCAAGATAAAAAGGTGATTAAAAGAACAGGAGAATCCATGACACACCTGTTACAAAACTGATAAAAGGCTATGCCTTTTAGTGGTACAGCACTTGCCTAGCTTGGTGGTAAAGCACTTGCCTAGCATACATGAGGCCCTGGTTTCAATCCCCAACACCAAAAAGGAAAAAAAAAAGAAAAGAAAAGAAAGAGAAAACTGACAATACAAAATGCTGGTAAGGATGCATAAGAACAGGAATTCTCATTAATAGCTGGCAAGAATGCAAAATAGTACAGCCACTTAGGAAACGAGTGTTGTAATTTCATTCATATATATGTATATATATTCTCACTAAATTGCCCCGGCTGGCCTCAAATTCTAGGTCAAGCATCAGCCTCTCAAGTACTGGGACTATAGGTATGCGTCATCACACCCAGAAGTTTGGCAGTTTCTTATGAAGTTAAACAAATACTTACCCTACCACTTGACAATCCCACTGCTTTGTGTTTACTCAAGCAATTTGAAAGGTTAGGTATACTCTGAAACCTATACATACAATTCATAGCAGCTTTTATTCATAATTTGCAAAAACTGGAAACACAGCGTTCCAACAAGTAAGGGGAAAAACAAACTGTGCTATATCCATACAAGGAATACTATTCAGCAATAAAAAGAAACAAGTTATTGAGTCCCTCAGCAAGATGGTTGAATCATAAGTGTACTTTAATAAATGAAAGAAGCCAAACCCAAAAGGCTACAGAGTATATGGTTCCATTTATGGAACATTCTGGAAAAGGCAAAATTACAGAGATAGAAAACAAATCAGTTGTTGGGAGCTGTGGTTGACTGACTATAAAGGGGCCACATGAGGGAAATTTGTAGGCTGTAACTGCCTTCTATGTTATGCGGTGGTGAATGCTATACATCTATCAAAACCATGCAGACTGAACTGTGTTTTGAGTGGTTACTTTAAGACCACTGCACTCTAGTTGGTAAATAAGTTTCTCACAAGGTTATGGGTTAGTAACTCTAAAACTACATTTTATGTATGCTAGGGACAAACAAATGCTTGACTAAATTATAGATAATGGGAGCCAAATAATTCATTTTGAGTAAGATACAAGAAGAGAGGCTAAGATGAACCCTGTGGTGCTGGAATAGGGTCAAAGATATTTGAATGTATATACAGATAGATAACAGAACGAATTATAGATATCATGTAAATATGGGTTAATAATCAAACATGTATTTTCTACTTCTGTGCATTGAAAAGGCCTAGAACCAGTGGTATTCCAGGAGTAATGGGTACATCTAACACCCAGATCTTGGTTTCCAACCATTCTAAAATACAAGTCATCAGGTTCCTTAGAGAAATAGGTGACATTATTTCTAGGACAAAGAAAATGCAGGATGAGCTTGGAATATCTTCTAGAGCCAGAAGGTAAAGAAGCATTAAAAAATCAAAAGGATAGGAATATGTCAAAGGGACAGGGAACTCAATCCTGAAAAGCTCCCTATGGTTAAAAATGGAACAACTTGATAATATTGGATTATAACCAAACAATAAAATACATAGCCATGAGTCAATATTGATAGAAATAAACTGTTGAATAAATGAATGGGGGAGAAAGAACAAATCTCTTGGGGCTGGGGATGTGGCTCAAGCGGTAGCGCGCTCGCCTAGCATGCGTGCGGCCCAGGTTCGATCCTCAGCAGCACCACATACCAACAAAGATGTTGTGTCCGCCAAGAACTAAGAAAAAAATAAATAAATGTTAAAATTCTCTCTCTCTCGCTCTCTCTGTCCCCCTCTGTCTCTCACTCTCTCTTTAAAAAAAAAAAAAAAAAAAGAACAAATCTCTTACAGAAGAATTACAAATAATGTATATGGATACTGCTTCCGGATAATTCTCTCCTTGTGTTTAGGCTAGTCTTAGTGATTCACTTCCAAAGACTAGAGTATGGAAGAGAAACAGAAACTTTTCAGAGGAAAAACCTGGCAGATACCAACTCATATTGATATCCTGTGCCCCATGATGTTACATGTAAACAAGGGCACTTCGCCTCCTCTCCAAAACCCATAACTCTGGTTTAAGTAGACAAAACATCAAACCCAAGTTGAGGGACATTCCTCAAAATAATTGACCAGAACTGCTCAAAAAAGTCAAGGTTATAAAAAAGGACAGACTGAGGAACTATCAGAGATTGGAGGAGATTAACGAGGCACAGCAAGTAAAAACAGTGTGGGATCCTGAACTGAATTCTGAAACTGAAAAATGACATAAGTAGAAAAATTGGTGAAATCTGAATAAATTCTATAGTTGAAGGTAAACAGCATTTTACTGACGTAAATTTCTTAGTTTTGACGAATATAACATGGCTATGTTAACATTAGACAGAGCCAGGTAAAGGTTATACAGAAACTCTCTGTGCTAGCTTTATAATTTATCTGTAATCCTAAAATCATTTCATTATAAAAGTTCATTTTAAAAAGACAAAAAAAACCCCACAAATAAAAATGCCCAGTAGCTTTTCATGTCATTGAGACTAGAATGCAAAATCTCTACGGTGCCTAGAAGTTCTTACATCATCTAATTTCTCTGCTACTTCTCAGACCTCATCTACTATGTTTGTTGAATGAATGACTCTAAAACAAAGGAACCCAAATCTAATTAGTTTTCAGAACTATCTGGGAACTTAAACATTCAGATTCTAAAGGTATGTCTCAGAGATTTTTGAATCATTCTTTTTGAGGTGGAAGTTGGACATTTATATCTTTAAAAGCACCCTAGATAGTTCTGAGGATTTTGGGGGTTTGGAAAGTTCTCAAAATGAAGAATAATGAATTATCTTATTTGGGCCAAAAAGCTTTATTTAAAAAGCTAGGCATGGTGGCACACGTCTGTATTCCCAGAAACACAGGAGGCTGAGGCAAGAGGATGCCAAGCTCAAGACCAGCCTCCACAACTTAGTGAGACCCTGTCTCAAAATACATAGGGCTAGGGATGTGTCGCAGTGGTTAAGCATCCCTTGATTCAATCCCTGGCACCAAAAAACAAAACAAAAACAATAATTCATTAAATAAAAATAAATAATGGTGACTACTTTAAATGAAGAGGAAAATATAGAGACTCTGAGGTACAAATTAAGATAAAAGTGAATTTTTTTAAAAGTTCACTCTTAGAACAGTGGTTCTCAACTGGGAGCAATTTTGCCCCCTAGAGGACATTTGGCAATGTCTGGAAACACTTTGGATGCCACAACTGGAACTACTAATATCTAGTGGTTTGAGGCCAGAAATGTTCCTGAACATCTTATAATGTACAGGATAGCCACCCATAACAGAAGTAGGAGACCTAAAATGTCAACAATGCCAAGATCGAGAACTCTGTCTCAGAATGACTAATATAAGGACCCATTGCATTCCACTCTGTTGGAATATCTATGCTGACAGCATGCTCACTCTTCCAATTAGGCAGCTTAAAAATTTTCCCCAACTTGTAATTTTTAAAAATTTCATGCATTATACAAGAGTTTAAAGAAGAACATAAATATCCATTTGCCTTCCCCCTACACCCACCAAAAATCAAAGTTTGGCCACATTTGCTCTATTACTTGCTGTATACCACGTGCACACAAATGCTTTGTTTTGTTTTACTGACATCATGATACAGCCTGCATCTGCTATATAAGCACAATTACCATCATTTAAGGAAAAGTGACATACCTACAGAAATTAAAAATAATCCCATACCATCTTCAAATTTCCTCAGTTGTCCTCAAAATGCCTTTTATAGCATTATAGCCCACACACCCCAATCCAAGATCCAATCAAGGTTCACTCATCGCATTCAATTGTTATGTTTAGAATCTTTAATCTAGAAGAGTTCCTCCATATTTTTGTTTTCCATGACACTGTCTAAAGAAACAACCAGTTGTCTTGTAGAATGTCTTGTTTTGGATTTGTCTAATTTGTTTCCTCATGGTATCATTTAACTTATTTCCTTTCCTTCCCATAAACTAGAAGTTAAGTCTTTTCTTAACTTCTTAAGTCTTGGCAAAAACACTTCCCAGGTGATGTGGTATATTTGTCATTGCATTACATCAGGGAAAACACAATGTGAAACTGTTCATCATTGATGTTACTTTTGATCATTACTTTAACAAGGTGATCATCAAATCTTTGCTGTAAGATTTCCCCCTTTAAATCAGAATGTACAAATATCCTATTTCTTAGCAACTCCCCTCCCATAATTTTAGCATCCACTGATAATCTTTGTGTGAAATAATTATTACATTGAGGTTGAAAAATGGTGATTTCCAAAGTATACATAATTTCTTCTACATCCATTAGCTCACAATATTCTGTAAATAGATGACTGTTCCTTTATTCCCTCTCCTTTTTTATCACCATGGATGCATGGATTTCTTTTATTGTTAAGTTAGTATCTTCACTTTTTTGGTACTGGGATTGAACCCAGGGCCTCACACTGCTAGGTAAGCACTCAACTGCTCTACCACTGACCTACATCTCCAACCCGCTATTCTTTTAGATGGCCAAATTGTCACCAAAATTGATCACTGAAAACTCCTCCTTCAAGTTGGCTTTTGTGACCTTGTGACATGACCACATCAGTTTTTAAGTACTTCCTATGGGCAACTATGGTTTTAAAGATCTGTCCATGTTTATTTCCTGAAATTTCTATAACATCTTCTCATTCACTTTAGTTCTACTTTTTGCAGCAACAGGACATTTTACCACTTCCATGTGGAACATTCTGTTATTTAAATGCAGATATTACTATTTGGATTAGAGCATTTCTATGATACTACTTCACTAACATCACAAAAATACATAAATCATTAATTTAGACCTACCCATATGTTCACTTTATTCCTAACCCTCACACTTGAGGATGTCCACTTATTATGTCATTTCATTTCTGGAAGCTGTTAAGAGTTTAAAGGTTCATATTTAAGGTTCCATTTGAAGGTTCCTGTGTCAAAATTTTTGCATCATTGGGGCCAGGTCATAATTTTATATACATATACACACGTGTATATAAACATGGTTATCACCAATTTACTCTAAGATTTATAAGTATATATATAATATATATATTTACAAGTATATGAAATGCTGAGTTAATTTTTTATAGTTGTAGATGGACAGAATGCCTTTATTTTATTTGTTTTTTATTTTTATATGGTGCTGAGGATAGAACTCAGTGCCTCATGCTTGCTGGGCAAGTACTCTGCCACTGAACTACATACAGCCCCAGCCCCTGAGTTAATATTTAATAGCTGAATAACACCCAGCATTACTTATGAAATTTATTCTAACAGTCCTCCAACATTTCACACAGATTTTTGTAGTTTGTTATAATTTATTTAAACATAAAGAACATATACATGTACATGTACTCTGTCTTTAAGGTACACCAATAAGCACTGCATATCACTATTGATATTTGCTCATGCCAGTCAAGAAAATCCTGATGTACTTTGAGCAGACAATGTCCCTGTTCTGAGCAGATAAATAATACTCTGTCCTGTAGAATCAGTATAACTCCAAATACAGATAGGCATACATCAACCCTTCCAGAGGGCATATAAACTCCAAATCCTTTTAGACATATCCAGTATCTAAAATTATTGATAGCATTAACTTTCTACATGGGAAGTTAATTATATTAAGCACATTAAATACTATAACACTTTATTATATTTCTTATTTCTTTTTCAGTATGATCAAAGTACATCTTTGACAAACTAAAAGTAACAAAATACATAATAACATGTGACTCTTAAGTATTAAGAACATAGAACAGGGAAAAAACTAATGCCCAATTTCTAGTCACTTATGTAGGGCTTCTTGAATGATATGAAAATTTGACATTTCTGAACAGTACCAGGAAAAGACATAGAACAAATGAGAAAAAGAAGGCAATGTAAGAGAAATGTTAAGAGTAAATCAAATCTGAGGTCAAGAAAATAACCACAAAAGTACACTAATCATCTGGAAGGTACCTTTGTTCAGAAGAGGAAGGAAGTCAGGTGCTTTTTCCCGAAAAACCCTTTGAGCATCCTCAGGTTTCATGGATACTTCCTTTGTCTGAACTAGGAAAAAGTGTTTACCAACCATCTGTGGAAAATAAAATTTCATTTAGATTTTAAATTGAACTTCTGAGATTACAACAATGTTTTCCTATTGTAGAATTTTTCTGTATAAAATGCAACAGTTATGACTCTAATTCAGTGTATTTGCTGTAACAAGTTCTCACATACACAAGATTCCTTATTCCAGATGGGTGGTCTGGTTAAGAATTGAAACTGTAATGCCTACTGCTGATTAAGAGTCAAATAAATATGAATTGTCCCTCAATTTAAAACATAATTAACTTTTAAATTGAATCTAATAAATAGAAGCTTTACTTTGGTGATACAGCAAATGTCCAATGAGAAGAGACCTATTAAGTAAATTATGTACATTTATTTACGTGATGAAATACCATAGTTCATTTCATTTATCATAGTTCATTAAATATAACAAAGAGGGCTGGTAATATAGCTCAGTGGCAGAGCAGTTGCCTAGCATATGCAAAGCCCTGGATTCAGTCCCTAGTACCCCCCTCCCACACACAAAACAAAGATATTTTAATATGATGGGGGAAATCTTGTATAATAATGTCAATCTTAAAAGGCATAATCCAAATTTATACAGTATAGCTCAATAATGATAGGTCACATTTCTATGTACCAAAGAGTTTTATGCACTTTACATATATAACATTAATTCTCTAATGAGATTAGTACCATTACTAGTATCATTGTACAAATGATAACCAAGGCACAGAGTGGTTAAGAAATGTGCCAAATTAAGTAACACAGCTGTGATTTGACCCACTTCATGTAACTACAGGTTAAATAATTCTAAAACTTATTCCTAAAAAGATTATTCAAGGTATAGTACAGTTATGGATGATTTTTAAACTTATTTTTAATTCATTTTTATTTCTATGGTTCACTACAATGAGTACATATTAATTTTAAAAATAATTGTGAAAGTAAGTTTAAAAAAGGCAAGGTCATTACAACCACTAGACAAGCTTACTGGGTTTTTAATAATAAAAAATAATACATATGCTCAGCATAAAATTTGAAAATAAATAACAGAAACAAAGAAATATAAATCAAGGTGCTACTACTCAACGATGCACTTGCCATATAGGTATACAGATTTCTTACCCTCCTAGTTTTCTTTTTCTCCCATTCCCCCATTACAATATTAACACATGTTCTTTGTAAAATCCAGAGAACTACATAAAAAGAGAAAACCCTGCTCTTAACCAACTTGCTAAGAATAACCACAACTGTCAGTGTTTTAATATGTATAACTTTCCACACTTATTTTTTTAAATAAGTTACTTACATAATATTTCACAAAATTTTACATACTTGATTGTGAACATTTTTCAGCTACTCTACTATAAAATCAATTTTAATGTCTGATAGTATTTCATCCTATAACTACATTATTCCATACCATTCCACCAAACTGGATCAAACTTGAATCCTATCTCAGATTAATGCTATCACAGAAAAAAAGAAACATACACTTAATAATTGCAGGAAATTACATGTACATCACTACCAGATGATGACTGTAAAGCTACTCAAAACATCAGAAACAATTCAACCAGTTTTTAATTTTCTAGACTGCTCATCACCTATCATTTTTACAGTCATATGCACACTGACAAAATTATGATTAATTCAAAATATCATTTTTCTAAACCAAATAATGAGCTATGAAACTGTATCTATTTTAATATTTCACTGAAGGTACTTGAAGAGACCCCTTTACATGAAAATCCTTCTACTGTTCAGGACTTGAAAATAGTGGTAATAGGGTTGGGGTTGTGGCTCATTGGTAGAGCGCTCACCTAGCATGCACAAAGCACCTGGTTTGATCCTCAGCACCACATAAAAAATGTAAAATAAAGACATTAAAAAATAGTGGTAACTAACCAACTTCAATTATGAAATTCTTTCTAATAATTTAAACTACTCTTACTCAAATTCATCCTGTACATATCTGTGATGTATATAAGAGCAAGTAAGAAATCTTTTAGTTGAGAAAACCAAGACTCAGTAACTTATCTTGACTCCTTATGGAATGTGCTTTCTGCTTAAACCAGGCTTCCCAGAATTTCTACCTTCTCAACTTTTATACAGAAAAAAATCCCACCCATTGTGATGTTTAATTTATAAAAGAAATGTGAAATAAAATTTTGTGATATTCCTGGGTTTTAACAAAACTAGAGTTTGCAATCACATTTCTAGTCTATGTTATCCTAATATAGTTGTGTTATGAGAAAAACTTTTAAGTTTTTTTTTCATGCCAGAATTTGTGTTCTATATATATTTCCCAAGGAACTCAAACTTTATTTTTAAAAATATGTAATCTCTCTTAATATATAGGTCATTTGTCTTTCAGCATGTTTTTCTATTCTTTTCACATGTACTTGGCATTTTATTTTTCTTTCTTATTTTTCTCTTTTATTCCTTACTTTAAAAATTAGATAACTCTAGCCAAACAATCCCTAGGTTGGAGGACCCTTGAGTCCATGCACTTTGGGTCACATTTCTATTCCATCAGGCATTTATCAACTTTCCTTTACCACTGAGGCAGCATAATAGCATCATGTTTAAGGATTAAGACTATAGCCTAAAAAAGTTACTTACCCTCTTTATGGTTGATTTTTTTCTTGTCAGTCAAATGGAGAATAATAGCAGCTATTTCATAGGGTTGTTTTGAACACTTGAGTTGATTTATTTAAATCTCTTATAATAGTGGCTGGCATATAGTAAACACTATGTAAGCATTAGCTCTTATTATGATTATCACAGTGGAATTTTTAATTTGTATTCCAGGAAAAATATTTGCATCACTCTCTTCCTAGTCATATTCCTTTGGAGGGTACACAACACTGTCATATCATAATCAGATACCAAAGATCAAACAGTTAAGAACATCTGATGACTCATAGAGACTGTTTGATGGCTTTTTTCTTTAAGCATGTTAAATATTCTTTATCTACATTCCTGATTTCCTACCCAAAAGATGTTAATCCTAAATAATTACTGTTTTGAAAACTGTATGTAGATTGTTAAAAAAATAACTATACAGTACAATGAAAACATTTACTTCTCAGATGTTAGATTAACATGTGACTAGACAGTTTAAAAGCCAGAAGCACATTTTTCTATATCTTTTCAGATTCATAGAATGCTTTTATCAGATTGGCATCAGCACAAAGGAAAATATCAAAGTTTTTATTTTTATTTATTTATTTTTAAATGGAAGGAGACTTTTTTTTAATATTTATTTTTCAGTTCTCGCCGGACACAACATCTTTGTTTTGCATGTGGTGCTGAGGATCGAACCTGGGCCACACGCATGCCAGGCAATCGCGCTACTGCTTGAGCCACATCCCCAGCCCATATCAAAGTTTTTAAATCACAATTTAACTTCTATTGTTTTGAAAACTATGCCTCAGATATACTTTATGGATTTCAAGCATGGGTTTTCTACATTGTAGATGTACAGCTAAAGAGAGGAAGTCATTTTTACTTTTTTCCCTAAAATTATTCCCTTTGCTATGTTCTTTTTTAATTCCTTTAAAGAGACTCCATGAATTTTCCTTTCATTTCTGTTTTTGGAATTTGATTACTGAATTCAAACAGAGTCCTCCTAAAGGACTTCTGATTAATGGATATTCAATATATCCTATTGCCAGTCCCTAACAGAATACCCAATGATGGAACTGCTGCTTCTGTAGCCCCTGACTTCTACATCCTAATTATTTTTCAGGTGAAAGCTCATGAGCTTTTCAAGCTTCTCTACTCAGGAGCTCACCAAGAGCTGCTGTTCATATTCATAAAAACTTTGTCATCCCAGACTCATCTTGTCTTCCACACCTACCTTCCTTCTAGGGCAATAAGGAGCATGATGTGAAAGTTGCTCTCAAAGGGTCCAAATGTTTTATTCCTAAAAGTCTTTTCCATTCCCTAACCAATTAAAACTCCAAATAAATTTTCAAACTAAATTATAAAAGTCCATATTTTATTATTTACTACTTTTATGAACTTTTGTGGAAGTCATTCATTCTAAAGAGTGGAAATCTTTTTTCTTTTTTGTGGTGCTGGGGATCAAATACAGGGCCTTGTGCATGTGAGGCAAGCATTCTACCAACTGAGCTATATCCTCAGCCCCAAGAATGGAAATTCTTTGAGGACAGATAATTTTGCCTGTGTATCTCCTTTTTCAGCATATACTACATTTTATTATATCTAAGTTGCCATCAATTATAAGATGCATTTAAGATATGCAAAAATGTGGAAAACAAATACGCATCATATAGTCAATGAAATATGGCAACAGACTAACTTTTGTACATAATCAGCACTTAATAAATGTTTACAAAATTAAATTACATTTTTAAGAATTTTTTTTCTCTAGGAACGTATTTTGAAGACCAAGTAACCTGCTTACAGACAAGTCTTGCAGAGGTGGGACAGAGGACTGTAACTTGGGGGTTGCCAGTATTTCTAATAGCCAATTTGAAAAGAATTGAAGTTCTCCAGAGTGGTGTGTTTCTGCCCAGGTGTATGTCTATTTTTCTTTTCTCTCCTTACCTCATCAATTAGTTTCCTGGCATTTGCGATAGTATAATCACCAGCAAATAATACCACTAAGCATGATTCATCACTGGTCTTCTGTCTCTGACCCCGGGATATTGGAACGATACTTTTGTTGGCTTCTGTAGAAACACGAACAGCTTTGAGCTCTTCAGTAGTAGGTACAGGAACATAGTCCTGAACCGCAGCATCTTCTGGAAGAAGGCTCCAGTTGAGCTCTCCTGATACAGGTGTAAAGTCATGAATGTTACTCCATGTATTATTGAAAATACTTAGCCCTGCATCTTTGAACTGGAAAGCTAATTCAGGGTAGTACCACTGAAAACAGCCAAACTTGATATTGGTAGAAGACTCAATAATGGGTTGAGTGGCACAGCACAAAAAGACTTCCAGCTTTCTACAATCCCGCACGCGAAATTGTTGGCAGGCTAATGTGCACTTGCAATCTCTACAATTCCGGAAAAACACACTGCCTTTCACAGGTCCCAAAAAAATTATGCAGTTAGTACAGTCATCGATGGTAATTGTAGCAGAATGATCAAAAATGTAGATGTTACAGTTCTCACAGTCTTGAATAAGAAACTGCTGTCCTGCCACTTTCCCAGGTAAGCGACCTACTGTTTCATCTTTCAGTCCACTGAACATGTAGTCTTTTGGATCAACCTGCAGGGATAAAACACAGACTTGAAATATTATTAATATTACTCAACAAAAATCAATTAAATGTCTATGGGGTGCCAGGCACAGCTCTCAGTGCTAAAATATAAGTTCTTAATCTCCTTGACTTTGTAATATAGTAAGAAAATAAATAGGACCTTTTTCCCCTCCCAATGAGGGAAAAACACAAGAAAGGAGGGAAAAGGGAAAGGAAACTGTTATAGATAAAGGCACAAGGACATATCTACCAAATATAATGTGTAGACATTGTTTGGATCCAGTTTCAAGCATATCATCTGTAAAAATACTTTTTTTAGAAAACTGGGGAAATTCACACACACATACATAGAGCATATTAAGTAATATTAAAGAATTTATCAGTGCTTACTTTGGTAGTACAGATACTGAAATGGGAATAATAAAGAAAATATTAGCATGGGCCCTGCACAAGGAAGTCACACAAATTTGTGAAGCATTCCCTATTTTTGAGAACATGATGCTAAGTGAAATAAGCCAGATTCAGAAAGTCAAGGATTGAATGTTTTCCTCTCTTAGGTGTTGGGAGGGAGAGGATCTCACAAAAACAGAAGAAAGAATAATAGAGTAGAGAAAGGGGATCAAGAAGGAGGCAGGAGGAGAGGGCATGGGGAAGTACTGGGGAACAAAATCTACTAAATCATGCTATGTGTCTGTGTATGAACATACTACAATGAATCCTGCTTATACATATAATTGCATTGCACTAAAATAATAATAATAAATAATGGGAGATGAGAAGAACTAGTAGATGGGGGAGGAAAGGAGAGAACGGGAAGGTATTGGGGAATAAGACTAATCAAATTATGTGCATGTATGAATATGGTAAAATGAATCCCACTATTATGTGTTAATTATAATGCACCAATAATTTTTTTTAAAAAGGAAATGAAAAACAGAAATTTTTCATTTTGTTAGGTGTGATAATAGCATTGTGGTTTTTTATAGGTGAAAAGAGCCATCAGTTAAAATATTGAAATGTTTTAAAATTATTAGGCTACTATACAACACTATAGGAAGAAATATATACCTAGAGGAATCAAGTGTCTGGTTCCTTTAGCAACTATAGCTCTCATTATATATAACTTATGATCTTGGTTAATATAACTTCCCAGGAGATAAATCCACTTTCTCTCTGCCATCAGATTGTGTTTCTGAGAATTCAAGTTAAAGGGCAGCCTCTATGACATTATGGTTTGAACCTTCTATGAGTTAATCCAGGTGACATCCATATCATCATTATTATCAATAGACTTTGGAATCTATATAACCAAAAAATTTTCATGGAGTACAAAGTTCAAGAATATATTTTTTAAAAATTCAGTTCATGGGCTGGGAATGTGACTCAGTGGTAGAGTGCTTGCCTAGCATGCTCAAGGGCCCAGGTTCAATCCCTAGCACTACAAAAAAATTCAACTCATATCCTATGCATCTATTTTTTCTACGCATTTATCATAAACAGAACATCAGAATATACTGTTTCAGCTTTATGATGCTTTTCCTTTTTCTGATGCATCACCTTTATAACTTCTACTTTTTCCCCACATTTTTAATTTTGTACTATAGTTGTACTATAATTTCTATTTCTTTAAGAAATCTGAAATTGGAAATAAACCCAGATTGAAATAACTGTCTCTATCCTTCCACAAATTGGTCTTAGTTTTTGTATCTTAGTATCACCAACTGATATCTGCAATATGTATGCTACAGAAATTGGAAGAACCTAAGAGCACAAGAATCATATGCTGGTGCTTATAAATACAAATTTGATTCACACATTTATTGAGCTACTCCTACAGTGTAATTTTCCAAATTTTGCCATTTCCATCCTCAGGCATTCTAGCTCAAATAATCTTTTAAATAACATGCCTGGAATGTGTCACAATTTTTTATCTACCTGAGCTATCAGAATGTCACTGGGACTGGGAATGTACCTCAGTGGTACAGTGTGTACTTAGCATATTCAAGGCCCTGGGTTTGATCTGTAGCACCATACAACATACAAATTTTATACACACACACACACACACACACACACACACACACACACACACACACACATTTTTTTCACCTAAAAGACCATTCTTATTTCTTCCAAATGACTTTTTAATCTAGTTTGAACTGTTTGTGAACATATAAATTTCATGAAAAATGTACCAGAAACAAGCTCCAATACAGTATATAAGAATTTCATTATTTACAAAGCAAATTATAATCATCCTGGTTATTAGCAAAGTAGCTTAAAGTGATTTATTCAGTAATGTACAATAAATACTGTATTTATCCAGGTTTACATAATATATTAGGAGGAGCATTTGTCTATAGCATGAGACAATAAAAGAGGTACTTGTTTTCCAGTTCAATTTTGTAACCTATAAGCAATGTGATCTTGAAAAAGTCACTTTAACTTTCTGGATATTCAGTCACTCAACCAACATTGAACACCCAATATGAACCAGGCATTGCTTTAGACACTAAGTGAATATGACCAGCTCTTTCCATAAAGGAAGTAAATCTTACCTAAATAGATAAATTTAAAACAACCTGTCAATTCTAATAAGAGGTTCTGAGAATATTCTGGAAACACAAAGGAGGAACCTAGTGGGGTGGAAGATTTCCTGTTCAAAGTGAGAATGAATGATCCAGGCATGGTGGCACATACCTGTAATCCCAGCAACCCAGGAGGCTGAGGAAGAGGATCACAAATTGGAGGCCAGCCTGGGCAATTTAGTGAAACCCTTCTCAAAAAAAAAAAGGGCAGGGGATGTGGCTCAGTGGTTAAGTGCCCCTGGATTTAAGCTCTAGTATGGGAGAGGTTAGGAGGGAGAAAGAAGTGGGAGTGGGGAGGGAGAAAGAGAGAGATGAATGAATGAATGAGTGAATATGAATAAGATACAGTTTACCAGAAAAAAAGAGATGGAAATAAAGGATTTCCCCCACTTCCCATGCCAGACAAAATACACAGAATTAACAAAGTAAAATTCTTCAGAAAGCAGGGAGAAAACTGGTCTGGTGTTATCAGCATCAATGGAATAGTAGTGAATGAAGCCAGAGAGGTAGGCAGGGTCACATTATAAATCTCATAATTTATCCATGGGAAATAGGGTACCAGAGAAGGAATTAAATAAGCTCAATTTACATTTCAGTTAGATTACTCTGTTAAGAATAAGAGATTGTGAAGCATAAATCTGAGGGGCTGATAGAGAAAGAGCTGGATCTAGAGTAGTAGTTAGGAACAGGAGGATGGGATGAAGATGAGAATTATTGAAGAAACAAAATCAGCAGATTTTTTGGTAATTTAATGGCTAAGGGAGGTAAGGCAGAAGAAAGTGGGAAAAAAGATTCTTCTTAGGGAAATGATACTTCCCTGGTTCAGTGCTTCTACATTATAACACACATTAATACAATCTTCAGCACAGCCCAGCATGTGGACTTATCCATATTTGTGGGCTGGGGACATACTTTAGTAGTAGAGCACTTGCCTAGCAGGTACAAGGCCCTGGTTTCGATCCCCAGCACTAGAAAAAAAAAGTAGCCAGACTTATGAGTATTTGTGAATGTATACATACCAATGAAATAAGTTTTGCAAAATAATACTTACCATTAATTTATGCTATGCTCCCAAATATTTTCTATTATCCCCACCTACAGGCTTGACAAAACATTGCTCTGGTTCATGTGATTGGATGCTAGCAGTGCCATAAACAGAAATGAAAAAATACAGAAGGTAACACAGGTTTAATGTAGAAATATTCAACCAATTCCATTTCCAGGATTTTACCAGTGACCCACAAAAAGAAAGGTATAGTGTTTCAGTTTGGTCTCCAACAAGATGATGAATTAATATAGTTGCTTGTTCCATTGCCCAAGATCAACCCCAAACATACCAAGAAAGGAACCCACTAAGAAAGGGGAAAACCATTACCAACACTTACACAAATGTGTGGGAGGATAAAATATAAAAGGAACCTCTGGGATTTCTGCTCTTGCTTCCTGCACACCACCTCTGATGTAGACCTCCAATCCAGACTTCCTTGGAAGTAATTCAGGGCAGGGAAGAAATACTGTGCTGGACATAAAGCTAGGAAAGCAGGTAAAGACTAACCAGGGCAATTACTTCCCTTCCATACCCCTGGAAGTGATGAATTTAAATATAAGGAGAGGGGTTATGAATATATAGCTCAGTGGTAGAGCACTTGCCTAGCATGTATGAGGCCCTGGGTTTGATCCCTCCCCAATGCCATAAAATAAAATCAAATCTAAGGATTGCTCTCTAATGCTGTTTCTCTCAATAGGTCAAATAGGTCCCCAAATTAAAAACAATAATTACACACAATAAATAAACTTGAGTTCCACATTGAAAATGTAGAATAAATTTACATTTTCCTCAAACACACATTAAATATTTTTTAAAAATCATGTACTGGGCTGTAAAGCAAGCCATAGCAATTTTTAAATTGCAAGTTTTTGGATTTTGGAATATTTGCATAGACTTTATTGGTTGAATAACCCTAATCTGAAAATCCCGAACTTCTTTATTGGTACATATTAATTATACAGAATGGTGAATTTCATTGTGACACATTGGTACATGCATATAATTTGATCAATTTTATTCCTCAATACCTCCCTTCCTCATTCCCCCAGTCCCCTTCTTCTACACTATTGATCTCCCTTCTACTTTTATGACATCCCCTTTCCCCTACTTTTTTCCAACTTGTTTCCACATATGAGGGAAGACCTACAGTACTTATCTTTCTGAGAATGGCTAACTTCGCTTAACATAATATTCTCCAGTTCCATCTGTTTTCCTGTACATCACATAATTTTGTTCTTCTTGATAGATGAATAAAACTTCATTGCATATACATACCACATTTGCTTTTCTATTCATCTATTGACTGACACCTAGACTAATTCTTTAACTTGGCTATTGTGAATTGTGCTGTGATAGATATGGATACACATAAACATCTAAAGTATGTTGACTTTAATTCTTTTGGATAAATACCAAGGAGTGGTACAGCTGGATTATATGGTAGTCCTATTTTTAGTTTTTTTGAGGAAACTTCATACTGATTTCCATAGTGGCTGTGGTACTTACATTCCCACCAATAGAGTTTAAGAGTTCACTTTTTCTCTATATACTTGACAGTATTTATTATTACTTGTATTCTTGATGATTGGCATTCTGACTGGAATGAGATAGAATCTCAGGGTACTTTTTTGTTTTTATTTTGGGGATTCCAGGGATTGAACTCAGGGGCACTCAACCACTGAGCCACATCCCCAGCCCTATTTTGTATTTTATTTAGAGACAGGTTTCACTGAGTTGCTTAGCATCTCGACATTGCTGAGGCTGGCTTTGAACTCACGATCCTCCTGTCTCAGCCTCCCAAGCCACTGGGATTACAGATGTGCACCACTGTACCTGGCTCACAATGTAGTTTTGATTTTGAATTTCCCTGATGGATAAAGATGTTGGACATTTTTTTTCAAATAATTGTCAGCCATCTGTATTGAAAAGTGTCTGTTCAGTGCATTTGATCATTTAATGAGTGGATTATTTGGGGGTTTGGGGGGTTTTAGTCTTTTGAGTTCTCTATATATTCTGGACATTAATCCTGTTTGAAAAGTATCTAGAAAACATTTTTTCTCATTCTACAGGCTGTGTCTTCATGCTGTTGATTGTTTCCTTTACTATACAGAAGAGTTTTACTTTGATGCTATCCCATTTATTGATTCTTTCCTGAGCTATGTTTATTATTTCCTGAGCTATAAGAGTCCTATTCAGGAAATTGTTACCAGTGCCTATATGATGAAATGTTTCCCCTACATTTTCTTCTAACAGTTGCAAAGTTTCTGGGATTAGGTCTTTGATAGGTTTTGGGTTGACTTTTGTGCAGGGAGAGAGATGTAGATCCAGATTCATTCATCTACCTTTGAATATCCAGTTTCCTCAGCACCATTTGTTAAGGCAGTTATTCTTTCTCCACTGTATATTTTTGGCATCTTTGTCAAAAATCACATGACTAAGTATGTAGGTTGGTCTCTGAATGCTCTATTCTGTCCCTTTGTTCTACATGTCTGTTTATATGCCAGTCCCATGCTATTTTTGTTACTTTGGTTCTATAGTCCAATTTGAAATTGGGTATTGTGATGCCTCCAGCTTTGCTCTTTTTGCTCAGGATTGCTTTGGCTATTCTGGGTCTTTTGGTTTTTCCAGATGAATTTTAGAATTGTTTTTACTAGTTCTGTGAAGAATGTCATTGGTATTTTAAAAATATATTTATTTTTTACTTGTAGGTAGACATAATATCTTTATTTTATATTTAGGTGGTGCTGAGGATTGAACCCAGTGCCTCATGCATGCTAGGTGAACACTCTACCACTGAGCCACAACCCCAGCCCCATCAATGGTAT